>NC_136462.1:7808387-8350887 GCF_902686455.1 Sciurus vulgaris
CGGCAAGGCGAAATATTTTTATTACCTTTTCTATTACTTATTGTATGAGCTTTTGTTGTTTACTTGGAGGTTTTGTCTTTTACTACAAGTTTGGAACTATTTATTATTGCTTGGTATTTGTGCTCTGTTTAAAAAACGGGCACTCTTTTTTTTTTTTTTAATTATGGATAAAATGTTGAGATGACAGGAGGTCATTTCAATATGGCTTAGTAAAATATTTATTGTTCCTTTTATTCTCTGTACAAGATTTTGGGCCTCTTTTTCCCTTAATGTCACGATGTTGAGTTCAGCATGTGTCTGCCATTTCATTTGTACGCTTGTTCAAAACCAAGTTTGTTCTGGTTTCAAGTTATAAAAATAAATTGGACATTTAACTTGATCTCCAAACCTTGTCCTTTTCTGTGTCTTTTCAAGGTGGGGAGTGGACAGCTTATTTCCAAGGGTGAACCGAAGGTCTTTCTCCATTTTCCTGCTGACCCAAACCCTTAAGTCAGTATCCTGGAGGGGAGGGAACAATGGCCCAGAGACCAGCAATTCTCTCCTCTGGGGAAGCAGTGTGGTTTAGAGCTGTGTGCCCTGTTTGCACACAGGAATTTCCCAGGAGCTTTTAAAAAATCTCCATGTCGGGGTAGCACTGAGGCCAATTCCATCAGAATTGCTGAGGTTGGCACCAGCATTTTTGAGTGACCCAGGTGATTCTCTGATACAGTCAAGTTCAAGAACAAACGGCTTAAAAGAAAAAGCACCGGTCTGGGAATTGCCACTCAGGTCTAGTTTAATTTGGCCAGCCTTTCCTGAACACCTAGCAAGCCGTCCAGGAATCAACCAGAGGACAAGTCCCTGCCCGCAATGGCTGTGCACACTTGGGCAGGGCCTCTTGGCTTCCTGTGTATAAAATGAAGCCTCTGAACATCCATGAGTTTTAACAAAACCACACAGGAGTTCTCCCTTCCCTTCCCTGTGCTGGTTGTTGATACGGTTGTGGAAACTTTCTTTGGGAGTAATCAGTCGGGTATTGCAGAATGAAGTGGTTTGAACTTGGCCTTCCAGGTGCTGACCAGTGCAGCCAATGAATTGGGGTGGGAGAAAGCAGGGTTCTGCAGGGTTCCAGCCACGTGGCCAGGAGGGGCTTTAGGTTTCGCCCATGTGAGTGAAAGCCAGAGCCCACCTAAGTGTGAAGGGGTTAAGGACCCACCAGGTTCTAGAGCATTCCCTTCCTGTTTCCTGCTCTTAACAGGACAGAGAACCTTGCACTCACTCCACTTCTGCAAGCTCTCACTGGGCACCCAGCCAACACCCCAAGGCACCCCAAGGAGACTGCACAGAAGGAAGCAAGAAGCTGTGCTCGCTAAGGCACTTTGTGGGTTCTGCTCACAGAGGTGACAATAGAAACAAGGTGGCATATAATGTCCTGTCTTCACCCCAGACAAGTTTTCATTCTGCCATTGAAATGGGGTTTGAACCCCGTCCTAGAAGTGGAATCAATAGTGATTCAGCAGAGGGTCTGCCCTGCTTTCTAGGGCTTAAGGAATAAAACTTCCCAGAGAGGAGAGTCCTACCTTTTCTCCAGTTGGATTTTAAGCGCAGGTATTTGGACCTTTGTGTTTCTACCTAAAAAGCTGTGCAAATAACAGAGTTAATTTCTGATTGGATAGTCACAGTAACATATGCTCTTTTGGGAGAGACTTTCCACGTTTCGGTTAGGAAAAAACACTTAGACTAAGTCCCAGATGTTGCTTGGATGAGTAGGTGAACTCTTGTGAGCCCCTGGCATTCACACTTAGTGGCCTGGCCAAATATGGGGATTACCAGTGGGGCAAAGAGAAGACTCGATCCAGTTCTCACCTGTTTCATTGGTAAATAGCTTCATGACCTCTGGTCAGTCCCCGCCCTCATCTGGGCCTATTTTCCCACCTGTAAAATGAAGGGTTCAGGAGCTGTTGTACTGCAGGCAGATAGGCCCTGATAACATTGTCTGTACACAGAGTAACAAGGTTGGATGGGACGGCAGGAGTTTCCATTCCAGGCTACACATCAGGGGAATGCATCTTGAGAACAGAAAATCCCATGTGGTTGTTGGTGGTGGCTCGGAGTCTTCTACCACTCTGCGGTCATCTTTGCATTTTCCAGGCATGGCCTGGGACATCCCTGAGGGCAGTCGGACAGCTCACTGTGAGCTTTAGGTCCAGTTAAAACCGAAACTGATTTCGTCTGCTTTGGAGATAATGCTAAGGAGTAGAATTTCTCTCTCTGTCTCTCTTTCTTTTCCTTTTTGGTACTGGAATGGCACACGCTAGGTGAGTACTCTACCACTGAGCTGCACCCCAGCCCTGAGCAGAAATTTCTGTCAATATGACGGGGATATGTAATGAATCTCATGTGACTTTCCACCAGGGAGGTTGAAAGTTCTTCCTGTGCGCAGGTGAAGCCCACACCAATTGCCTGCCCTGCAAGGTCTTCCAAATAGTTTTATGGAATTCTGATTACAGATCATCTAGGGTGGTTGAAAGAAATCACAAAAGGTTGATCTTGGAAGTCAATTTAATTCCCAAAGCAAAGACAGCTGGATGTCAGAACTGGGCACACAGGGAGGTCTCTGGCCTGGTCTTGCCCATAGGAGAGAAACATGTTATGAAACAGGACTATAGGAGAGGGTCAGCTGGGCAGGGAAAAGGGCTAGGAGCAGGGGAGAAACAAGTCAGTCAGAAGGAAGGGTTAGGGTTAGGTGCTCTTCCTGAAAAGACAAGTAAGAATTCACCAGGAAGACACACGAGGGGAAAATGTGTGACTTGCAGAGTGTTTGACACCGGAAAATACTTGGAGGCTGGGGAAGCCCAAGCAAGCCCACAAGAAGCAGAATCCCAGAGCTGACTGGCTGGGATTCTTAAAATTCCTTTAGTAAAACCCCATCCAATGTGGGAATCCTCTCTCAAATCCTACGAACAGCATCTCCTGTACTTTACCACTGGACTACTTATTTTATACAATTATCCATCCATCCATTCATCCATCTACTTACCATCCATCTATCTGACAGTCCATCCATCCATCTATCCATCTATTCCTCCACCCACAAGTTTGTTCATTTAATAAACATTTATCAAAGGCTGTGTTGCAGACCCTGATGGGAAGCTAGGGCTAAAAAGACTCACCTCTGCCTTCCGGGAGTTTACCTTTCTGTTGGCAGGATGGGACAATCTCTCTTTCTGTTTAGTCTCTGATTCCCTTCACTCTCCTGGAGTTCCTACTGACTGCACCCAACTTCCAGGCCTAGAATGCAGTCCCTGCCCTGGAATAACTCCCACTTAGCTGGGAGGGTGATGAGGGAAGAGACGATCTGGACTTAGTCTGTTTCAGGGGAGCATGGTGCAGCAGGGGCTGGAGGAAACGTCCCTGCCCTTTATTTCAGAGGGGAAAATGTCCCACTGCACCCTGCCACAGCCCACTCTGTCTCCCTCTAATATGGTTTATTCCTCAAAGGCCATAATGCAAATGAATTTGTGTTTCTGACATCTTTTATAATAAAATGCTTAAAAACGAAAAAGTGTCCAGTCACATCCCAGGATGTGAGCCCAGGGGTCTTGTCTGGAGGATGTGGGTGGCCACTTACCTGTCCAGATCCAGACATGATAGTGATGCTGACTTGCACCCATGGGCCAGACCATACAAGGCTCTCTTGACTCAAAATGCACTTTGGGTGCCATTTGCAAAGACTGGCATCTCAGCAAAGCAAGGAGCCCCTGGGACAGGGGCTGGTGCCTCCCCTTCTCTTTTCCTAGCCCTGCTTCTTCCTCCTTTCCACCAACAAGGCTGCACTAAGCGTGTATTCATGTCCTGTGGTGCAGCACAGAGGTGACTCTATGGCACCAATAGGTTGGTGAGAGAAAGAAGGAAGTCGAGAGGTAGCCAGCAGGTGACAGTCACTCTCCTGCCCTGCCCTCTTGCCTGTGTTTGAAGATATAGTTGAGGGTTCAGTTTTCTTACCTGTATCAGGTTTCAACCACATTTCCCTTTTCCCTTTGGAAAGCTCTGGAATAGTGTGTAATGGGGCCCAAATGATATTCTGAGTGTTTGGTCTGGTGATGTTATTCTTGAAAGCTATACTAAGGATACTAATTAGCAATTCCTAGAGAGAGGAAAAGCTGAGTGCCTACAAATGTACGCCAAGAGGAAGTGTAATAAAACATAAATAAGCAACAAAGCGTCAGGACCAGAGAGATTAAAAGATAAAGTAAAATGTCTGTCCCCATGGAAAAGTTAAAACTAGATAAGGCTGAACATGTCTGAATCTATGCTTCCTGGTAGCCAAAGAGAAAGAAGGAAACAGACACAAAAACACGCTGCATATTACTCAGGCAGTGAATGACATTGGTGATGTCATTGGGAGCAGCCCCTGTGTTCAACAATGAAAGAATGAAAGAATGAAAGAACTTATTATTATAGAATATTTCCATTCTTCTAGAGGAGGGGGTTGGAGAGTCTGGTAGTAATAGGAAAACTGTACGTGAGAGAATGTGAACTTTCAAAAGGATAGAAACTGCTCATCTGCTGTGATTCTAAATGACCCAGCTCACTGTGTGGATGTGCACCAGGTGCAGGTGCCGGGGGACAGTCTTTCCAGAAAGGTGCTACTACCAGCTTGTTCAGAGTTGCAAGAAGTTAGTCCGACCACCTTCGCAACTGGAAGTAGTCGGGAAGATGGTGTGTTGCTCAGGCTTTCGGGGTACTCCCCGGATCTGCTTCTCTGGGAACCATTTGCTCCACCTCAAATGACTTTCCAGGATTCCTTAAGCCCCTGGGTAGACTCGCCCTGGATGATGTGGAAGTGCTTTCTCTTTCCAGCCGCCTGGCACTCATTGCAATGTAAGCTGGCATGTTGTTTTTGTCTAATCTTTGAAATAATTCCTCTTCTGGAAAATCATCCTAAGGAAGCTAAAATCTGGCCAAAGACTTAGCCAGAGAGACATTCACTCCAATGGTTTTCAAAAGCAAGAACTGTAGAGAAAATGTCTCATAACAGGATTAGATAAGAAGGAAGCGATGGGCTATCCATTCAACGGAACCTTAGGCAGTCATCAAAAATGATGTTGTTGGACGATCCAAGATGGCGGACTAGAGGGTGACTGCATCTCCAGTCGCACCAGAACCCAGGATTCAAGAAGGGGAGGCATTGAGAGACTCGGACTAAAACAGAGCCATAGGGTGAGTCTCCCCCACCCAGTGAAGCGCTGCCTGGGTGGCAGGCCTGGATTCGGGTGGCTTATTAGAGTAGGACAGGGCAGCTAGAGTCTTCCCCAGGCAGCTCTGTGTACTTCGGTGGTGGGCTCCTCCCACAGGGCCAGATTCTCCAGCATCTCGGAGCAGGCCCCCCAGTGAGAGCCTTTCTGCACAGAACCAAGCTTCAAGTCCCTGAACCAGGGCGGCGAGTTCCTGCCCGCAGGTAGCTTCAGGGACCAGGACAGGGCAGCCAGGGACTTCCCCAAGCAGCCCGCAGCTCGGCCCCCTCCGGCGGGAAGCGCCTTTCCAGGCTAGCTTCTCAGAGCAGGCCCCCCAGTGAGAGCCTTTGCACACAGAGCCAGCTCCAAGTCCTGGAACCAGTAGCGGGCTAGGGGCAGCTTTCCTTGGAAGCACTGCATTATCAAGTTACTCCAAGACTTCAAGCTACTGAAGGCAGGAAGGTGATACACTGGAAATCTACAGGGACACTATAAGCCAATAGAAGAATTCTGCAATATCACAAAGTCCCACTGACATCTGACCAATATGAGAAAACAAGGGAAGAAAATGTCCCAAACAAACCTAGATACTATATCAATAAAACCCAATGACAGGACAGCAGAAGAAATGTCAGAAAGGGAGTTCAGAATGTACATAATTAAAACAATCAGGGAAGCAAACGAGGAGATGAAAGAGCAAATGCAGGCATTAAATGATCGCACCAATCAACAGTTAAAGGAGCAAATACGGGAAGCAAGAGATCATTTCAATAAAGAGTTAGAGATATTGAAGAAAAACCAAACAGAAATCCTTGAAATGAAGGAAACAATAAACCAAGTTAAAAACTCCATAGAAAGCATAACCAATAGGATAGAACAGCTGGAAGACAGAACCTCAGATATTGAAGACAAAATATTTAATCTTGAAAACAAAGTTGACCAAACAGAAAAGATGGTAAGAAATCATGAACAGTATCTACAAGAATTATGGGATATCATGAAAAGGCCAAATTTAAGAATTATTGGGATTGAGGAAGGCTTAGAGAAACAAACCAAAGGAATGAACAATCTATTCAATGAAATAATATCAGAAAATTTCCCAAATCTGAAGAATGAAATGGAAAACCAAGTACAAGAGGCTTATAGGACTTCAAATATACAAAATTACAACAGACGCACACCAAGGCACATTATTATGAAAATACCTAACATACAAAATAAAGACAGAATTTTAAAGGCAGCGAGACAAAAGAATCAAATTACATTCAGGGGGAAACCAATAAGAATATCAGCAGATTTTTCAATCCAGACCCTAAAAGCTAGAAGGGCCTGGAAAAACATTTACCAAGCCCTGAAAGAAAATGGATGCCAACCAAGAATCTTATACCCAGCAAAACTTACTTTCAGATTTGACGATGAAATAAGATCCTTCCATGATAAACAAAAGCTAAAGGAATTTACAAAGAGAAAGCCGGCATTGCAGAACATTCTCAGCAAAATATTCCATGAGGAAGAGATGAAAAACAACGATGCAAATCAGCAACGGGAGGAACTAGCCTAAAGGAATAGCCAAATAAAGGGGAAACCAAATCATGTCAAAAAACAAAAATGAGTCAAATGACTGGGAATATAAATCATATCACAATAATAACCCTGAACGTTAATGGCCTGAACTCATCAATAAAAAGACATAGACTGGCAGAATGGATTAAAAAGAAAAATCCAACAATTTGCTGCCTGCAAGAGACTCATCTCATAGAAAGAGATACCCATAGACTAAAGGTGAAAGGATGGGAAAAAACATACCATGCACATGGACACAGCAAAAAAGCTGGAGTATCCATCCTCATTTCAGATAATGTGGACTTCAAGCCAAAACTAGTCAGAAGGGATAAAGAAGGACATTACATACTGCTTAAGGGAAGCATAAATCAGCAAGACATAACAATCATAAATATCTATGCCCTGAACATTGGCTCATCCATGTACGTCAAACAAATCCTTCTCAATTCCAGAAATCAAATAGACCACAACACAATAATACTAGGCGATTTTAACACACCTCTCTCACCGCTGGATAGATCTTCCAAACAAAAATTGAATAAAGAAACCATAGATCTCAATAACACAATCAACAATTTAGACTTAACCGACTTATATAGAATATACCTTCCAACAAAGAGCGAATACACTTTCTTCTCAGCAGCACATGGATCCTTCTCTAAAATAGACCATGTCTTATGCCACAAAGCTACTGTTAGCAAATAAAGAAGATAGAGATACTACCTTGTACTCTATCAGATCATAATGGATTGAAATTAGAAATAAATGACAGAATAAAAACAGAAACTTCTCCAATACCTGGAGATTAAATAATACACTATTATATGATGAATGGATAACAGAAGACATCAGGAGGGAAATAAAAAATTTTTTAGAAGTAAACGAGAACAAAGACACATCATATCAAAATCTCTGGGACACTATGAAAGCAGTACTTAGAGGAAGATTTATTTCATGGGGCGCATTCAACAAAAGAAGTAGAAATCAACAAATAAACGACTTAATACTACAGCTCAAAGCCCTAGAAAAAGAAGAGCAGACCAACATCAAAAGTAGTAGAAGACAGGAAATAGTTAAAATCAGAGCCGAAATCAACGAAATTGAAACAAAAGAAACAATCAGAAAAATTAACAAAATAAATAGTTGGTTCTTTGAAAAAATAAACAAAATTGATAAACCCTTAGCCACACTAACAAAGAGAAAGAGGGAGAAAACTCAAATTACTAAAATTCGGAATGAACAAGGAAATATCACAACAGACACGAGTGAAATACAAAACATAATTAGAAGCTATTTTGAAAATCTATACTCCAACAAAACTGAAAACCTCGAAGACATCAACAAGTTCTAGAGACATATGAATTACCTAAACTGAACGAGGAGGACATACATAACTTAAATAAATCAATTTCAAGTAATGAAATAGAAGAGGTCATCAAAAGCCTACCAACAAAGAAAAGTCCGGGACCAGATGGGTTCTCAGCCGAATTCTACAAAACCTTTAAAGAAGAGCTCATTCCAATACTTCTCAAAGTATTCCATAAAATAGAAGAGGAGGGAACCCTCCCAGACTCATTCTATGAAGCCAATATCACCCTGATACCTAAACCAGACAGAGACACATCAAGGAAAGAAAATTTCAGACCAATATCCTTAATGAACATCGATGCAAAAATTCTCAACAAAATTTTAGGAAATCGCATACAAAAATATATTAAAAAGATAGTGCACCACGATCAAGTGGGTTTTATCCCAGGGATACAAGGTTGGTTCAACATCTGGAAATCAATAAATGTCATTCACTATATCAACAGACTAAAAGTTAAGAATCACATGATTATTTCAATAGACGCAGAAAAAGCATTCGATAAAATACAGCATCCCTTCATGCTCAAAACACTAGAGAAAATTGGGGTAGTGGGAACATTCTTAACATTGTAAAGGCCATCTACGCTAAGCCCATGGCCAATATCATTCTAAATGGTGAAAAACTGAAAGCATTCCCCCTAAAAACTGGAACAAGGCAGGGATGCCCTCTTTCACCACTTCTATTCAATATTATTCTTGAGAATCTAGCCAGAGCAATTAGACAAACCAAAGAAATTAAAGGGATACGAATTGGAAAAGAGGAACTCAAACTATCCCTGTTCGCTGATGACATGATTATATATTTAGAGGAACCCGCAAATTCCACCAGAAAACTCTTAGAACTCATAAGTGAATTCAGTAAAGTAGCAGGTTACAAGATCAATGCTCATAAATCCAACGCATTTTTATACATAAGTGATGAATCTTCAGAAAGAGAAATTAGGAAAACTACCCCATTCACAATAACATCAAAAAAAATAAAATACTTGGGAATCAATCTCACAAAAGAGGTGAAAGACCTCTACAATGAGAACTACAGAACACTAAAGAAAGAAATTAAAGAAAACCTTAGAAGATGGAAAGATCTCCCATGTTCTTGGATAGGCAGAATTAATATTGTCAAAATGGCCATACTACCAAAAGTGCTATACAGATTCAATGCAATTCCAATTAAAATCCCAATGATGTACCTTACAGAAATAGAGCAAGCAATTATGAAATTCATCTGGAAGAATAAGAAACCCAGAATAGCTAAAGCAATCCTCAGTATAAAGAGCGAAGCAGGGGTATCGCAATACCAGATCTTCAACTCCATTACAAAGCAATAGTAACAAAAACGGCATGGTATTGGTACCAAAATAGAAAGGTAGATCAATGGTATAGAATAGAGGACACGGACACAAACCCAAATAAACACAATTTTCTCATACTAGAAAAAGGTGCCAAAAATATGCAATGGAGAAAAGATAGCCTCTTCAACAAATGGTGCTGGGAAAACTGGAAATCCATATGCAACAGAATGAAACTAAACCCCTATCTCTCACCCTGCACAAAACTCAACTCAAAATGGATCAAGGACCTCAGAATCAGACCAGAGACCCTGCATCTTACAGAAGAAAAAGTAGGTCCAAATCTTCACCTTGTAGGCTTAGGATCAGACTTCCTTAACAGGACTCCCATAGCACAAGAAATAAAAGCAAGAATCAATAACTGGGATAGATTCAAACTAAATAGCTTTCTCTCAGCAAAGGAAACTATCAGCAATGCAAAGAGAGAGCCTACAGAGTGGGAGAATATCTTTGCCACTCATACTTCAGATAGAGCACTAATTTCCAGAATCTATAAAGAACTCAAAAAACTCTACACCAAGAATACAAATAATCCAATCAACAAATGGGCTAAGGAAATGAACAGACACTTCACAGAAGAAGATGTACAAGCCATCAACAGATATATGAAAAAATGTTCAACATCTCTAGTAATAAGAGAAATGCAAATCAAAACTACCCTAAGATTCCATCTCACCCCAATTAGAATGGCGATTATCAAGAACACAAGCACCAATAGGTGTTGGCGAGGATGTGGGGAAAAAGGTACACTCATACATGCTGGTGGGGTTGCAAATTAGTGCAGCCACTCTGGAAAGCAGTATGGAGATTCCTCAGAAAGCTTGGAATGGAACCACCATTTGACCCAGCTATCCCACTCCTTGGCCTATACCCAAAGGACTTAAAATCAGCATACTACAGAGATACAGCCACATCAATGTTCATAGCTGCTCAATTCACTATAGCCAGATTGTGGAACCAACCTAGATGCCCTTCAGTTGATGAATGGATAAAGAAACTGTGGCATATATATAGAATGGAATATTACTCCGCCATGAAGAATGATAAAATCATGGCATTTGCAGGCAAATGGATGAAATTGGAGGATATCATGCTAAGTGAGATAAGCCAATCTCAAAACACTAAAGGACGAATGATCTCGCTGATAAGCAGATGAGGACATATAAGGGGGGGTATGAGGGGTTAGCCTTAGGGTTAGGGTTAGGTTTAGGGTTAGGGATAAGGAGGGTGGTAAGAATGGAGAAAGGAAGGACAGTATAGAGGGAAAAGAAGTGTGGGAGGGATGGGGGAAGGGAAAAAATAAGAGAATGAATCAAACAATTGCCCTATGTAAATTTATGATTTTTAATTAAAATAAAAAAAAAAGAAAAAAAATGATGTTGTTGGGACAATTTAAATGGTACTGGAAAGATGCCCCTGGTGGAATGTTGGGTTTTAAAATCAGCGTGTGGCCATCTGCCCTGTCCTTGTGATCTGGCGAAGATGCATGAACTGAAGAGCAAGCTCCTCCTTGCAGCACGAGCCCTCTGCTGCATGTGGAGGACAGATGGCCACACAGGAAGTAAAGCTGGGCCCCGGAGAGAGGATGGCGGCCTGCACTGAACCAGAAGAGTCGAGGTGGTGACAGGGCTGGGATTCGGGATCTCTGGGGAACAAGTGCACTGCCAGGACTTGTGAGGGGTTGGGTGTGGGCGTGCAGGAGGGCGTCAAGGACCACCACGGTGAGCAACAGGAAGAGTGGCCAGAGAGCCCAGGGGACATCTGGCTCTGTCTGAATTTCAAGTTCCTCCCAGATTTCCAGGTGGAAGTCCCCCTGGCTACACTGGAAGGGCCCCGGTTCTTTGTTCCCCCACATGAGCATCTAGAATGATATTCATTATGATGTCACATGATGGTCTCTTCTAGCACTGATTGCAAAAGTATTATTGTCATGTAGCCGTGGTTCCCAACAAGGGGATGAAAAGGAACAGCCGAGATGGGGGTGGCAAGCTCCCCGGGTTGTGGCATTCCAGTCTTCTGGTTCTCTCATCCCCAGACCTGGGAGGACTCCCCTGGATCTCATCCCTGGGCGTGGGGTTTCTGCCTGGGAGCTCATCGTGTTTTCTGTGCACACGCAGACACACGTAACGACATAATATATTCACATCTCATACACATATATGTTTACATAAAAAACCAAGATGACAAGTATTTGGGACATTTCATCCTCCTGGGTGTCCTGTCAGTGATTTCTAGGACTTAGCATTGGGAAATAAATAGCTCCCTTAGCCAGCCAGTATGTTCCATTTTTTTGAAACATACAACTTGTTGCAGTTTCTATTTTTGCCACAACTGCCAGGTAGCTCAGTGTTAAATGTAATGTTTAATCCTAGCAGTAATATTGGTTGGACATGTTTTTAAAAATGACTTCCTCCTATGCTATGTTGATGACCTTATTGTGCACATGATTTTATTACTGTCTTCTGAATACTGATCACCCTAGTGTGCAGAACAGCCCCTGGGGTGGTACACCCTGCATTTCTTTAAGCCATCCCAGGACACTGCACTCTGTTCTGTTGCCCTGCAGACTCTGCTGCATGTATTGTGTGAACCTCTGGTTGTGACCTCTCACAACTGCCTTGTGATAATCTGGGTATTGCTAAATCATACTTTTTTTTTTTTTTTTAAATCTTGTGTGTTGTTCTTCATATTTTTGAGAACTGAGAAATTTTGTGGAGTTGAAGGATTCTGTGAACTTAGAGTTGGACAAGGCTTGGTCTGGGTAGGACTCTCAGTGGCTAAGTGCCTGGGGTCTGTCACCTCAGGCTCAGTTTCCCTGCCTGTAATTAGGGCACAAGGATCTCTACCACAGAGCAACTAGAGAACAGGCAAGGGGCTGTGGAAGGGCCTGGCAAAGGTCCATTTACCTTTCTTTCTCTTTTCAAGTTGAGATTCCTAACGCTTCTAGAAAGTTCCCGACCACCCCCCACCAATGCCTCCTGCCTTCCCTCTTGCACACTCTGCAGAGGAGCCCAGAACCTCTCACCTGCTCCCTGCCTTCTGCCCCAGCTCCATGTATGTCTGAGGGACTCTGCTGGGCATGGTCATGGAGATGCCCACTTGGCACAGCCCTGAGTGCCTGGCTGCTGGTCAGGGGTGGCCTGTGGGGGGTGGCTAATTCCAGAGATGGCTGCTGGTCTTCTTGGTCTGCTCCTCACCCTCTGGGGGTGGGGGGCGTGGCGAGAAGAGCTGGCAGGCTTGGGAGGGGGCAACTGGGGTGCAGTGAATGATACTTAGACTTGGGATCTTCAGCCTCATGAGTCCCAGCTTCGTCCATGCCCTGGGGACCTGGAAAGGTCCTACCACCTGGAAAGGTCTGTCCTCTTCTCTGCAAATTGGGTGGGTGGACAAACCATCTCCACAGCACGGTTAGTCGGATCGATGACTTCATGCATTCAGAGAGGCTGTGAAGAGCTTATGCTCCCGAACATGGATCAGAAAGGATGGATGTAGTAAAGAGACAGCCCGAGATGATGGCGAATCCCAGCCCAGCTCGTCGGGCCTGCACATCCCTGGATGAGCCCTGTAGGCTCCTTCCTTGCTGATCGACCCTTTGGGAATGTCTGACCCTTGCATCCATGCCCTGTGGCCCCTGTGGTTCAAGGTTGGTCCCCTCTGCCCCATCTCCTGGACTTCCCACCACCCAGGCTATGGGGCTTTCTCACCCTAGGGACGTCTGTTCCGTTTAGCACACGAGGTTCTGGAGGACTTGTGAAGGAGGAGGTGTCCTGTGGCTCCTGGTGGAGGGACATTACCTGGCATGACAGAGCCCTGGAAAACCAATGGCCCCTCCTCACAGAAGGGCACGACGGGTGTTGGTGCCAGGAAACACGCACCCGGGGGCTGGCTCCAGGGCTGTGCAGGATGCTTGGCCCCCTCCCGCTCAGAACCCACCTTCTCTCAGCCCCCTTAGATTCTAGAACCCTGAGGTTCCTCTCCAACACAGCCCCTGGCTCCATTCTGGGTTCCTTCAAAAGCTTCGCTCATGGAACCCTTGATGTTAGCTTCAGACAGCTCTGGAGCCAGACCGACTCAGGGTGGGATCCCATTCAGGGTCCTTCAATCTGTGTGACCACTCCATGCCTCAGTTTCCTCATCTGTACAATGTGAATAATATTAGTACTATTTTAATTGTTAAGATAATTAAATAAGATGTGGTAGGTCAAGTGCAGCGCGTAGTGCATACAGAAACACTCAATTAGCATCAGTGTATCAGTCAGGGTACTTCATACTAGCTATTGTAACAAACAATCCCCAGGTCCCAGTGACTTGACCTGATAAAGCTTTGTTTCTGGCTAATGTTACAGTCCCATATAGAGAACAGCGAGCAGCTTCCTCATGGTGATTCAGGGACTCCAGTTCCTTCCATCTTGTTTTGCTTCATCTTTCAGAGTTCTGTAGCAGCAGGAATGATGTACATTTAAATTAATTAAAAATCAACAAAATTAACAACTGCCCCTGACACATTTCCAAGGCTCCATAGCCACACATGGCCACTGGCTGTATAGTGCACAGCATAGACACAAACATTCCTACCATCCCGGAAAGTTCTATCAGATGGTGCTGATCTAGGGTCTTGGCCTGACCCTCTGCATTGAGCCATTCATAATGGAACATATGGAGGGACCCATGCAGGTGTCTTCAGGGCCAGGCCTGTGACGGTGAATGTCACTTCTGTCCTTGTCTCCCTGGCCAGGAGGCAATGACATGCCCTGTTCTGACTCCAGAGGAGGCTGTGGAGTGCTTCGGCACAGCATTCGCAGCCTTCAAACCTGGATTCGGTGTGTCTGGTCCCCCCCTTCCATTCTATCTCTGATCTCCAGTCACCCTCCCTCCCTCACCCCAGGTGGTCCTGAGGAGAGAGAGCACCGACAGGTCTTCTGAACCCTCCCAGAAGACCATGAAATGCACTTTCCAGAATTTCTGGCCAACTTCCTCTCAAGTCTCATTGGCCTGAGTGGATCACATGCCTATTCCAAACCAATTTCCTTGGCCAGAAGAACACCATGTGCTAACCGGCCATGGCTGCTGCCCGAGGTGGGAAGGAGCCAGGGAGGCTGGGAGCAAGCCACAAAGCCCTGCACTATGTCCTGCTTCGTGCCTAGAGCTCTACAGGGCTCTAGAGGGCAGGGCCTGGCCTCAGCATGGTCTCTGCCCCCGGGGACTTCAGAGCCCTGCAAGCCATCCTTACTGTACACGGGTGGAGCTGAGCACCCAGCACACATGAGGGCCAGTGCAAGGCCCTGGGCTTGCTTGCTGAACTGGGCAGCATCTGCCAGCACTATGCACAGGGCCCCATGCCCCTGGCTGGTTAATGCTCAGACTTTTATGTTTTCTGGATCACGGTCATGTCAGAGTGTCCAAAGGAGCAAGAAGGAGTCTGCTCTGCAATGTTTGTTTCTCTTTTCTTTTTCATTCTGAGCTCCCTGGTCCTTCCTCCTCTGCTTCTCTGGCTAGCAACCGCGGCTTCTCCAGCTGGGTCTTAGTGTTCTGGGTACCTTTCCACGTCCCCCCACCTAATGAATGCAGAGCACTTTATTTATTTATTTTGTCAGAGGCGCCCAAGCATTTAGCAGTTACCAATGATCAACAGTACATTTTGCAAACAAGTAATAAATTTTAACAGCAATTTGTCTATGAATTGTGACCTTTTGATGATGTATTTGATTTTTCCTGAGAAGTTGAACTTCTTTGTCATCCAAGTTTGATTCATATTTTAATTTTTTTAAAAGCAAATGGTCTGTATAACACATTGCAACACTGAGCTGATTGCAAATGCTATTTTGGTTACAGTCAATATTTTTAATTTATGCTGCTGGAGATACACAGGGAGCCCCTGGCCCACTTTGCCAACAGCTGCAAATCCACACATCTCTGCCCCTGACATTTTATACTCTGTAGTTTTCTTAATGTTGTATGGATTTTTTAAAAAAGATAGAATAATTTATGCAGTGCCTTTTAATGATGCACCTTTAACCAAAGATAAAACGCGTCCTTGCTTCCCCCGTCCCACCCTTTTGGCCTGGGTGCTGCAGATCATTTTCCAGCGGAAAAGGCTGTTGACTCCTTGAATCCCCCAACTGGTGCATCACTTTGTGTTAATTACCTCAGGACGGGAGAGTGGCTCAGAAGCAATCATCTTTGTTTGTTAACACACCCTAGCTACGGCACCTCTCCCCATAAATAAAACATAACTGAGATTACAATGTCATGTTCTCTGGGACTCCAGACCCTGAAACTGCTCTAGTAGAATGCAAAACCCACCCCTGGCAGCCCGCGTCCCTCTGATGTGGGATGCTCAGGATGCTTCTCATCTTCACCCACTTGGTGCCCACCAGACCCGGGCTGCATCAAGGACCCTGGGGTGTTGCTACGTCCAGAAGGCTGGTGGGAGCTGACTTTCCTTGAAAGGGTTAGACTTGTAAATGTGCAATGGTATTTTCAGCTGCTTGGAAGGGGTCTAACAGAGTGCAAAGTTGTGGTCAGGGATTTGGTTTCCGTGATCGTAGAAATATCTGTAGGGTCCTCAGATGGTCACCCATGCATTCATTTATTCACGCCCATCACTTGTTCCACGTGTGTCCACGCGTACGCCCTGCATGGAAGCTGCTGCTCAGAAATACGTTTAATAAATTCTAACAATATGAATAGTAGGATTAAAACAAACACCAGTTTGAAATAAGAAGTGAGATGAAACCACCCAAGGAATGGGATTCTAAAGCTCGATTGGCTGGTTTGGCTCTGAGCTTCCTAGCTGTTGATGGGAAAATGGATAAAAGGAAGAAAGTCATCAGTATGGAAAGGACCACAGTCACTCTTTAGGGGATGCCAAGTGTTTCCTGGCACTTCAGTCTGAAAGCGGTTTCTTGTTGGGTCCTCAGATGGCGTCGTACTCCTCACTGGTCCAGAGCCCACTGGCGAGAAGCGGGATGCAGACTGATGTGCCGCATCCACTGAGAGCCCAGTTCCTGTACTGAATGGTTCATCCCGTTTACCTTTGCCATGTGTGATTGCTGTCTGCTTTGCAGGGACTCAGTTACTAAGGTCACCAAGTATAGTCGTCAGGAATTAAGCTCAATGCACCTCTATAGTTTACTAAGGACCCCGTTTATTTTATTTTATTTTCAATTTAAAAAATGTCCTTGTTGTTTTTTAGATATATATGACAGTAGGGTATGTTTTGACATATTATATGTACATGGTATAATACTCCATGCACTATAGTCCTTATTCAATTTGTATAAAACCTCGTTCTTGTGGTTGTACATGGTATGGAGTTACACTGAAGGACCTATTTTAGCATTCCATTGGGAAGTCTGACTTCCTGGTAATATCGCTAAAATTCCTGGTAATCGTCCTTGGCAAAAATCTCTGTGCCAAGTATGTAGGCAAAGCATTGAAATTTCCTTCATTTCCAGGAATCACACTCTGTTTTCACTAAATCATTGATGTGGTTTTGAATGCATGTGATTTTCAATTGTTTCTAGTGTTACATTGGTATGTATATTGGTAGAATAGCTTATAGATTTTAATTTTGTTAATCTTGTTTTTTCTTGGTAATTTGCTTTGGAAAATGGGAATATGTAAGTTAATGAACTGAAAGATCATTTGCTCCACCTAAGTGGACCTTAGACCAAAGAGCTGAGAATCATTTATGAGAGTAACCACAAGAATTTCCAATAGCTAATCTATAGAAACATATTCACGAAAAGAATGTAATAATCCTAAATGCACATGCGCCTGAAAACAACTTTAATCTGCATGCAGCAAAAACTGATAAAATTAGAAAGGCAAATAGATGAAGTCACACTTTCAGTTGGAGATTTCAATATTCCTTTCTTGATACTAGGTGAAACAAATATGGACAATAAGTAAGGATGTAGGAGACGTTATCAATCAGCATTAGCAGTACATTTGACCTAATTGCCATTTTATAGGACTCAAATCAACAAAGTCAAAATAAATACTCTTTTTAAGAAAACAAGTAACATTTACCAAGATAGGCCCTGTTTGAGTTTATAAAGTTTCTTAATAAATTCAAGTGACTGAAAATCACATGAATATATTTTTTTTGTCACAGTAGAATTGAACTAGAAGTCAAGTAAAAAGATATCTGAGAAACTCTCAGATGATTTAAAAAGTAAATATCATACTTTTTGATGATTCATAGGCCAAAGGCCAAATCACAAGGAAAATTGAAAAAATATTTCGAAGTGAATGAGAATATCAACCAAACATATCAAAATTTGTGGGACAAAGGTGAAGCAGTACTTACAGAGGAATTTGTAACATTTAATCCTCATATAGAAAAGAGGTTCTCAAGTCAATGATCTTACCTTCCATTACAAAAAAAAAAAAAAAACTAGAAAAAGTAGAAAAATGAAACAAAAAATAATTGGATAGAAAGAACAAAAAAGGCAAAACCAGAAAGCATTGAAAAAGAAAAACCACAGAAAAAATTAACACAACTAAAATCTTGTCCATTGATAAAATTCACAGGTCTTTGGCTGAACTGATCAGAAAAAAGAGAAAGACACAAATTACAAATATCAATAATGAAAGAGGAGACATCACTATGTACCCTACAGGGTTTAGAAGAGTAAGAAGAGACTACTGTGAATGCTTTCATGCCAAAAAGTCCCACAACTTAGATAAAGGGACCAGTTGCTTAAAATAAACAAACAAAACCTTCACGAGAAGAAATAGAATAACTATAATTACATTAAAATAATTCAATTTGTATAAAACCTCATTCACAAACAAAAGCAAAAGATTCTACAGGCTCATCTACCTTCACTGATCAATTGTATCCACAATTTAAGAAAAAAATATTAGTCATATGCCAACTCATTTGGAACCTTAAAAAGAAGTATCATTGAGAGACTCAGGCCCAGCCCAGCCCAGCACCACTGCACGAGATTTCTGTGCCTGGGAGTCTCAGCTCAGAGAGCCAGGCCCAGACCAGCCAGCCCTAGCCCGCGGTTTAGCGCCCCTGCTGTGGTTGACCATATGTCAACACATGGAGGCGCCTCTGCCCACTAGCAGGGATTATACCCCATCTGGAGACCACCATCCCTAAAGGGGCAGCACCCTTCTTGGGTCACTGCATTATCAAATTCCTCCGAGACATCAGGCTACTGAAGACTAGGAGGTTTGAACAGTATTGTATAGTTTTATTGTAGATTTTTAAATTAGTAGTACTATTACAATTATTCCTATTATATCTACTATTATTCCTACTTTTCTTTTATTAATATTTTTCTCATCTTCTCTATTTTCCTCTTATCTATCTGTCTCCTTGGAGACTCTCCCTTTTCATATGCTAACAACCAATTTCTTTTAATTCCACTTTCGCTACTCCTGTGACATAGTACCTCTATAGAAAAACTTCTTATCTCATTAATGTTATAGCCTACACCCCTCCCCATCCTCTTTGTCCACAATTAGAAATCATGGTCCTTATTCCAAACCTATTGGCAAAGCTGTAGATAATAATCAAACTCATAATCTCTGTTTATTAAGACAATATGGTTAATATCTTAAAAGGGACTATTTGAGTTAAGGATGCATATTGTTTGTATGGCATGCTGCTAATACTGATCTCTCACTTCAAGATGAGATATTGGAAACCATAGGGGGGGAAACTGCAATACCTCAGATTTATACTCCTAGAGGGGAAGATACATGAACAATATGAGAAAACAAGGGAAGAAAGTGTCCCAAACAAAGTGAGATGCTACATCAATAAAATCCAATGACAGCATGGCAGAAAAAATGTCAGAAGGGGAGTTCAGGATGTACATAATTAAAATGATCAGAGAAGCAAACAATGAGATAAGAGAGCAAATGCAGGCAATGAATGATCACACCAATCAACAGTTAAAAGAGCAAATGCAGGAAGCAAAGGATCATTTCAATAAAGAATAGATATTCTGGAAAAAAAAAAAAAAAAAACCCAAACAGAAATCCTTGAAATGAAGGAAACAATAAACCAAATTAAAAACTCCATAGAAAGCATAACCAATAGCCTAGAACACCTGAAAGACAGAACCTCAGACACTGAAGAAAAAAATATTTAATCTTGAAAACAAAGTTGACCAGAGAAGATGGTAAGAAATCATGAACGGAATCTCCAAGAATTATGGGATATCATGAAAAGACCAAATTTAAGAATTATTGGGATTGAGATACAGAGATACAAATCAAAGGATGAACAATCTATTCAATGAAGTAATATTGGAAAAATTTCCAAAGCTGAAGAATGAAATGGAAAATCAAATACAAGAGGCTTACAGGACACCAAATGTACAAAATTACAACAGATCCACACCAAAGCACATTATAATGAAAACACCTAACATACAAAATAAAGATAGAATTTTAAAGGCTGTGAGGGGAAAAAAAAAATCAAATTACACTCAGGGGGAAACCAATATGGATATCAGCAGATTTGTCAACCCAGACCCTAAAAGTTAGAAGGTGCTGGAACAGCATTTTTCAAGCTCTGAAAGAAAATGGATGGAACCAAGAATTTTATACCCAGCAAAACTTACCTTCAGATTCAATGATGAAATAAAATCCTTCCATGATAAACAAAAGCTAAAAGAATTTACAATTAGAAAGCCAGCAGTACAGAACATTCTCAGCAAAATATTCCATGAGGAAGAAATGAAAAACAACCATGTAAGTCAGCATAGGGTGGAACTACCCTAAAGGAACAGCCAAACAAAGGAGAAAACAAGTCAAGTTAAAAACCAAAAATAAGCCAAAATGGCTGGGAATGCAAATCATATCTCAATAAAAACCCTGAATGTTAATGGCCTGAACTCATCAATCAAAAGACATAGACCGGCAGATTAGATTAAAAAGAAAGACCCAACAATATTCTGCCTTCAAGAGACTCATCTCATAGAAAAAGATACCCACAGACTAAAGGTGAAAGGATGGGAAAAAAATACCACGCACATGGACTCAGTAAAAAAGCAGGAGTATCCATCCTCATATCAGATAAAGCAGGCCAAAATTATTTAGAAGCGATGAAGAAGGACATTTCATACTGCTTAAGGAACCATAAATCAGCAAGACATAACAATTATAAATATTTATGCCCCAAACAATGAATCATCCATGTACTTCAAACAAATCCTTCTCAATTCCAGGAACTAAATAGACCACAACACAATAATACTAGGTGACTTTAGCACCTCTCTCACCACTGGATAGGTCTTCTAAACAAAAATTGAACAAAGAAACCGTAGATTTCAATAAAACAATTGATAATTTAGACTTAACAGACATATATAGAATATTCCATCCCTCAATGAGCGAATACACTTTCTTCTCAGCAGACAATGGATCCTTCTCTAAAATAGACCATATGTTATGCCACAAAGTTACTCTTAGCAAATACAAAAAGATAGAGATGCTACCTTGTATTCTATCAGATCATAATGGAATGAAATTAGAAATCAATAACAAAATAAAAAAACAGAAACTACTCCAACACCTGAAGATTAAATAATATGCTATTGAATGATGCATGGATAACAGAAGACATCAAGGGGGAAATTAAAAAAATTCTTAGAGGTAATCGAGAACAAAGATACAACATATCAAAATTTCTGGGCTACTATGAAAGCAGTACTAAGAGGAAAGTTCATTGCATGGAGTGCATTCAATAAAAGAAGAAAAATTCAACAAATAAATGACCTAACATTACAGCTCAAAGCCCTAGAAAAAGAACAGATCGACATCAAAAGTAGTTGAAGACAGGAAATAGTTAAAATCAGAGCTGAAATCAATGAAGATGAAACAAAAGAAACAATTGACAAAATAAAAAGTTGGTTCTTTGAAAAATAAACAAAATTGATAAACCCTTAGCCACACCAACAAAGAAAAGGAGAGAGAAAATTCACATTACTAAAATTCAGGATGAAAAAGGAAATTTCACAACAGACACTATTGAAATACAAAACATAATTAGATGGTATTTTGAAAATCTATACTCCAAAAAAAAAAAAAAAAAAAAAAAAAAAGAAAATCTTGAAGACATCAACAGGTTTCTAGAGACATGAGGTCCACCCTAACTGAATCAGGAGGACATACACAATTTAAATAGATAAATTTCAAGCAATGAAATATAAGAAGTCTCCAAAAGCCTACCAAAAAAGAAAAGTCTGGGACCAGATGAATTCTTAGTCGAGTTCTACAAGACCTTCAAAGAAGAGCTCATTCCAGTACTCCTCAAAGTATTCCATGAAATAGAAGAGGAGGGAACCCTTCCAACTCATTCTATGAAGCTAATATCACCCTGATACCTAAACCAGACAGAGACTCATTGAGGAAAGAAAATTTTAGACCAATATCCTTAATAAACATAGATGCAAATATTCTTAACAAAATATTAGCAAATTGCATATGAAAGCATATTAAAAAGACAGTGCACCATGATTAAGTGGGTTTTATCCCAGGGATGCAAGTTTGGTTCAACATTCAGAAATCAATAAATGTAATTCACCTCATCAACAGACTTAAGAATCACATGATTATTTCAATAGATGCAGAAAAAGCATTTGATAAAATACAGCATCCCTTCATGCTCAAAACATTAGAAAAAATAGGGATAGTAGGAACATTCCTCAACATTGTAAAGGCCATCTATGCTAAGCTCACAGCCAAAATCATTCTAAATGGAGAAAAACTGAAAGCATTCCCCCTAAAAACTGGTACAAGGCAGGATGCCCTCTTTCACCACTTGTATCCAACATCATCCTCGAAACTCTAGCCAGAGCAATTAGACAGACCAAGGAAATTAAAGGGATACGAATAGGAAAAGAACTCAAACTATCCCTACTTGTCGATGACATGATTCTATATTTAGAGGAGCCAAAAAATTCCGCCAGAAAACTTCTAGAACTCATAAATGAATTCAGTAAAGTAGCAGAATATAGAATCAATGCTCCTAAATCAAATGCATTTTTATTCATAAGTGATGAATCCTCTGAACAAGAAATTAGGAAAAACTACCCCATTCACAATAGCCTAAAAAAATAAAATAAAATACTTGGGAATCAATCTAATAAAAGAGGTGAAAGACCTCTACAATGAGAACTACAGAACACTAAAGAAAGAAAGAAAACCTTAGAATATGGAAAGATCTCCTATATTCTTGGATAGGCAGAATTAATATAGTCAAAATGGCCATACTACCAAAAGTGCTATACAAATTCAATGCAATTCCAATTAAAATCCCAATGACGTACCTCATAGAAATAGAGCAAACAATCATGAAATTCATTTGGAAGAATAAGAGACCCAGGATAGCTAAAACAATCCTTAGCAGGAAGTGAAGCAGAGGGTATCACAGTACCAGACCTTCAACTATATTACAGAGCAATAGTAACAAAACAGCATGGTATTGGCACAAAAATAGACAGGTAGATCAATGGTACGGAAGAGAGGACACAGAGACAAACCCACATAAATATAGTTTTCTCATATTAGACAAAGGTGCCAAAAACATACAATGGAGAAAAGATAGCCTCTTTAAGAAATGGTGCTTGGCGAACTGGAAATACATATGTAGCAAAATGAAATTAAACCCCTGTCTCTCACCCTGCACAAAATTCAACTCAAAATGCATCAAGGACCTCGGAATCAGACCAGAGACCCTGTACCTTATAGAAGAAAAAATAAATCCAAATCTTTAGATGTCAGCTTAGGACCAGACTTCCTCAACATGACTCCCAAAGCACAGGAAATAAAAGCAGGTATAAATATTTGGGATAGATTCAAACTAAAAAGCTTTTCTCAACAAAGGAAACTATCAAGAATGTGAAGAAAGAGCCTGCAGAGTGGGTGAAAATCTTTGCCACACATAATTCAGATAGAGCACTAATCTCCAGAATCTATAAAGAACTCAAAAAACTTTACACCAAAAATACAAATAACCCCATCAATAAGTGGGCTAAGGAAATGAGCAGACACTTCACAGATCCACAAGCAATCAATAGATATATGAAAAAATGTTCAACATCTCTAGTAATAAGAGAAATGCAAATCAAAACTACCTTAAGATTCCATCTCACCCCAATCAGAATGGCTATTATCAAGAATACAGGCAACAATAGGTGGGGTTGCAAATTAGTGCAGCCACTCTGGAAAGCAGTGTGGAGATTCCTTAGAAAACTTGGAATGGACCCACCATTTGACCCAGCTATCCCACTCCTCGGCCTATACCCAAAGGACTTAAAATCAGCATACTACAGAGATACAGCCACAACAATGTTCATAGCTGCTCAATTCACAATAGCTAGGTTGTGGAACCAACCTAGATGCCCTTCAGTTGATGAATGGATAAAGAAACTGTGGTATATATACACAATGGAATATTAGTCATAAAGAAGAATAAAATTATGGCATTTGCAGGTAAATGAATGCAGCTGGAGGATATCATACTAAGTGAGATAAGCCAATCTCAAAAAACCAAAGGCCGAATGATCTCTCTGATAAGTGGATGATGATACATAACTGGGTGTGGGAGGGAGGCAAGAATGGAGGAAGGATGGATTGTATAGAGAAAAAATAAGGGTGGGGAGGGGGTGGGAGAAAGGAAAAATAACAGAATGAGACAAACATCATTACCCTATGTACATGTATGATTACACAAATGGTGCA
This sequence comes from Sciurus vulgaris, assembly GCF_902686455.1. Classification (NCBI taxonomy): domain Eukaryota; kingdom Metazoa; phylum Chordata; class Mammalia; order Rodentia; family Sciuridae; genus Sciurus; species Sciurus vulgaris. The sequence continues at coordinate 7,832,599 of NC_136462.1, forward strand.
GCTCTACTTCGTGTTCAATCAGAGAAACAACAGTTGTATCCCATTCATGTACAATGAATCAAAATAGAAAAAGCAGTCTTATTTACAATCATATAAAAATACATTTTAAGGGATCAATGTAACAAAAATGCAAGTTTGTATACTTAACACTGCAAAATGTTGCTGAGAGAAATTAATGATGTGAATGAAGAGAAATACTATGTTCATGGATTATAAGAGTCAATAGTGTCTCCCTATGTTCAACCATATATTTAAAGCAAACATAATTGAAAACCAGCAGAATTTTTATAATATCAATTGACAATCTGATTCTAAAATTTGTCTAGAAATACTAAGGACCTTGAATGGTCTAAATAATTTTTAACAATTAGAGTACTCAATCTGATTTCAAGATTCACTGTCAAGTTACAATAATCAAGACTGGCAAGTCTGCTTATATATGGAGAAACATGGGTGAATCTCAACTGTGTTACATTAAATGAAAGGAGCTTAAAAAAGGAAGCTAAGAACTTAATTTGCATTGTTCTGTTTATGCATAATTCTTGAAAAGGCAAAGCTATGATGATAGAAAGCCGAGTAGTGGATGGGAGGCTGAGAGCGTTGAAGGAGTGGATTGATGTCAACAGGGCACCAGAGAACTTTCTGGGGTGATGGAAATGTTGTATATCTTGAATTTTGTGGTTGTCACAGGACTGTATATGCTTCTCAAAACTATCCACATTGTACAATTAAAATTGGTAAATTTTACTGCATACAAATTATATTTCTCTAAAGTTGAATGATAAAAGAAAAAGAATGCCTAAACTGAATTTGAGATGTTCCCAAGAAAGCAGGAAAGGTGGAGAGTGGGGGAGAAATATGCCACTTGCAATATTCCAGGTAATTTTAATCATCTTAGAATTAATATATCAAATATTTTGATTAAGTTGCTGAATGTGATAACTTTGAACCAGCCAAGAAATTCCCAGTGTTTTTGCTGTCCCACTGCCTCATGACCACAGTGTAACATGACCTTTGTCCACCTGCCCCGCACTTCCTTTCTCCCCTTCTCTACCCTTGCCTAGCAGACTGTGCGATCCGGCTGGGAAGCAGCCCACGTTCCCAGGGGTCTCATACCTTGGTTCCCAGGCTGGAAATGGTCCTTCCTGATTGACTTCCTCAAATATCCAAGGAGATTTTCCTAGGTTTTCCTCTCATAACTCCTCCCACCCCAGCTCCTCCTAAATCCAGAGTGGCCAGACTGCAGGGCGAGCTGTGTGTCTGCCTGTGGGTCCCCTCTTCTCTGCTCTGCCCCTCTCTGGGGAAGAGGGGTGAGGCCATTCCATCAAACCTATTCTACGCTCAGTTGACCCTTGGAGAACCTGCCCCCTGGGTCCTTGAGTCATGCCAAGCTGCTGGGGTCCAAGGCTGAGCTCAAGTTAGACCCGCGTGGCTTCCAGTGTTGGCCCCTTCTTCCGAGTTATGCCTCCCATAAGAGTGGGGACCGGGCCAGGGCTGACTCTGCATCTCCAGGAACCAACAGTAGGGTCCAGAACAGGCTCAGGGTTTGGAAATAAGAATCCCAGGGGAGGACAGAGGGCTGGGTTGCCCTTTCCTGGCCACTGGGAATGGATGGGTGGACATAGAGCCGAGAGGTGGGGAAGGGGCGCTGGTGCTCTTGTTGGCTGCTTTGGATTCTCTTGAGTGGCCTTTACTGTCACTTCTGGATCTTAGTCTTTCCCTGCCAAGGGCACCCAGCACCTTCCCTAGGCCACCAGGACTAAACACACACACTTGCACACTCACACACACTTGCAGCAAAGGCAGGAGGCCAGGCTCCAAAGTCTAATGACTGGTTACCCCAGGATGAGTCAAGGTCCAGGGTGCTTGGGCTTCATAGCTGGGCCTACCAGAGACAGGGGGCGGCTGAAGCAAGACCCCTCTGGGCCTGCTTCCCGTGTTACAGGCAAGGAAACAGGCCCAGGAGGCAGGAACTTGGGATTCTGGTTGGGGAGGCTCGCTCTGCAGGAACACACCGTCCCACGAGGCATGGACCCTTCTTCATGGCCGAGTGTGTCCCTGGCCTTCCCTCCCTCTCTCCCCTTCTTGACTGGCTCTGCCCTTCGCTCCTTCCCTGAGGTCTCTCAGAATCTCCAAGACCCCTGTCTCACCAAGACCAATGGCATTTTCTGTGTGTATGTGACGACATGTCACGAACCCTCAACAGCTTTGGACAGCCACTTCCCTTGGCTTCTGGTGGCTTCCTCTCAACTCTTGCTCCCAGGCGTCTGGTCCATGACTCTTAGTCTGGGGGCTCAGACACGCGCCTCCTGTTTGCAGGACAGCCTGTCCTGCGCAGGAGCACGTCACTGCCGGGCGGCCCGCCATGCATCGTAGCAGCAGGACAGGTGGCGCCCATTTCTCTTCTTGCCCAGGGACAGGCAGGACCATGGCTTTGTCTTCCTGTGCCCTCTCCTCCCCAGAGCCCATCATGGCGCTCTTGCTTCTGGGAAGTTCTCAGCGGTGCTCACCTGGGTGTAGCTGCTGAGAGGAGCCAAGGAAGCATGGGGTTTGGGACTAGCCCGACCTGGGCTCGAATCCTGGCTCTGCCTTTTATCAGCTTTCTTATCTCAGGTTAGCCACTTCCCCTCTGTGGAAAGGTCTGGATGATGTCACAGGAACTCGCGAGAGGACGCTGGCAGAGAGCCAGCCTGTAGGAGGCCCTCTGCAGTCTGCGGCGCTCGTCTTCTGAGTAGAAGGCTCAAGGTTGCAGCCTGCGGATCTGGGTCCTGGCTGGGAACAGGTGACACCCGCCCAAGGAGGGACTGCAGGGCGCTCAGGGTAGGGCATTTATGAAGTTGTGACCAGAGCCAAATGAGTCCCACGGGGCTGGTGGGGAGCCCCAGGCCTGGCGCTGGTGCTTAGCAGTCCTCTTCCTAGGCTTGAACCAGTGAGCTGGGCGGTTCCTGGGACCTGGGCAGACTGGAGGGTGGGCAGGGGTGGCCTGACTGGGGCCAAGGCCATCTGCAGAGGGACAAGTGGACCCAGGCGAGGCTATTACACGTTCTCTTCCCTTGCTTGGAATGTGGCTCTGTGCCTCTGCCAGTCCTGACCTAGCGCTCTCTCCCTGGAGTCTGCTCTGCCCTCAGCCGCCATGGGGACCCCTCCCTCCCGCACAAGGAGCACCCTGCCACCCTGCACCCCTCGGGAGCCTGTGTTGAGTTATTTATTCATATGCATATATATGTATATTTTGAAATGTGCTTTGTGATCTCAAATACAAATGTACATATTTATATTTAAATATACATATATTTACACATATAATATATATTTATATTCGCAATCACAAAGCACATTAAAAAATCGTATTTGGCATGGAACCCAAACAGCTAATACAGATGAAAGAGAATTTCATCACATTTATCATAGACGTTTGTTTCATAAGTTGCTCTCAAGACACGGGAGTGAGTGGGAACCAAGGGTCCCTGCCATGGCGTCCGCGGCCTGCTTGGCAGGCCTGAGGTTGGCTGGAGCTGCCCTCGACACCTTCAGCAAGGACTCGCTGGCCGCAGTTGCTGGGGAGATGGGAGGAGGACCAGGCTAATTTTTGCTGAGGATGTTCAAGTGGGCTCCTGGGAAAGCCAATGATGGGAGAGTTCTTGAAGGGCGGGTATGGTGAGGTCAGGAGAAGATGGGGCTGGGGCGGTGAGGCAGAGGGGACCAGCATGCAGAGCTCAGGGCCTGGCCCCTTCAGACACCTGCCCAGACCTGTGTGAGGAGCAGCGTGGACACTGAGATGACCTGGGATCAAGGAGGAGCCTGCAGCCTCCCAGGAGACAGGCCAAAGCTCTGGTTAGGAAGGCACCGTGGCGAGGAGCGGAGGCTGCAGGAAGTAAGGTTTGGGGTCCCTGCGTGGCCACCTGAGTGGGATCTCCTCAGGAATCCCCGTGGTGCTCCCACGATGGCACCTTCAAGGACTCCTATGGCAGGCGCTGGGCGCAGGTCCATTAAGCCTTTCTCCACGTGGTGCTGTGAGGTTCCAGAAGGGGGGGGGGCAGTTAATCACCGCCTTGTAAAGTGGCAGAAAATAGGGCCCCGAGGTCCAATTCTACCCTCGGTAACATTTGGACATTTTATGGAAGGTGCCGTGTTTTACGACAATGCACAAAGCAGGTAATTGTTCAGCGAAATGTGCATGTCAGAACGCAGTGACCTCTGCCAGCAACGTCCCTTCCTGGTGTCTTCTCATGGTAATGAGGCCACTTCTGTTCTGCTCTTCCTGAACTCTTCTCCTCCGCCCAGGAAGACCTGGTAAGACCGATGGGTGGGAGGCTTTGCTTTTTGTATGCTGGGAAAATGTTTAATCAGGTCTTCAGAGAAATTTCCAAAGTTGGGGAGAAGGCAGTGAGCTTGGGGAGACCACCTAGGAAGATCTCCAGGGCATGGTGGGAGAGACCCTGCGAGGGTGGACTCCCTGGGGACGGGGTGCACGCGGCACTCTGGGAAAGCACGGGAGTCGGGTCGGAGAGCAGCCTCTGACCCCGGCCTGCCGTACGTGTCCATCACTATTCTTACTGTACTTTGCCTCCAGAGGAGCGCAATAAACCGGCAGAAGACAAGAATCATGACTGAGGTAAGCAGGGAGGAAGGTAAGGAAGGCAGGGCCCAGGTGAGTTCAGGCCACGCTGACATGTTCTTTTGTGTTTGCTGGAAACTTGGCTCTGCATTTCCTAGCCACCAGAGCAGAGAGAGAAAACCAACCTGCCCTCTGTTTCTAGTGTCCTCACGATGCAGATCTGAAGCCAGGAACATGGTGCGGGAGCCCTTCACTGACGCGTCACCTCAGTGGACACCACTCTGCAAGGACGGCCTGAGCTCTTGGCACTCAGACTTGAGTTGGAGTCCCCGCTGTGACACATGCTCAGGGTGCAGTGGTGCAGCGGCCGGCAGGCCCCTCCCTCCTCTCTATCTCCGTGCCTTCACCTCTTGAAGGTATTAGGTTTTGTTCTTTCTAGCTGTCACAGGTCTGGCTTAGGACCAACAGTCACGGGCACCATGGTAGGGAGCCGAGGTACATAAGAGCCACTTTGATGTGAGTCCACAGGAGTTCCATGTCAAGGAAGTGGGTAGAGGCTAGAGGGGAGGCAGGACCCAAGTGGCTTCTCTCTGAGGGGGTGGTGTCTCACCTGATTATCAAGGGGTAAATGATTTGGGCTGGCTGAACAAGTGGTAGGAATGGAGGACTAGAGGTGAGGCCTGGGGGTGGATGGAGGAGACCATAGGGAACCTTTGAGTCTTCCTCATGGTACTGGGTGGAAAACAGTCCAGCCTTTCTCCAGGGAAGGTTAATGATGTTACACAGGAAGTACCACAGGAAGCTGCTGCACCATGGATGTCCTGTTTGAACTCTAACCAGAAAGTGATCTCCCTGTCTCAACAGGCTTCATGTGTCTCTTCTATCCCTATGGTCAGTAAGGCACCAAGGCACCAAGGGCACAGAGGAAGACGAGACTTAGCTGTCGGGAATCTTCAGTTTTGAGGGCAAACTGCAGATCCCCAGACCAAGGCCACAGCTGGAAGCTTGTTAGAAATGCAGATTCTTGACCTCCTGACCGGGTTAGGAGTCCCTCCATGGCACATTAGTTAGGAGTTGCTTGATGACAGTGGCAAAACTCCACTCAGATGGTGTTGAACTAAAAGGGAATTTATTGTTTCGAGTAGCCTTCAGGTTCAGCTGGATGCAGTGTCTCAAGCAATGCTTTCATGTGCCCCCCCAAGCCTTGCACTTGGTGGTTCTTTTGGTCTCTTCTTGGCCTCATCTAGCAGGAGAGATGGTGTTAGCTTCCCTCGTACATGTCCTCCAGGCTTAGCAAACTTTGTAGACACCTCTGATGGACCTTACCTGGCTCCTGTGTCTACTTCTGAACAGACTGGTATTCTGATTGGCACCCTGGCCCTGTTGGGGATGGGGGAGAGGCTCAATGACCATCTCACCAGAGCCCTATGGAGTTTGCAGCGTCCTCCAAGGGACCCAAAGGGGCCGGGGAGAGAGTGTGATGTGGACAGCTCTTGTTAACCGTGCTTACTCCAAGGGTTTGTGTGAAGCCCATGGTGATTGGAGGCAAGATTCAGATGCTCAGTGTGCATGCAGCTGGGGGAGAGCTGGGCAGTGTCACTTACCCGGCGAGACCTCTGCCGTGAAGTGGCACCATGTGGGTGCACACAGTGCCAGCCCTGAGAGCTTCCCAGAGAGGCGGGGGTGGTGTGTGGAGCCCACTGTGAGGCTGGGCAGGGGCAGGTGCTCTGGTCTCTAGGGGTGGGTCACCTTGCACAGCCAGGGCCAAAGGCTTGTTGGTCACTGAGGTGTGTGGTGAAGAGAAGGGCCTCAGGGAGAGGACAGGGGAGCCCCACTGGACACACCAGGCTGGATGTAGCGGGCTGAGCAGGAGTCGACCTGACAGGGCTGCGATTGGACAGTGGCCTTGAGGTTCAGAGCCCAGGTCCCCTGCTGGCACTCTGCCTAGGTCTGCAGACTCCACTTCTCAGACACGCCCAGGCACCGCAGCCCCTGCAGTTACCTACTCGTCCACTCACCTCAAACTGGCCACCTAGCGGGAAGATAGCAGCCAGCCTTTGCCCCTGGAGCCCAGGTGAGAGCAGCTCCTCCCTGTGGGTAGCCATCCCAGCCAGGCTCATTAGAAGGTGCCCCTACATCTCAGGAGGGTGTCCCCAAGCACATCCCACCCTCCAGGGACCACACGGGGAATCCACACCCGCAGCCCAGCCTGGGCGGCAGGCCAGTCTGGGAGTCCACCGTCTCCCCTGCATGGCTTATCTCCCCCAGCTGTACAGCAGAGAAGGGGGCCTGGATAGAACCCCGAGTCCCTGGGTGGGAAATTATGCCATTTTCTCTCTGCCTAATCAAAAGCACAGCTCTTTGGAAGGGAGGAGAATGCAATTTCGTGATTGGTTTCAATTAAAGATTTGCTACTATTTGATTAAGATGTATTATTGATTTGGGACTGTTCCAAGCCAGCCCAGGCTCACTTCCTCAGGGAGGGGTTTGGGAATTGATTGGCGCCAGGCTGGGAGCTCTGCGGCCAGCTTCGCCCTGGCTTGCTTTCTTTCACAGACTCGGTGTGACCATGCCACTGCACTGGCCAGCGCTCTGTCACTGGCTGGAGGAGGGCCCTTCCCGATCTGAGGCAGTGGAGGCCTCCCCTGCTGCCAGCCCCGCCTCCTGCCCCCGCTCCCCCTGCTTTGCGCCCTCACTTCCTGCACCCAGGTGCTGCCCTTTCTGGGTTCTGTTCCTTCTGGCCTTGTGTGTGGAACACCCAGCCTGTCGTCTCGGTCTGTTCCTACTCATCCTTCAACTTCTAAGTGAAGTCCCCTCTCCTCTGTGCGGTCCCCCTGAGGCTTCTCAGGCCATCTGGATGTGGCCTCTGCTCTTCAGGCCACGGTGCAGGCCAGGCCTATGGAATGTCAGGGAGTGGGCAGGGGACATGGCCAGAGTGTGAAGGTGGCCCTTCGTGAGGCCTGGGCCCTGCGGCAGGGGAGCAGAAGGACTGCCTGGGGCTCAAGGACCTGAGTCCCAGCTCAGGGGGTCACCCAGCTCTGAGCTGATCCCTGTGGCCAGCTGGTCCCCTGCATGTGGACTTGCCAGGCTCCTTAGGGCCAGTGCTACCTTGTGTGGATCTTTGGGCTGTTTTGACATCCATCTCCTCAGCTGCAGCTGCAGCTGTTCCTTCTGGGGCTCCTCTGTGCTCCCCGAGGCTCCCCAAGGCTGTGTCTGTCCTCAGCCCTTTTCACTCAGCACCTGGGGCCTTGGGCACCCACCCAACCTCGACTAGCACCCCATACAATTAACACCTGAGTCCAGCTCCCACCCCAGGGCCCCCAGGCTTGGAGGATTGTTCCAGTGAGGCATGTTTGAAGCAGCAGACCAGGTTGGGAGAAGGGTCCTGGAGGGGACATTGCCCTGAGTCTGGAAGGATGAGGACGTGTCTCTGGGAGGAGTACAGATGGCTGTCCTGGGTCAGCGCCTGCAGAGGTGTTGGGAGAAGGCCTGTGGTATCCAGTGCACAGGCCAAGCATGTGGGTGGGCACGAGCTGGTCCGGTGAGCCTTGTGCATTCCCAGTATAGGCGATGCCCACCCTGCCCCAGGGTTACTGGATGGGCCTCCCTGCCCGTGGGAGGGGCCATGCACCCAGGGCTCCTGCTCCTCTCCCACCATGTGGTGACGGGCTGCAGGGGGCCATTCCAGGAAGAACTGCATTTCCCAGAAGTCCCTGTGGCCAGGTGCAGCGGTATGACCTGCTGTCCCCAGGGGCACGTTGGAGGAAGCTGGGGCTCTTCAGAGCCCAGGTCCCACGCTCCTTTCTCTCCAGCTATCTGCAAGCACAGGAGCCTGAGACCCAGGAACTGGGACTGCCACGTGCTAGAAGGACCTGGAATCCTAGTATCGGCATCTGCAGGGAAAGTGCTGCAGCTGGCGGCCTTTGCCTAGGCGAGGAAGTTCTACCACGCTCCACCTCTGAGGCTGTGGCTTTTATTTGTAAGGGCAGCTGGCACTGCCTGGAGGAGAAGGGGACAAATTAGGGGCAGGAGAAGCATGTAAGAGGTTGTTGAGAGGAAGGAACGATGAGATCACGTGACTAATACCCTCTATAAAAATGGGCCTGGGTGAAATCACAGGGCTCCTTGCCCCTTCTGAAGCCCCCAGGGGTCCCAGGTGAAGGGCTCTGGCCGAAAATCTGAAGTTCAGTTTGGCCTGGTTTGACAGCCTCTTGGCCTGGAGGTCTGGCTTGCTTCAGGGCAGCTGGCAGCCTGCCTGGCCCTGCAGAGAGAAGCTCCACCAGGAGAAGGTGTGAGTGAGAGCAAAGGCCAGGGCAGGTGAGGCCAGAAGCGCAGGATGGAGGCTGCATGCAGCAGTCAGAGGGGAGAGCCCCACAGAGGCTTTCGAGGAAGATCTGGGCCATGGCCTTCCCGGGGATGAGGGCGACGTCTGTGCTACCCTGGGCTTTGCTGTGTCTGAGTTTTTGTGAGCACCCCTCCACGTGCTGAATTCAGAAGGCAGAGTGTCCGATCTCTACAGAGGACAGGAGTTTCAGATTCACTTGGTCACACTGCTTTTGAGTAGCGGTGGAAGCGTGCTCTACAGATGTGAAGGACGGACAGCGAGGCAGAGAAAGGGTGCCGCCCAAGCTCCGAGTCGGGAGGATGTTCTCTGCGCACGAGTGTTCCGGCTTTCAGATGGAGCTGGTGTGAGGGTGTGCCCAGGAGGCCATTCAGTTGCGCTCTCTAAGGGGCAGCCCACCTGGCTTTGCTGCATTGTGGCGAGATTGGTGACTGACTCCAGCTACGTGTGGACAGTAATACTGGGTGGGCTCTTGATCTGGGAATTTAGCAAAAATGGCCCCAAAATGAGCAGAGGTGGCCGGACCTACACTCTGAACTAGAATGCCCTGCAGTTCCATCAGGCTCTGAGGGGCACGGGGCCTCCTGTCTGTGCCCACTGAGGAGCTGGTGCAGCCTGCACAAACTGCCCCAGGCCTATCAGGGTGGGCCTCTGTGGTTCTGGTTTCAGCTTCTGGTCTGGTCTGCACTTGGACTTTGGCCTTGGGCCCCTCACTGAGTCCGCTTGGCTTCTGCCCTTGAGCACAGAGGCACTGTAGGTCAAGGCCACAGGCTGAGTGTGGCTGCAGCTCTCTGCCTCTCTCACCTGAAGCCTTCCTTTCTGACGTGATCAGGACAGTGGTGTATGAACCCTCCCCTGAAGGAAAGAGGCATCTATTTGATTTTCTGTTGGGACTTCCTGTTGGAAATACATCCCCCACTGAGTATAAACAGGGCCACCATGCCACTTCCTGTGTAACACCCTAAAATGTCCCCCCAGGAGCAGAAGCCCAGCAGAAGCTTAGGGCCCATGCTGATTCATGAGCTCCATATCCAACATTGTGGGAAACACCAAGTACTCTGCCAACTGTGTGCACATGTGAGTGGTTTGAGCAATTATAACTGATCTTATAACAGCAAGATTGGAGTGCATCTTAGGTGTGTCCTGGGGGCAAGGAAAGGGTTCTGGGTGGGAAGATGCAGGACACCTGGGGGAGATGGATGTGCCAGAGATGCGTGGATATGCTGACTCTGGTTGGGAGATGGCATGGCTGACAGCTTGTGTCCTTCCTTGAAGGGATCGTGTGGCTTCTTGCCTGGCTCCTCCTGGGAGGTGCTGTCCTGCTTTGTGGGTCTCCCTCCCACCCCGGCAGCTTCCTTCCAAGAAGTCTGCTTTGTTAACAGTTTGCCCTGGCTCTCCTGTTCTCGCCCAGAGAGGAGAGTGTCATCCTTGAAACAGGGCCTCACAAACCTGCAGCAGAGACAGGACATGTTTTTAACTGGAGTGCAGAGCGCATGGGCAGGTGGGGAGGCAGTGCGGTGACAGGGACATCCACTTTCCCTGGGGAGAAGTCGGTTCATAGGAGACAGGGAGACTGTGCTGAGGGGAAGGGATTCTTCAGCTCAGCTGCCACCTCTGGTGTCGGCCAAGGCCACTGCTGGCATCTCCCTTGTTCTTGGTGTGAACACTCTGTGGCAGAAACGTGACATGTCCTTTCTTCCTCCCAAGAGCTCCTCATGCAAATGGAGCCCCGATCATGTCAGATGCTCCCAAATAAGGTGCCACCTTGGGAGGAAACGGAGCTGGCACAGGTCTCAGCGTGGATTCACTCTGATAGTCTTTCCCTCAAAACATGCCCCCGTCCACGGCCCTCCACCCACCAGACCCGGGCCCCCTGCTCTGGCTCTTGCTTACAAAGGGAGTAAGGACTGCCATCTCTGACTGGCAAGGAAGGAGGACTCAGATGCTGGGGTGGGGGGCTCTGTCTTCCTCTGTTACTCAGAAACACCTGGAGTGGAAGGAGGACTGTGACCACAAGACCTCTGGGACCAGGTTAAAGGGCTGACAGCGTGGAGGGGCTGGAGCCTGCCCTGTGGCTCAGGAAGAGAGCGTCGGCGGCTCGGCCTTATTAGGATCATTTGATCTTATTTTTCTGGGGAAAAGAAAAAGTGAGAGTGGGGAATAAAAGAGGAGGTGGCCTACCCCCGGAGTGACGTGGTTTCCTGTGCCTCTCTTTCTCCATCTATAATGGGGCTGAGCCCAGTGCCCCCTGGTCTCTCCGGCTTGCCATCAGGATAAAGGAGAAATAGATTATTTCAGGAGCCGCCATCTTAGGCCGTGGGTCTCTAATGCTGGCTTCCGTCAGAGTTCTCTATGTGGCCTATAAGACACTGATTCTGAAGCCCAGAGCACCTTTTATCACAGAATCATGCTGATGTGGCCGGACTGGTTGTGGACAGACCTGGGGTGGACTTTGAGGTGGACTCTGATTCCTCAGAGGGGAAGTGAGGCCCAGAGAGGGGGACTTGATCGAAGGGATGCTGAGGCAGGCAGAGGTGGGTCCAGGATTAGAACTGGTACCTGATTCTGGTCCGTCTTTAGGGCCACAGCTATTCACACATCTCGTGCACCTTCAGGGACTTGGCTAGGGAAAGGGCAAAGAAGCTCCTGTCGGCGAGCCCTTGAGCTGTGTCGGCCCTGCGCTGGGCCCTCCTCCGATGGCATTTCACTAGACTTTCCAACAGTGCTGTGATAGGGCTTCCAGGAGAGAAGAAAGGCCCGGAAGAACAAGGGACTCACCCATGGCCAGCGAGCTCCGAGCTGGGATTCAGAACCTGTCTGCCTGACCCGGACTCCTGGAGTCAGACTGCAGAGAGGGCGGGAGGGAGGGAGTGGACGGCAGTTCTGGGCGTCTTTCCCAGCAGAGCTGCCCATCCTGTTCCATGGGTCCTAGCCCCATTCACTCCAGTGTTTTGCTGGTTCCCTGGGAGTGAACGATTCTCTGCTGCCGACACCGCTGAGCTGGGAGATTGGGGTGGGGGTGTCATGGCAGTGAGAGTCACTGGTCACGGATGCTGCAGCCCCTGGTGTCCCCCATGGGTTGGGGTTCCCAGGCCTGAAAGGGCTGACTTAAAACTGGGAGGCCAGGCTGGCTGCTCCTGACACTGCCCGATGCCCTCTGTCCCCCCAGCTCAAACCTGCCACCCCAGCTGGCTTGAGATCCATGACCCCCCAGAACACATTCTCTGTATGAAGCTTTCCCGAGAAACGCTACCTTCCAGCAACTGGCCTGGGCAGCCCTGCAGCCGCTGCCTGCATGTGGGCCACTTCACGGGCCAGCCAGCCACAGTTGATATGTCACAGTGTTCTCATCTGCAACGTTGTTTATGCTTTAAATATAGATGAAGTGGTGCAATTTTTATGAATTATATATTCTTATATATAAATTTTTATATTCTTCATATGAAAACTTATTAACATTAGGTATTAACGTGCTGCATGTTCTTAAATATACTACATAATTTGGACATAGGAATATAATGTATATGCTATGTCCTTTTATCACTTTATGTGCTTGTGTCCCTGCTCGGTTCCTTGTTAGCTGTGTGTCTCTGGGCAAATGAGTTAGCTTTTCTGTGCTTCGGAGAATGTTTGACACAGGAAATATCAGGTTTACTTTAGTAGCAACTGAAAAAAATCTTTTCATAATATTCATTTTAATGTCAATCAAAATATCGTATTGTGCTATTTGTTAAAATGCTTCTCTGGTCCTTGTTTGCTGTCCTTGTCTCTGCACTCTCCTCCCACCCGCCGCCTGTCAGCACGCAAGCCCCCGGCTCCTCAAGAACTTGATTAACTTTGCCACTTTTGTAGACAAGAAGGGGCCCCTCCCTCCACGTGCCAAAGGAGTTATTTCTAGAACTCTCCATGGGCTTCTCTTCGTGCCTGGCTCCAGCATGGCTCTTCCTTGGGGTAAAGGTAGAGAGGAGGGAGCCCAGGGGCTGAGTGGACCAGAGTGGGCCCTGCTGAGGGCCGGTGGTTCTGCATGGCTGTGCCCACCCTGTCCTGCTTCCTGTTTTTTCCACAGGTCGCTCGTCCACTCTTTGAAGCCTCCACAGGATTCTGTCTCCCATTTGACTCATCAGGAAACAGAGGCTGGAGGGGAGAAAGGGCCCAGGTCAGCCAGGTGGCTAGGAGGGACTGGAGCTGGGTTTGAAGCTGGAACTCTCCTGTGCTCCCTGGTAGAGAAGAGGAGAATCCTCACAGGGATGTGAGGCCTGGACAGACAGAGCCAGAGATCCAGAGAAGCAGAGGGAACCCAAAGGAGGAAGAGGTGCAGAGGCCACCTTCAAGGGAGGCAGAGGCCACCACCAGGAGGACGTGGGGAGACAATGGAGATTGGCGGGCGTGGGGTCCGGGGAGCCGCCTGGGAAGGCCTGCATCTCCCCTCAGCTCCTGCCCTCTCCTCTCCGGAGTCTCTGTCTTCTCCTTGAAGGACCTGAGCTTCAAGTATGGGGGCTTCCTGGGGAGGCCGTCTCCTGGAGCCAGAGCTGGGAGGAGAGGGAGGAGCAGGGAGGGCTCTGGGCTCCAGGCCGTGCAAGAGACTCACACCCGGGTGGGCCCCAGGGGCTTGGCTGTGGCTGCTGGGCCTCACGCTGACCAGGAGAGTCAGCCAGGGGCCTCAGGTAGAACCTGAACAGCGAGACTACAACAAAAGCCACCAAACCAAAGCCATCCCCTCCCCCAGACCCAGGGCACCAGGCGGGAAGCCAATCCTGAGCAAGCAGAAGCCCAGCCACACCCTGGACCAGTGGGCCTGGGTCAGGGCTCTCCCTTCACGGGCCAGGCCGCCAGGACCACGAGGGGCAGTGGACACTCCTCATGGTGCCAGAGGACTGTTGCAGGACAGGGAGAATCACTAACTTCCTGTTCCAAGGTCAGCAGAAAGTTCCTGCTGGCTGGTCTCGGATGGCCTGTGAAGTCTGGGCACGTTTCTCTTTCACACCAGGTGTGGGCTCATGAGCGTGTGTGTGTGTGTGCAGGACTGTGTGAGAGTGTGTACTCTGGGATTCGCTGATGTCCACGACAGGGGCATAGGACTGTCGCAGGGTTTGGGGAGGCAGCACAGAAGGGTGCTGACCAGGACACAGGTCAGGCTTGCCTGGCCCTCATATGCTAGGTGTCCTCATCTGTGACGAGGCTCCAGCTCCTTCTAGCACCGATGTCCAGTGATCTGCTGGACACCAAAGGGCTCAAGGGACCATTCTGGCCTGGGCTGGGTGCTGTTTTCTGCTTCACACAGAGAATCTTATCTCCTACCTCTCTTCCCATCAAAATGTTGACACAAACATCTGGGAGGGACTGAGGACTCAGACCCCTGGGGTGTGGGGATGAAGGGGAGGGGGAGAGGAGAGGGGTTTCCTGGGGAATTCCCCGAGGAAGCGCTTCTTCCTGGAGTCTTAAATCTGCGCCGGGCTCTTGGCAGTGAGCTTCTCACGGAACATCCCTATCCAGCGCCTCCCTCCCCCGACACTCCCACCAACACGCACTGTGCACAGCAATGCCCTCCAGGCCCACAAACATCCATGCACACGCGTGTGCTCACACAGGCGAAGACACGCCAGCATGGAGAGCGTGTGTCTGGTTTCCACAGGCCGAGGGAGCTGGCGGGAGCTTCGTGTTCACCTTGGAACAGGCCGGAGTCAGCGAACGGCCCCTCCTGGGGCAGCCCTGGGATCCTAGCCTTCGTGCTGGGGAGGCGGGCTCAGGATTCGCTTCGGATCCCCTGATGGGCGGCGGGGAGTGATCCCCAGGGCAAGTTCCAACAGGGAGGCCGCGGGCGCACAGTGCCTGCGAGCTGGGTGGCTGGGCGGTGCTGGCACAAGAGCCATGGCCTCGGAGGTCTCGTTGGCGTTTCCACTTGGAGGTTCTTCTCGGGCTGACTTTGCAGGCTCAGGTTTCTCTCCCTTTCACTTATAGATCGCGCTACCCTGGCAGCAGGCCAGCCTCTCCCTTCCACCCAGGGAGGGACAGCTGAATGCCTTCATCACAATGAGGCAGAATATCACACAGGACCCAAAGCCACCGAGTACGCCAGTGGCCGCCGACCTCAGCAGCGGTCATGACGTCCGCCACGTGGGGCACCTCCCTCCGGACCTCTAGCACAGTGTCCAAGGCTGAGCCTCACCATCGGCCGCCTGGGCTAACGGCCCTGATCCCTTGGCCCCACCCCTGGAGCCCTGGGCCAGTTACTTAGTTCTCTGCAAACAGGGTGGTAACACCAGGGGATCCGCAGGAGAAGCTGGTCACAAGGATGCCACAAGATGACGAAAGGAAAGCATGTGCGGTGTCTGGCCGCCGCAGTCCCCAGTGAGCGGTGCCCCTGTCACTGCCCCCTGCTTGGTCCTGTGCAGAATCGTACCCAGACACACGGTCTCCACCGAAGCTGCCAAGGGCACCCTGTGATTGTCCCCGCAAAGATGGTGTGTGTTGAATGACTTGATCGAGGCCACCAGCTAGTTGGTGGAGGAGCAGAGACCAACTCCCTGAAGCCAACTAGCTCTCCCATGGGGAGACCCTGGGGTTCCCACGGGGCTCAGCTGGGAACGTTTGCTGACTCTGCATTGTGGGCCCACGGGGCAGCAGTGGCTGCTGGCCTTTGAGGCCTGCTCGCTGCCCAGGAATGGGGCTGGGTGCCTGGGGGCACTCTTCCAGGACACTCCTGGGGCCAGAGGTAATCAATGCACAGATTGGCGCACATCTGAAACCAGGCCTTCCAGGGCCCCTCCCGCCGCGAGCCTGGCAGGGCAGCCGAGCGCTGGCGAGCGAGGGCCTGCTGACTGAATGTGCAGAGCGCTGTGAGGGTAATGTGCTTGTGTCAAACCAGTGGACCAAAAGTATAGACTGAGAAAACCCAAAGGCCGCACAATTAGTAATAGGGAACAAACATGCTATTTTCCCTCATGCTTTCTCTTGACTCTGCCATGAAGGGTTTCCCCTCATTCATCAGGAGGAAGAGGTCCGTGACAGTCAGACATCCTCGGGTTCTGGACTGGCAGCTGGGCAGGCGGGGATGGGGCCAGGGCAGGGCCTGGGGCTCTCTGACTGGCTGCCTCTGGGCCTGGCTGGTCTGGCTGAGTCCACAGACTGTAAGTGAACCAGGCTGCACTCTGTACCTGGGCCATGCCCCAGAGGGTTCTGGGAGGGTCAGAGCTCTTGGGCCCCACGGGTGAGGGGTCAGCCATGGATGGAGCTGCTGTGTGGAAGGCCATGGGTGGAGCTGCCTCCCTCCTGCCCCTCCTGCCTCCCTGCTGCCCACCCTCTCCTGGCCTGCAAGGCCTCATGTGTGGCCCCCTCTGGCAGGTCGGCTGTGCTCGTTGGGGCACTGTGTGCTGCCTGCTTGGCTGCAGGCCTGGCAGCCCTTCCTGGATTTTCCAGGTCCTGGCTGCTTTTCCTCTGCATGGGGGTGGGGTACTGATAGTTTGTGGGGCTGCCAGGCAATCCTGATGAAGGGGTCTTGGGGACCCTAGCCCCAGGACAGTGGCTCACAAGGCAGCCCAGCCCACTTGGACCTTGGATCCCAGAGTTCAGAGCTGTTCATGAACCATGTGTCCCTGTAGTGAATCTCTGCCCTCTGCTCCCGGGGAAAGGCTCTCTGGGTTGCATGAGACAACAGAACCTAATACAAAGAAGGAGAAAGGACACTAGGTTGGGTTCAGGGGAGTCTCTGCTGAGGTCTGTGTCCCTTCCTGACTGGGGAGCTGTGGACAAGTTGCCAGCCCTCCCTGAGCTAGGGTCTCCTCATCCATGGCTCAGAGGTTTAATTTCCTTCCTGCCCGGGGTACTGAGTGTTGACAGAATCAAATGAGAGAATATGGATGAGAGTACCCAGTAGTAGGCTGCTACGTATGTGACACTGCTCAATGACAATGATTCAGAGCAAAGCAACCAACCAGCCAGGCTACCAACCAACCAACACATCAAGCTACCTATACCTAAGCTACATAATAACCACCTCACCAACATACCAACCAACCAACTGTGGCTCCACAGTCAAGAAGGGACACAGACCTCCTCCCAACCAACCAACATACCTACCTACCTACTTACCAACTAGTTGACATAATAACCACACAGTGAATGTCCCCCACTAACAAACTGACTAACCAGTCAGGCAACTTACCAAATCAATCCATTAACCAGTGACCAACCAGATGACCTGCCAGTTAACCAACAGTCCAACCATCCTATCTACCTACCTGCCAACGGACCTACCATGCACCCAACATTGGGGTCTTCCACCTCGTGGGAACTGAGGAACCCGGCAGACAGATGAAGATCCTCCTCTGGGGAGTTCTGGGAGGGACAGGGACGTGTCACCATAGGTGCCCCTACCTGGTTGACCTGGCCCAGAGTCTCTGGAAGTGACTGAGACTTGGTGGAGGATCAGAGGTGCACTGGGACAGAGTCCTGACGTCAGGGGGTCCCCAGGATCATTCCCAGGCTTCACCTGGCCCTCAGCCAGAGCCTCCTTGTTTTCGTCTCCCATGGATGTGGAATGGCTAGAATGGGACATTTTTTCTGCCTGAAACCCTCGTGGGCTGCTCTGTGTTCTTGGCCTGGAGAGCAGACCCCGACTGGGTCCAGTCAATACTTGGACCTTGACACTTCGGCCCCTGTCCTGGGTGTCCTTCCTTTTCTCACTGAGGAGAAGTTTTCTCTTTCGAGATGGGGCCTCACACTCTTGGGCTCCAGGGAACCTCCCGTTTCGGCCTCCAGACTAGCTGCGACTAGGTTCATGCACCAATGGGTGGAGATGCCCCTGGCGGGGTCTGGGCAGGGGATGGACACAGGGAAGAGGGGGACCCAGCAATTCCTCCTCACCACAGTGCTCCCAAGTCACCCAGGGAGGTGACATCACACCCCCAGGCCGGGTGGGGACCTGGGTTGCACCTGTAAGAACACAGGAGCCCCGCTGCAGGCGCCTGTGGAGGAGAGGAGAAAGCAGGGTCGCGTCACGCCCTGAGACTCAAGGCCCCACTCCCGCCTTACCTGAGCTGCTTCAGGAGGGTTTTGACTTCCTTGTCTGTAACAGGGGAACAGTTTGGGTCGCTTGTAAAGGAAGGGGTTGAGCACAAATAAGTAGCACACCCAGCGCTGCCCATTTTCCTGCGGGCTCTGCAGACGGAGGTGTGTAGCAGGAGGGGTGGGGAGCTGGGCCTCGTGGCACCTCTGTTCCTGTCACGGGGAGACACGTCTCTACGTGGGGACAGAAGGGCTCTCTGCTCCATGTCTGCAAACAGTCATGTTTTAGTTAGCTTCTGAAAATTTGCAAAAATTTTTTTTGGGGTATCATAGACTTTTTATTTGCTACTTTTCTTTTTTCTCCCAAAGAAACAAAAAACCCGGAAGCTTCGACAGGAGCAGCAGGGTCTGAGAGATCTCGCCCTCCCCCGTGAGGTCCTGAAACAAGATGCACATTTCCAACTTGATCCAGGTTTTAAAAATGTCACTCACTCACCTGGGTTTGGGGAGTTGAGGGAGATTTGGGGGACGATTCCTTGGGAAGAGCTGTCCCCAGGCCTTGCCCTACTTGCACAAGGAGGCCCCACCTCAAGTTGAGGGAGAGGAACTTCATGCCGGTCCCTTGCAGAATGGACAGGTGGGGCCTGCTGTGCTGCCCCTGTCTGAGAGAAGCAGGTGTCGCCTAGCGACTTCTGGAGGGGCAGAGCTGAGCTGGCTGGGCTGACCAGGCCTGCGCTCACACTTAGAGCCACAGCCAAGGACACGTGTCTGATGGACCCAGGGCTGGCCCTGCACAGTGAGGGGCCAGGCCTGGGGCTGGGGCCCTGGAAGGGGCCTGACGGCTGGCAGAGGGAGGCATGCCACTCACTGAGGAGGCTTCAGGGGAGCATTCTCCCTGAGGGAGTAGCCAGAATGGGCTTTGCACCTGTCCCAGGCTGAGCGCTCGGGAAGCCAGTCACACCTGTGCAAGCAGGCAGACATTGCCCACCTCGTCTCTCCCCCTCCCCTCAGCTCCCGTGTCCTGCTGCCTGGGCCCTGGAGGAGGGTCAGGGACAGGCCTGCCCCTGGGAGTCAGTGAAGGGACAGGAGCAGCGTGGAGCAGGGCCCTGCTGTGGAAGCCTGTCAGCCGGGGAGCAGAGAAGACTTAACTAGATCATGATGGACGTTTTGACTATGACAAGGCACAAGGCACTCCTAACTGCTGCCATGACACCGTGTGTGGGAACTTTAAGTGTTGATAGCACTTTGGTCCCAAGTGACCAAAGAGGCATGAGGCCTCTGGGGTGGTCTGGGCTAGCCGGGGTACCTGGAGCCAGGGAGAACATTTTAAAGAGGTGGTGGGCAACCAAATGAAGTGGGCTTGTGGTCACGCCCTGTGAGTCTGGCCTCCCCTGTATCAGCTCACCGACCACAAGCAGATCCTAGCCTCTGATCCCCCTGTGGCCTTGGGCAGAACCTGGACTTCTTGTCTTCAGGTTGAGGTGTGGCCCACCTCAGCGTCAGGTGAGACCGGGGTACCCCAGGCCCTGTCCTCATAGAACTCCCACTAAAACTGGTGTGGCCAGGATAACAGGCTAACTGTTGGCTGTGCCCCATGAGCAGGTGGCTGCTGTCCCCCCTGGGCGACTGGGAAGCCTCTCGGGGAGGTGCTGGGAGACCCTGCTTTTCCACCTGGGAAGAGGCTCCAGCACTGGGTCCTGGCCTAGGCCTAGGCCTAGGCCGGTAATGGGTGAGCCACGGGGTCTCCTGCAGAAGAACAGGGCACAGAGCGGGAGGCTGTGGGAGGTGAGGTCAGGAGCCCACGGAGTCCAGAACCTCACAGGCCATGTGGGGGCTGGTTTTGGGTTCGGGCGAGTCAAGCCGAAGGGTGGTGGGTTCCAGATGCAGCAGGGGGCAGGTCTGGCTGTGGGGTGACAGGTCACATGGAGGTGAGGTGGGCACAGGTTGTCCCTGGCTGGGTTCTGGTCAGGTGACCCTGCAGCAGCCCGGCACCTGTCCTTCCACATCCACCTGCCTCAGGGAGAGCATCTTGGTCAGATGAAGGGTGGACTGAAGACATGGGGCAGCAGCTCGTGAGCAGCATGAAGATAAGGTGACAGCGGCCCATTCCTGAGCATCAGTGTGAGCCGGGCAGACGCAGGGAGCTTCCCGGGCGTCGTCCTCACCACAGCGCCGCATTCCCAGCTTACAGACGGAGCAGCTTCATGCCATTCGTTCCCAAGGTCCTGTGGCCAGCAAAAGGCAGCGGGGTTGAGCCCGGATGAGCCCGATGGTCAGATCTGTGTGCTTCTGCACTCCCTGCCCGGCAGAATTAACTGAACAGCAGGAATGAGAGGGAGTGCTTGGTTTTGTCCCTGGAACTTGACCCCTGGGGGGATGGGTTTCCATTCCTCTTTGAACCACAGGCTGGCTGCTGTGCACAACAGTGCCCAGAGCGTTTTGCCAGCTCTCTTGAGCTCGCTTTTTGCAGTGGTTCCTCCTGAGAGTCTGTGGAGGGAGAGTCAGACCCTCTTCCAGGCATTCCTGGAAACTGCGGAAGGGCGGGAAGCACCGTGGAGTCTTAATCCCTGCCACTGAAAGTTCCCATTTGGCCAGATTTTTTTGGTGGGGAAAGTCTGCTCAGCCTTTCTTAAGAACACTTGTTGCTGTTTGCTGTGGCTTCCATGTGGTTTGTCCTCATCAAGACTCATGTTGCCAGTGGGGGGGGGGTGTCCCTAAGAGGGAGCAATGTCTTCACCTGATCAAGGCTAGTTCAGCTCTCTGGAGCGCAGGTAGTTACAAAGGGGATCAGTTCCTTTGTCCCCTACTCTTTTCCGCAGGCACCCACTTGCTCACGAGACAAAATAAGCCTGATTTCTTCATGCGTTCCAAGCTTCAGGTATTCTGTTACAGCAACAGAAAGCAGACTGAGACCCTGTTTTATAACATTATTGCTGATCTCAGTAAAAACCCAAATGTAGGTTTTATTTGTGGCCATTGTACAGATGGGCATCCCAGTGCAGAAGGGCAACGGACCTGCCCAGGGCAGTGGCCGAGCTGGATCCACTGACGGTCACCGTGTCCCCCAGGGACACAGTGATGCTGATGTGAAGTCCGTGTTTCCTCCTCATTTGAACAGCACATAACCTTCTGAAGGAACTTGTTGTTCATTAATGTTGGCCTGGTGCCCAAGTGCTATATGGGATCTGTTTAAACTCGGGCTCTGGCAAATTGGATTTTTACTGAAAATTACCCATTTTTTAACATTTAAAATGTTATCAAGCCATGTGGCCATTGCCGTCTTGGGCAGAAAACATCTTGGATGAATTTGCATTTTTAATTCTTGGCATTTTTATTTTGCTTCAGTTCCCAAAGAGCATTTTTTTTCCTTCTTTGCAAAAAATTAAAGGAAGAGGCAGCTGTGACGGGCACAGGGTCGTGGGGTAACTGTGCCCTCACTGCAGCTGTGCCAGAGCCTCCCACGCGCTCCCTGCAATCCGAGGCAGGGCTGACTGCCGCCCCCGGCCCCTCCCTCTGCAGCCCCAAATCATGAGGTACTGGCTCCTTAATGGCCTGCTCCTCCCCCGCGTGGCTGCGGGGAGCCAGGACTGCTCGGAAGGCAGTACCTCTGGGCCTGCATTAGTTACCAGCGACCTGGGCTTTCTCACCACCTTTGCCCTGGCTGGGCACTGAGGTTGGCACAGGACTCTGTCAGGGTGGAGGAGCTGAGTCAGAGGGTGCCAGGGCCGGATGAGAGTGGGCCCTGTTCCAGATGGGGAACTGAGGCTGGGAGAAGGGAGAGGGAATGGAGCTCTCTACTTATTACCCAACCACGGTTTCTTGAGTGCCTATTTTGTGCCGGGCCGCAGAGAAGTTAGGTTGGTTTTGCTCTAACCGTGGAGTGGGCAACAGGCAAGTGCTCAGCACAATCCAGTGCTGGGGAGTAAATGCAGGGACAGTGACCGGGTTTCAGGAGCCCATAGGCGGGGCCCACGACCCCAGGAGCAGGTGCTTGGATCTCCATTTCACAGAGGAGGAAGCCGAGGCTCAGCTCTGTCTTGTCACTGGCTGGCATGGACGTGGGTCTCAACCCCTTCCCACTTGTCAGTGCCCACTCACTGCTGGGCCCCAGGCCAGACCCCAGGGAAGCAGCCGGGAACAAGGCAGATAGGTGCCCTGCCTGAAGGGAGATGCCATTTTTGGTGAGGGGAAGACAGACAACAGCTGAACTAATAAGGAAGACGACTGCAGATGCAATTGGTGCTCACAGAGGAAAAATGTGAGAGTGGCTGAAGGCCCAGGAAGCCAGCCTGTGAGGTTACAGATCCAGCCTGGCTCCCTGTCAGGGTTCCACCATTGCTTGCTGTGTGGTCACGGGCACGTTTCTCAACCTCTCTGTGCTCCAGTTTCCATGTTTATAGAACAGTGATAGTACCTGCCACATAAGATGGTCGCGCAGATTGCAGAGTCACACATCTGGCACACATGACCTGCACGCGCTTAGCCTGGTGCCTGGCAGAGCGCACCCTCAGCGCCGTCAGGGGACTCCCCTTCCCTGCCCAGAGCCAGCGTGCAAACTCCGTGCTGCAACCGTCGCTCTAGCGACTCGTGGGCCACTCAGCCTGTTTCGCGAAGTGAGGAAGCTACATTTGAATTTGTTAAAAAAACAAATAACAAAAAAGAAAACAACAAAAGTCCCAAACCAAACAAACACTGAGCGCCGGCGCCTTCCCTGCCGCGGCGCCTGGCAATCTGGTGCGGCGGCCTGGAGAGCCTGGCCACAGATGGCGCGCTCGGAACCAGCGTGTTTTCTAAGTACCCGGCTCTGCTGCAAGGCGCGCGCTGGGACGGGCGCCGCCGGGCTCGGACGCTCCGCAGCTGTCGCGCAAGGCGGGCGCGGGGCGCGCTCTCCCGGGGGGCGGCGTCAGCATCCTGCGGGACCCGGATGCGGTGCGGGGTCCGCTGCGCGTGGTGCCATCTCGGCGACTTGCTCTCCCACCCCAGGGGAGGGATGCGGTGCGAGGAGCACCTGCGGGGACCCGTGCGGCGACCCGGGAGCAGGAGGGTCGCCAGGCCTTGAGCCGCTCCTCTGGCTCAAGTCTGGAAAGCACCGCCCTCAGGCACGGCAGCCGGAGACCGGGCATCACCCCTGGCCAGGAAGCCTCTGCTTCGCACTTGAGGACGGCTGGCCAGCCTGGAGTGCACGCTGCGGTGGCTTTGGGTGCCCTCTGCACGGGTGACTGTGTCGCTGAATCCAAAGTCCAGTTCGTTTGGCTTTGGGGTTTTTTTTTTTTTTTTTTTTGATACTTTTATTAGGGTGCTATAGTTATACGTGATTGCAGGGTTCATTTTGAAGTTTTCCTAAATATGATACAGTTCGCTTCATTACCATCCCCAGTACTTCCTCTTTTCCTCCCCTCTTCCCTCCCCCGACCCCCTTCTTCTACTTTATTGGTCTTCCTTCTATTTATTCACTTATTTATTTTTAAATTTGGTGCATTACAGGAACACCTAAAAGTGGAATTCATGGCGATGGCGTCAAACCTGGGCACAGCATGTTTCTGGCCATGCCCTCCTGGCTCCCTCCCTTCCCATCCTCCTCCCTCCCCTGCCTCTGCTCACTGTTCCCCTTCCCTTTCCCTGGAGATCCCCCTTTAAAAAAAAAAAAAAAAATCCTTGTTTCTCTCTAGCTTCCGTAAATGAGAGAAAACATTTGACCTTGACTTTGCATCTGGCAAAGCCCAGTTCTATTCTGTAAATGGAGTAATGAACCCAAAGCAGGCTGGGGTGAGAACAGCTAAGCCCGATTCCCACCCTGCGCCCTGGCGGCCAGAAACAGGGTCAGGGCAGCGGTGACTTCTTAGGCAGTTGTTGCGTGTGAGAGTGAGTTGAAGCCCACTCTCTGCCACCTTCAAGGTCACATCTTTAAAAGCGTGCCTCTGACTCTCTGCTGCATTCTGTATGGAAGGTAGTCTGTGCCTCCCTGTGTTCGCTTCCAGACCGAGTTCCTGATAGCAGGCAGTGGCTCTGGGCAGCCCGGCTACTGTGCATTCCTGTCGAACATAAGGTCAACGGTGCACTGATTGGAAAGACGAGGGCAGAGGCTGAGTTACTGGGATTAAATAGGATAGGGCAGAGGACATACTAGTTCAGGGTCGGCCCCTGGCACTTGGCTGCTGCTTTAAGTGTGGGTTGCCCCTCATCTGGGAACATGGGCCCCTCAGGAGGTTGTTGGTCCAGGTCTCAGCTTTTCCACCTTTGGCTTATCACAAGACTCCATGAGGTCTAGTTTCCTTTTCTGAAAAATGGAGCTGGAACCCTTCCAGCGGACCGGGGAGCTCACCGGTGCGGGCAGATCCAGTCCCTCTCAGCAGCTACCCAGACTCCATTTCCCCCTCCTGGCTTCTTTCCTTTTGGGACTCACCCAGTTTTGGCTCCTGAGACGGGCTCTTCTGCAGGGTTAGATCCTCGTGGCCACAGCGACATGCGTCCCCTGTGATCAACAAGAGCTAAGCACAGGTGTTTGATGGAGCTGCCCCTGAAATGGATGGGAAGCCCTGGGAGCCCTGGGGCTCAGGCAGAAACCGAGGGACCTGAGGGTGTGGCACAGGAAGCAGGGCCAGCCAACGCAGAGCGGCAAGAGGCATCCTGCTCCAAGGCCTCAGGTACCCCTTCTCAGCTGGGCGCCTGCTGAGATTCCTCCTCTGTCCCTGCAGCCACGTCTAAAGGTCCAAATCTTGCAAGGTAAGCACCGATTGGCTGGGTTCAGGTCACATGACCCCACTGTCCCTTAGGCACTGGTCTCCTCACTTCTGCGGTAGACATAGGAGGCTGGAAGCACGGTCTGTCAGAGACCCCCTCACCGAGGGAGAGCTAATTCCTACAAATGTGCTCTGCTCTCGGAGAAGGGCAGGACTGAAAGTGCTCTGTGTTACTTAGGTTTCCTTAGTTGTGACCAAAATACCTGGCAGAACAGCTTAAGGAGCACACAGTGATTCTGGCTCATGGTTTCAGAGGTTCAGTCTGCGGTCAGCCAACTCCATTGCTCTGGGCCCAAGATGAGGCAGAGCATCATGGCGGAAGGTCTTGCTGGGGGAGCACTTCTCTATTCAGGGCAGCCCAGAAGCAGGGAGAGAGCAGAAGGAAAGAGGACCCAGGAGGGATGGCACCCTTCCTGGGCATGTCCCCAGTGACCTACCTCCTCCAGCCACGTCCCACCTGCCTGTAGTTACCACCCAGTCATTCCATTCAAACTAGGATGGACTGATTGGTTACAGCTCTCAGAATCTGATCATTGCAGCTCGGGCATTCCTTCATTAACTCAGGCGGAGCTCCTGGGGGCAGCTCGTATCCAAACATAATAGGCACTAAACTCACCCGGGTTCTTTCCACCTTTCATTTCTGAGGCAGGGGTCATTGCTGGCCTCCCTCTTGGTCCACCCAGGGGAGGTTCTCACAACACCAGAGGGACGGACAAATTTGACTTCTAGGCCTATTTCTGAGGTGGAAAATGCTTCTGCCTGATTGTCAGCCAGTCTGGCATGGTGTTGCTTCTGGTCTGGTGGGAGGGGTGGAGGTGGAAAGAAACCTGTATTTAATGAGCTTCTAGTATAGGCAAGATGTGCTGCCCACTTCACATTCATCTCTTAGAAGTGGAGTCCTTGGAGGTATTGCTACTCTGTTTTTCAGAGGAAATACTGGAGTTCACAGGACTCAATACTAGAAACCACGAGTAAGTTCACTAGAAATTATCTCTCCTTAAATTATTTCAAAGGCTTAATTGGAAGGGAATGGAGCAGGGACTGATAGAATTGAATGGGGGGAAGCCAGTGGGTCAGATTTGGACACAACAGGAATCAGGACTCCTGGGGCACCTATGTAGCAGAAGCCAGTGGGACACCCAGGAGGATCATCCTGGGATTTCCCCAAGCCCATGGCATTGTGGGCAAGAAGTAGTTTTTTTGGAGGGTCCTGAATAGCCACTCTTGGTTTAATGTTCCGCTGTTGGCACTTAGAAATTCTTAATAATGTAAGGAAGTTTACATGTTCATCTTGGTTTGGGCCCCACAAAGCACATGCAGGTTCTGCTTTGGCCAGATTAGTGCAAGGCACTGTGATTGACAGTCTATCACGATTGCATACCAGGAAAAATCAGGACTGGGAGACCATCCTGTGAAGGGGGACCCAATGCCAGGCATGAATGTGTGCATAAAAGTGGACGTTCTCTACGACCCTCACCTTGTTGGCCAGTTGTGCCACGCAGCCTCTCCCCAGGCAGTGTTACCCCCAATCCCTTCCACCCAAGTGTCACTGATCCAAAGTGGTCGTAAGACTTGACCCAGAGCAAAGAAAGTCAGAAATGAAACATGGGGATGCAGAAATAAGGCTAATGAGATTTACCTGCAGCCATGAGCTACTCAGATTACACAGTGTGTACTGTGCATTGTGTGTTGTGGGGTGATTGTAAAGGGGTGAAATGGGAATGGCCATTGAGACCCAGGATGGAGGGAAAAAAATAAAATTTTTTGTATCAACACACGATAGCAGAAGTCTTTCAAATGAGGACCATTATTGACACAGTTCCCTGCATGTGAGGTGAAACATAAATTATCAACAGGTACTGAGAATTAAACCCAAAACCTCTCATAGATACACAAGTGATCATCCGGATACAGCTGAGTAAAGAACAAATCAATTAGAAAAATGCACAAAATAAGTCTCCTGGATTTAGTAGATTAAGAGACATACTTTTGGAGACACAGAAAACATAAAAAGAGAACTTAAGCAAGTCTGAAGTCAGAGAGGCGCTTCAGCGTGTGACTAAAAGGAGGGAGACAGGACTAGATGGTAAATTAGAAAGAACAGCAATTACGAGAGAAGCAGAGGGATGCAGAATAAAGGATGAGAAGCCTTAACGCGAATCGCAGGGTGCAAATTACTGGGAGAGCAAATATGAAAGAGAAGGGAAACAGAAGCAGAAAATGAAGCTCCCACATTTGCAGAGAAAGAGATGAGTAAGAGGCAGACCAATATTAAAGTTGTAATAACTGAGACTCTTTCAAAATGGCAAAATGACCTGTGACCTCCATGCCAAGGCACTTGCAGTGAAACTGAAGAACCTCGAGGATAAAGAGGAAATCCTTAAGACCCCCCAGAGAACAAAACAGATCACCCTACACAGGACAGTAGTCAGATGGTCAGCCAAATTCTCAGAAACAGCAGCATGTGCCCGAAAGAAGTGGAAGGGTGTCTGAAGTTGAGAGAAAATAATTGCAAGTGTGTAATTCCATACAACTGAACTAAACTCAAGCGTGCAGATGACACAAAGATGTCTTAGGTGAACCAGAGCTCAGAATAGGTACAATGTGTGGGTGTCCCTAACATAATTAAGATCCAAAGCAAGAAAAAATATGACAGAAGGGAGGAGTGGGGTGCAAGATCAACAATATCAAAATGTAAGAGTGGACGCCAGACTGATAGAATACATAACTTCTGAACCTGTCATGAAAATCAGTGAGCATGGAGAACTTGACCAGTCCAAAAGAAGGAGTAAAACAAGTGTGTCAGTCAACATTTTTGCTGCTGTGACTAAAAGGACCTGACCAGAACAATTGTAGAGGAGGAAAAGGTATTAGAGGGCTCACAGTTTCAGAGGTCTTAGTCCATAGAAGGCTGGCTCCATTCCTTGGGGCTCCAGTTGAGGCAGAAAATCATGGTGGGAAAAGTGTGGCAGAGGGAAACAGCTCACATCATGATCAGAGAGCAGAGAGAGAGAGAGAGAGAGATTCTGCTCTCTAGGTACAAAATATATACCCCATAGCCATGCCCCCGGTGAACCACCTCCTCCAGCCACACCCCACCGGCCTCCAGTTACCACTCAGTTAATCACATCAGGGATTAATTCACTGATTAGGTTAAGGCTGTAACCCAAGCATTTCTCCTCTGAACCGTCTTGCACTGTCTCACATGTGAGCTTTTGGGGGACACCTCACATACAAACCATAACAACAAGAAAATGAAAAGAAGCAAAAAGAAAGAGTGAAGGTACAAATGGAACCACATATGTTATTTAATACAATAAATGTAAATGGGCAAAACTCAAAATTAAAGGACACCAACTTCATATTGCATCAAAAATTTAGGAGGTATGACGCCCTTTGAAAATCAAAGTTTAGGGCTGGGGATATAGTTCAGTTGGTAGAGTGCTGACCTTGCAAGCACAAGGCCCTGAGTTCACTCCCCAGCACTGCAAAAAAAAAAAAAAAAAAAAAAAAAAAAAAAAAGTTTAGAGCAAAGGTAAACTAGGCATTTACTAACCAAAGTAAGTTAGTGTTTTGATTTGTTTGTGGTACTGGGGATTGAACCCAGGGACACTTAACCACTGAGTCACATCCCAGCACTTCCTTCCTTCCTTCCTTCCTTCCTTCCTTCCTTCCTTCCTTCCTTCCTTCCTTCCTTCCTTCCTTCCTTCCTTCCTTCCTTCTTTTCTCTCTCTCTCCCTCCCTCCCCACTCTCTTTCTTTCCTTCTTTCTTTCGTTCCTTCTTCCTCTTTCTTTCCTTTCTCTTTTCCTTTTATTGGGGATGGAACCTTGGGCCGTGCACAGGCAACTGCTCTCACTGAGCCAAATCCCCAGCCCATTTTATTTTGAGACAAGTTCTCACTAAGTAGCCCTGTCTGGCCTCAAACTTGTGATCCTCTTGCCACAGACTCCCAAGTACCTGAGATTATAGGCTGTGCCACCATACCCAGAAGATGCAGGTAAATTTTTACTTAGAGGAAAATTAATAATCTCATATGCATTTATTAGAAAACATTAAAGTCTAAGAAAAGGTGATCTAGGCACCAGTTAATTCAGGTTCTGGGAAAGGTACCTTTCCTGGCTTATAGGTGGTCACTTTCTCACTACCTCCATGTATAGTCATTCTCTCTCTCTTTTGTTCAGTCTTGGAGAGGGAAAAAGAACTCTGGTGTCTCTTCTTATGAGCGCATCAGCCACCTTGAGTTAGGACCCACCCTTATGACCTACTTTATCCCTTATCATCTCCTCACAGGCCCAATCTCCAAATTCAGCCACATTGGGGATTAGGGCTTCAAAGTGAGAATTTTGGGAGGACACAGACATTCAACCTTTAATAATCCATCAAGTGGTACATGATTTTGATTTGTCCCATTAATGGCTTTTATTGCAGGTGGTGTCTGTCAAGTTTCTCTACTGTGAAGTTCTTCTTCCTCCTTTTGTAGTTAATAATGTTTTCATAGGGAGATACTTGTAAACTATGTAAATATCCTAATTCCCATAAGTACTTACTTTTATTAATTTTTGATGCTTCTTGGTTGAATAAATTACTATGCTGAATGCCAAATGGTGATATTATAATACTATCATCTCTTTTCCATTTACTAATTGGTGTGGTATTTTAAGGGAAAACTTATCTTTCTCCCCATTTATTTATTTTTATTTGTAGCAGAATAGATTTATAGCTTAAATTTTATTCAATTGCTATAATTTGTTAGGAATAGTGTTTCTGTTGTTTCTCAAATTCCCCCTTATTTGATTTTTCCACAAAGGAATTAGATTAGCTTTTGCACCATAAGCAGTAGAACACCAGATAAAATGCTTAAACATATTTTCAGACATTTGACCACAGGAAGGTCAGGCAGTGATCACTAGAAGTGAAATAGGCAATATGAATACAATAATTACTCCAGTTTTTTCCCTGGAAGAATTCTGTGGTTCTGATGTAGGGAAGAGGAAGTCAAGCAAGCAAAGTAGGTTTTGTGATCCAGGGCAACAGAAATCAGTTTAAGGGGGAATTTGAAGTCTGTCAGAACATTGGAGATATGGTAGCTGCATAGAGAAAGTTCTCCAGGAATCTTCAGGGACTCCCAGGAATATTTGATTGAATATGGGCTTATACATGGGTACGGGGAAGACTCTATGAGACTGGGCAAAGAACACCATAGGAGAAAAACAATCAATGTGAAGTGATAAGCCAAATCACCACCAGAACCCACACAGAGTTGTAGATTATTGAGATCTCAATCAACCAGAGTGGAGGGCTCTTGTTTAGTAATGGGCGCATACAGTGGAGACACCAGAAATGGTGTGACTTAGGAGTAGGATGAAACCACCCACAGGGTAAAAATCAACTCTTAGACTTACTCTAGTAAACCTAAAATGATGGTGCTAGTCTGGGACTAAATTAAATGCCTGCCTGAACAGAACTCTACTTTTTGAAGGAAGCAAGCAAAACCTAGCCATTTAACAGCATAACACAATGTCTAGCATCCAATAAACAATTGCTAGACATGTGAAAAAGTAGGAAAAATGTGGCAACTAGCCAGGAGAAAAAAATCAATAGAGTCAGATTAAAAAATGACTATAGGACAAATGAAAGACTACATAACAGCTTCCACAAATACCTTTAAGATATTAAGAGAAAATATTGTGAAAAGAGAAATGGAAAGCATAAAAAATAAACAAATGGATATTTTAGAGCTGAAAAATATGATCTATGAGGAGAAGAAAGCACACCAGATCTGCTCACTATTATGTTAGTAAGTTCAGAAGAAAAGATGAGTAAACGTGAGAACATAATCATAAAAACTATCCAAATTGAAGAACAGAAAGAAAGAGGTCTAAAATATGAATGGAGCCACAGATCTCCTTGGCACAGTAGTTTACAACTTAGAACAGGTATAATTGATGTCCCAGGGAGGGAGGACAGAGAAAGTCAGGTGCATGTGTGTGTGGAGGTACTAGAGAAAATAGCCAAAATTTCCCCAGATTTGGTGAAAACATTCTGAATTTTAATGAACCCTAAGCAAGATTAATAAAAAGAAAACCACTTCAAGGCATGCTGTAATTAAATTAAACCAAAGAACAATATAATATCTTAAGACCATTGACAAGGAGAAAAATTCTAAATGCTTTCGAAGAAAAAGACATATTAGATATAGGACAACAGAGATGAAATATGTCTCCTGGCTTCTCAGAAACAATATGAGCCAGGTGATACTATAATGACATCTTTAAAGTGTGGAGAGGAAAAGTATGTCCCAGCATTGGCTATGTAGAATTTTATATCTGCAAGAAACCTTTCAAAAATTGAAAGAGAAATAAAGACATTTTTAGACAGACAAAAAGCAAGAAAATCGTTACCAGCAGACCTGTGCTCACTACAATAAATGTCAAACCAAGTTCTCCAGGCTGAAGGAAAATCATTGTTATGTGGAAACCCAAGTCTGCAGAGCAGAATAAAGTTACAAGAAACTGAAAATATGTAGTGATGTAGAAAGACATTTTTACGCATTAAGATTTTTTTAGGAAAACAATTGTGTAAATAAAAATAATAATGTATGAAGGGATTTATAACACGTAGAAATGCAATGTATGGCAAACTAGCACAAAAAAATGGAAGGAGAAAAATTTAAGTGTATTGTTGTAAGGTTCTAACATTGCTTGTAAAGTTTATGCTATTATGTGAAGTTTAAAGAATCAAATTGTAGACTCTAGAGAAACCAAGAAAATAGATTGAAGCATAGCTAGTAAACCTATTGACTCGATGAAATTGAATACAGATTGAGTATCCCTTATCTGAAAAGCTTGGGACCAGGAGTGTTTGGAGTTTGGAGTTTGGAATAACTATGCATGCATGCATGTATGTATGTATGTATGTGTCTGTCTTGGGGAGGTGACCCAAGTCTAAAAACAAAATTCATTTGTTTCATACATATATATAAGGTATATACCTTATACACATAGCCCAAAGCTAATTTCATACATAATGTCAGTGTTCAAAATGTTTCAAACTTTTGAGCATTTTGGATTTTTAATTATTGTATTAGGGCTATTCAACCTATATTAAAATACTCAGTTATCTCAGAAGAAGACATGAAAGAGGGGAAGGGTAAAAGGATAAATATGAAAGGAATAGTGATAGAGTGGATTTAAATCCAACTACATCTTTAATTACATTAATTCTAAATGAGTTAAGCACATCAGGTAATAGGCAGTCATCTTATATCCAACAGTATGCTGGGTACAAGAAACACTCTTCAAATACAAAGCGACAGGCAAAAAGTCAAAGGATATGAAAGGAGGTAGAGTGCAAAGACTAGTCACAAGGAAGCCAGAGTGGCTGTATTAATATAAGGTAAAGTAGGCTTCAAGTAAAGGGGACTGCCAAAGGTAAGGGGGACATTTGCAAGTTATTAACTGCCAATTCATCAAAAAGATGTAGTAGCAGCACTTACAAATGTAGGTATAAAAAGTGACCATAATTAAACAAATTGTAAAAAATTGTGAGAAAATTGTAAAATAAACCTAGAAAATCTGCCACTATTTAGAAATTATGTAACATTTTTTAAAAACATTTTAAAATTATCCATGAGTCAAAGAAGACTCATAAAGGAAATTAGACAATGTTTTGAATGGAAATAAAATTAAAGCAAAGCATAAAATCATATTTATGTGTTTTGGAGGGAAATATTTTAAAATCATTTTATTAGAAAAGAGGAAAGGTTAAAATAGAAGATCTAAGATTCCATTTTAAGAATCTGGGAGAAGAGCAATAAAATCCCAAAAAAGAAGAAAGAAGGGAAAAACGATCAAAGCGGTAGTCAATGAAATAGTAAATGTAAAAATAATGGAGAAATAAATAAAGTTTGTTCTTTACAAAGTTTGATGAATTCATACCTTTGGATTGATTTATCAAAAAAGAGCATCTATGATTGTTTACCAAGAGCAGGAATAAGATAGAGGATATCACTGTAGAGTCTGCAGACATGCAAAAGATGCTAAGGAACTGTATTGATGATCTTTGTGCCAATAAATGACTTAGAAAAAAATGGACAAATCCCTTGAAAGATACATTTTACCAGAACAGAGAAAAGAAAAAAAAAAAATCAGTAATCCTATAATTTCATGTCCAAATGAACAACTGGTAAATTCTATCAAACATCTAAGGAAGAAAAAAAAAAACCAATATTATGTAAACTTTTTCAGAAAATAGACAAAGGGGACACTTCACAGATGATGTTGTGATGGTATGATAAAAAAGCAAATACAAAGAAAATATGGGAAAAGTACAGATTAATTTCCTTCATGAAAACAGAGGAAAATCATTGGTGACATATTGTCAGATTAAATCCAGAGGTATTAACAGTATACTGCTAAAATGTGGGGTTGTTTTGACATTAAAAAAAGAAGTAATCAATGTAATTTGCAATATTCCTAGCGCAAAGAAGGAATCATATGATTATTTCAACAGAAGCATAAAAATCATTTGACAACACTTGACATTCATAGATTATAAAAACTATCAGAAAACTAGGGATATAAGAAATTTTTCTCAACACAACAAAAAGCATATATGAAAAAACATATAGTCATACTGTACTTAATAATAAAAGAGTAAATATGTTTTCCCTTAAGATCAGTAACAGGTAAGGATGAGCTCTCTTATCACTTCTTTTCACTGGCTAGAGATCCTAGCCAGTGTAAGAAAGCATGAAAAAGAAAGAAATAAAGAGCACAAAGAGGGGAAAGAAAGAAGCAAAATCGTCTTTATTTGCAGATGATAGGATTATGTGTGTATTAAAACTTAAGGAATCTTTGAAAATGTTACAAGGTGTATAAGTTTGCAAGTTTTCCTGATATAAAGTCAATACACAAAATCTACTGTATTTCTAAACACAGTTGGCTCTCAGGATCCATAGAGGATTGATTTCAAGATCCCCCATGGGTGCTTATATCTATGTTTACTCAAGTCTCCTGTAAAATGGTGTGGGATTTGCATATCACCTGTATCCATTCTCCCATACACTTTGCCAACTTTAGATTATTTATAATACTAATATTATGTAATGCTATATGAACATTTGTTATTAAATATTGTTTAATGAATAAAAACAAGAAAAATGTTTGTGTGTGTTCAGTACAGATGCAATGTTTTTCCTGAAATTATGATTCATGGTTGGTTGACTCCATGGCTGAGGTGAACCAACCAAAGAACAAGAGTAATTGGAGACATAAAATATTTATAAATAAATTGAATTAAAATGACACTATGACACTATGAAGTACTTTTGAGGGAAATTAAAGAATACCTATACATATGAAGAGGTACACTGTCTAGATGGGGAGATGCATCACAGGACTGAAAGTCGTTGTGGTAACCAAGGAGTTTCTTCCTTCTTTGGGAATACTCTCAACACTCATGTGTGGGGTTTTCCACACCAGTTCACCAGTTCTCCAACAACTGGATATTGACAATTCCATTTAGGTCTGACGCCAACTCCTGGAGTTAGTACAGATCCCAGAATTAAAATCTAGTTCTCCAAGACTACTGGAGATACCAGAGGCAAATGAGGTGGCCAGGTCACCTATGTTTTTTCCCAGCAGACTACAAATCTGGCATTCCCTCTTGCCACCCACCTCCAGAATGGCTCATAGAGCTCTGGAAAATTCTTAACTCATATTTCCTGGTTAATTATAAAGGATTCAACTCAGGAATAGCCAAGAGGAAGAGTCGCATGAAGCAATGCCTGGTGAGTCCCTGTCCTCCCTAGGAGCACGGCCTTCCCAGGACCTTGATGTATTCACCAGCTGGAAACTCTCTGAGTCTTCTTATTCTAGAGTTTTCCTGGAGCTCAACCTATACAGTCCTTATTCTTCTTCCAGGAGGTCAGTGGGTGGGGCTCTAAGTACCAGTTCTAATCATTTGGTCTCTTTTGACCAGCCTCATCCTGAAGTTATAGAGAGGTCCCACCCTAAATCACCTCATTAGCTTAAGTTCGGGTAAGACTGAAAGGGTCTTGATATGAACGACAAAGACACGCCTATTTCTCAAAATTCCAAGGGTTTTAGGAGCTCTGTGCCAGGACCAGAACAAAACCAAATGTGTTTCTTATTATACCATAACATCATTCTACTCAAACTAATTCATAGACTATGACAATGTGAGTAGGTTGTGGGGAGAGATTGATAAACATTGTAAAATTTATAAGGTAGAGCAAAGGACCTAGTGCAGTTAAAATGACTTTTAAAAGGGGAACCTATTTGGGAGACTTATACTACCTAATTTCAACAATTACAATACAATAAAACTACAAAATTTAAATCAGTGTAAGAGTAGATGTGATTAATGGAACACAATCACACATATGTGATCAACTGATTTCAACAAGGAAGCAAAGGTAATTTCATAGCAGGAGGATGATCTTTTCAGCAGATGATTCTGGAATAATTGAATATCCAGGTGGAAAAAGAAATCTTGGCTCTTCTTGGCATCACTCACCAAGGTGAACTCTAACTGGACCCTTTTCTTCAGCACAGAGACTTGAATTATGAATCTTCTGAAGAAATCATAGGAAAATCTATGTCTGACTTTGGAATAGCAATGGGTGAAATTCAAGCAGCATTAACCATACAAGGAAATTTGAGAAGATGGACTTCCACAAAGTTAAAAATCTCTGCTCTTTAAAAGATACTTTAAGGAAATGGAAGACTGCTGTGATTGAAGAAAATATTTTTTGATACATAAATACAGTAAGCAACTTCTATTTAGAAAGATTCCTTCAACTCAACATTAAGGTAGATGACCCCACGGGGGTGCACAAACAGATGTGCACTATCCAAAACAGTTATATGAATGGCCAATGAGGTCATCAGAAGCCATTTGCCATCGCCAGCCATGAGGAAGCTCAGGCAAAATGACAATGAGATGCCACTCTGTAGCCACTAGAATTGCTGAAGTTAAGAAGGCTGACCAAGACCAGCGTGATGGGAACATGGAGCCTCTTAGTGATGAAGCATTGCTGGTGGGAATGTGAAAGTTACCATCGTTTTGGAAAACAGTGCAAAAGTTTCTTCTAGTAAAATAGCCTTATTGTAAAACCCAGAGATTCCATGAATTACCTCAGGGAAATGATACAAATATCCTGACCTGTAGATGAATATTCAAGCCAGTGTTACTTATATCCACAAATCAGAAACAACAATACATAAATTTCCATCGATGGGTGAATGGATATACCAACTGCATTTTTAATACATTGAAAAATTGTTCAGCATCCAAAATTAACAAACTACTGATATGTATGGCCATGTAGATGAATCTCAAAAACTCTGTTAGCTGAAGAAGGCAGACACGAAAGAACACTAACTGTAAGATCCCATTTATTTGAAGTCCTAGAAAAGGTGAAATCATCTATACCGATGTAAATGAGATCAGGGGGCTTCAATGGAAGGTGAATCATTAGACCTTTCCTGTCAGAGTTTTGGGACTGTTTGGTGTCATGATTAGATCTGTGGTCACATAGTTTCATGTATTTGTCAAAATTCATTGACTTATAATTGAAATGGGTGCCTCTTATTGTATGTAATTATATCAGAATCAAGTCAATGATGAAGCATTTTTTTTATCCCTTGTGTGCCTCTTCATGTTGACTGACCTCTGTTCTTACAGGTTGCCATCTTTCCTCGAGTACTACTTTAGTTTCTGCCACAAAATGTTCCTGGTGCATCTTGTTCTTTCTCGGTTCCACTCCTGGAACCACACATTGCCCCGAGGAGCCCATGTTCCTTTGAGTGGAGAATGGTCTGCAGAAGCCAAGATCTGAAGCTAAGTGTGCTCACTGCCACTGGAGTGTCACACTGACAGGCCTTTTAGCAGAGTGAGGAAACAGGAGTATGGGTATCACACACACAAGCACAGGTTCACATCTAGAGTTCCACCTGTCTATCCCTATCAAAGCCCCAGAGTTCACACCAACGCTCCCTATTCCAATCCAGCCCCTTCTGTGCCAGACCTTCACCCTCGAAGCACTCCTCTGAGGTTACCCCAGCTGACAAGTTAATTAGCCATTTCTCCTCTCATCGTTAGAGTTGCACCCTGAGCATAGATCAGAGTCTCATTATCAGAGTCTTATATTGGTCAGAAGCTACTTTAATATGCCTCACATTTTCCCGAGATTCTTTTATCTGAAAACTCATTCTCTGCATTAATTTCTTTGTCAATGAGGTTTCTTTGTTTTCAAATCACATATCAAATTCAGACTAAGGAGCCAAAAGGACATTTACTGAAGGCTCAGTGGTGGCTTGCAGAATCTAAAGGAAAGCTAAAGAGTCAAAGTTGGGAGCCACAAGGAGCTGGAGAGATTTGGGGAAGCTAAGAGGCAAACTCAAAGAGCCCTTCATTAGCATGTCACCAGTGGGAAGAGCTAGCTCCCCACTGTCCCATCTCATTCTTTCCCCAGTGGACATGCAGACCCCAGGTGAGTGTCTGACTGGCCTCTCTTGCGTCATTGACAGGAACTTTGCTTTGCTGGACGGGGCCAGGGCCCCCGACTGAATGGTGCTAGGGAGTGGACACTTGGCGGGCAACATAGCAGAGGCCTGAGACCTGACCCCTTTGTTTCTGCAGGTGCCACCGGCCTTCCTCTTCCGGAATCTCTTTGAATTCCTGGCTCAGTCCCAACTTTCAGGTCTCTTTCCAAATGTCACGTCCTCAGAAAGCCCTTTCTTGATTTCCCTACCTGAAGTCATCTTCAAGTTCCCTCTTTCATGCACTCTGGGTTCTTTTCCCCCAGGGAATAATTACCTCTCCAGTTGCTGCTGCTCTCCCCTCTGGGTGGCAGCGACCCCTCCCCTGGGAGGCGTGGGCTCTCAACGGTTTGTTCCTCTGTGTACTCCTAAGACCCCGACCCCGACTGAACGTATGGGGGGCCAAGTGCAGGGTGCGTGCGGGGTCTCCTCTGTGGTGGCCAAGCCGGGCTTGCGCATGGGCACGGTGGGCGCTGGAGACGGGGGTTTTCTGGTTGCACGCTCACTGCTGCCTGCTCGAGGAGAAGACAAAGGCAAAGCCAGCCAGACTCGCAGTAGGAACAGCACCCGGGCGACGCTGTCTCTCAAGGGAATATCCATGGATAATTGGAAAGTGGCATAGCTACAGCAGAGGAAGGGTTAAACCAACAAACAATAAAAAACAACCAAGAGGGTTAGGAAGAGGGGGGAAGCCAGTTCAACTTGTTTCTTTCTCTTTTTCTCTTAACGAGGTTTTCCTCCTCCTCCTCTTCTTCCCCCACCCGGCGAGAGGCCCAAGACTGCAGTCTGCAGAGCCATCCGTGGGGCTGGCGGGGACCTGAAAGGAAACCAGAGGAGCTTGCTGACAAAAGCCCGAAATCCTGCTATCTCTTTTGTTTTCACCCAAGTCTGTGGCCACTGACATTCCTCTTTCACACCGCGGGTGGATAATAAGCCCCCTTCTCAGGCATCGAAATGCTCTTATACATTTTAATGTGACCTTAGACAGTGCTTTTCAGAAAGCACGGGCCCATCTGACTACACTTGAGGTTGAATTGAGCTAATGGTATTCACCTCATCTTTAGATGCAAAATTGGAAGATAAAAAGACCTTGATGTGAAAGGAAGGGGGGCGCGAGGGAGTCGGGAGGGGAGTCGGGGGTGGATGGGTTGGAGGGGGCGCGGGAGGGGGAGCGGATGAGAGATTCTGCTCAAAAATCTCATGATTGCGTGTTGATAACGAAATGTCTCCCCTTTCTAAAATCCCCCTTGGGCCCCAGAGATGTCCTGATGCTTTTATTTTTAATGATAGAATCTTTTTATTCCTGGGCCAGGAAAATTTGAATGTTGCTGCATATGTGACCAGGAGATACATTGACCTTTAGCAAATCTTAGTTTTTAAAAAATCAGATGGAACAGTATTGCACTATTCCAGCCTGTAGGATGAAAAAAGAGAGGGAGAGGGGAAAGAAAGCGCCATCTCTCTGTAATCAGACGTGGCTTAAATTTAATAAAGATGCAGTGTCTCCTTTTAAATGGCCGGCAACCAGCAGTCTTTCCGAATGACAAGGAGCTCCTGGAGACGGGACGCCCTTCTGGTCTCATCTTAAGATCACAGAGAGAAGCGTTCTCAGATGGGAGCAAACTTGGTTTCTTTTTGCGGCTCTTTGGCTCAAACTTGGTTCTCGCCCATGGAGCCCAAAGCAGGCAGGCGGAATGGGAGGGCGTGACTGGATCAGCCTCCCAGGACAGAAGCCAGGAGGGAGCCCCTTGCAACTCAAATAAAAGGCATGTCCCCGGAGACAGCCTGCCCTGCTTCCAGTTTTGACGTGCCTGCTGTCTGTCAAAGGCCCAGGGAATGCTTCCCGCCACAGGGGCTCAGTGCCTCTAGGATGGAGGGGCCAGTTGGGCAATCCATCATGAGCACACCTGGTCTGCCCAAGGGAGACAGCAGGTGGGGAGGGGCTGGTGGGTGGCAGGGAGAGGGGGACCCCAGGGTGACTGGTGAGAGCGGATCCGAATTGCTCAGACAGGACCTCAGGCCTCTGGGCGTCTCCACGCAGAGGAGGGTGTTCATAATTTATCAGCACAGACAGGGTGGTGGATGGGGCTCGCCGGCCTTTTGACTCTGCAGCGTCTGTCTGTATTTGGAGACGGGATGCCAAGGCCCGCGGCCACGGCGCTCTGACGTTCACGTCGGGCACGCTGACTCAGATACTGGTGGCGCATGGCCTGTGTTTTTGTTTTTCGATGTCTTGTTTGCTCCCGGATGGCAGCCACTCAGGGGCTCGGGAACTCCTCTCCTTCTGCTGAGAGTGGCCTCCTCCTGTGTGCGCTCAGGAAGGCTGCGCCCCAGCCAGGGAGTTGGCGTCCAGTCCCAGTAGAAATTCATTCATGCTTAAGAAAATCCAGGCTAAGAGATGGTCCTCCCAAAACCTCTGGGAATTCCATACGTTTGTGACTGAATGCCCAAGTGAACAAATGCTTCAGTGCTGGTGGGAAGCTGGGCTGGAGCAAAGGAACGGACAAACGTGAGATGAGGGAAGGTGGTCTGCGTGGGATAGGGCGGCTTCAAAGCATGCTCTGAAGATCAAGTGAATAGGGGACAAGCCCCATGGACTTGGGACTCAGCAGCGAGGTGGCACATGCACCCATGGTCTCCTCTCCCCTTAACAAGCAGAGAGGTCGATGGCAGGGGTGACTCCTTTGGCCCCTTCCTGCTTGGGGGTCGAAGAGGTCAAGTTGCCGCAGAGCTTCTGGGTGCTGGAGTCAAGAGCAAAGCAAAGTCTCTCTCATCCCAGTTGCATGATTGCTCCTCTGTGCTGGGAAGTTCCACTGTCCCCTTTGGAGCCCTGTCCTCAGGGTGTGGCCCTGTGGAAGGT
Organism: Sciurus vulgaris; assembly: GCF_902686455.1. Lineage (NCBI taxonomy): Eukaryota > Metazoa > Chordata > Mammalia > Rodentia > Sciuridae > Sciurus > Sciurus vulgaris. Next base: position 7,872,669 of record NC_136462.1, read on the forward strand.
CGGACTGGCTCCCTGCCTGAGCAGCACACCTGCAGAGCGCACCGCCAGGCTGGGTGCTGGGAATCTTCTGACACTGGGGAGGTTCCCACCCCTGCCCTCCAGGGCCTGAGAGCTTTCTTTCCATTGCATGCTTCAAGCCCAAGGGGAACTGGCACTGTTCCTCCTAACCTTGTCCTGACCAGTCCTCAAAAATGCAGTCTTGGAGGAGCGGAGGCTAGGGAGGGGCACTTGGTCAATTCCTTGGACCAGGGCCACCTTGCCTGCAGGATCCTTCAGGTCTGAAGTCCCTGCTGGGGATCTCGGGGTGACTGGCCGGGATCTCTGGACCTGACCAGGCCACCTCGGGATGGTGGGGTGGGGTGGGGTGCAGGGTGGGGCTGTGACGAGCTGTGTCATCTGCGGGGGCTGACTTCTCCCACCCAGGAATGTGCTGACAGTTCTGATTTTAGCGTCCCCCTAACCTTCATCGGCAATTCAAAATCTAAAAATGTTCCAAGACTTAGATAGAAGGATGGATGATTCATGTACCATGGCTACTTCTGAGTCTGCCTTGTGTCTGGGGGAGGAGAGGGCTGGCAGGAGCTGTAGAGGCCGAACTTGGCCTTCTGAATCAGCAAGCCATGGGAAACTGTGAGACCTGGGTAGTCGCTGTCCCTCTCTGAACTTTAGCTTCCTTTCTGACAGGGATTCTAAGAAGACCTGTGCTGCAGGGTTGGCCAAGGGCTGGTGATCCTTAGGCCGGAGAACTTTGGCCACTGAATCAGCTTGTGAGGACCAAGAGTGGCTATTTTTGTTTGCAGAATTGGTATTTGAAGAAGAAAAAAAAAAGTGGTGGAGGAAGAAGAGAAAATTTCAGCAGCTATCACTCCTGGGTTCTGCTGGGGCACCTGCCAAAGTCCTCAGCCTTGAATACCTTGCAGAAGTCCGGTGACTGTCACTGTCCCTTCTTCCTAGCTGAAGGAATGGGCTTAGTGGGGCGATTGCTATAGATCACATGGCTAGAAGAGGACAGTGCCGGGCTTCCCGGGGCGTGGACAAGTCTGCAGGAGAGGACATCTTACCTAGGACTCTTAGTGCCGCTGTACCCAGGGGACCAAGGCAGAGTGCACCGGGTATGACCTCTTGCGAGCTCATGGAAGTGCCTTTGCTTGGATGAGGCTGGGCTTAGTGGCTTGTGTGGGTGGGTGGTGCTGGCTAGGGTGCCCCTGGCAAGAGCCCCTCATGTATTCCACCCAGGGGCTTGGACTGTCAAATACAGCCTTCCTCGGAAAACTGCCTGCACAGGTCCCCGTGAAAGAAGGCGCTATTTTACCATAAATATTTGGATAGGAACTTGTCTTTGAAGATAAGTGGCCGGGTTGGGAGCAGAGCCTGAGTTGGGCCAGACACCTGGGGAGGGATGGTGAGGAGGTTTGGGCAGCCAGACCCGGGAGGCTGGGAGGGGCAGCCAGGGGCCCACCAGTCTGGGCCCTCAACAGAGTGGAAGGAACTGGACCTGTCAGCCCTGGGGTTGAAATGACTTTGAAATGGTCATCCTGAGAAACGTCTGGCCTCCCCAGGCGGAGCTGCGCCCTCCCAGTGACATTCCCGGCTCTGACCCTGGACAGGTCTCTCCCCGTTGTCTGCAAAATAGGAGACAATCAACCTCCCTGCGGAGAGGTGGGATTTAACTAAGTTAAGATCGGAAGCGGCTTTGGCTCCATGTGGTTTTGAACAACAGCTTGGCCGAGCGTAAGCGCGTCCACGGTTCGTTCTCTCGAATTCACACTTCAGTGGCTTTCATGTATTCACAGACACGCGCGCGCAGACCCCGTCGTGGCGGGTCCCCTGGAGCCCCAGGGACCGCTCATCTACGTTTGTCTTCTCGGACTCCTGTCCTGGATCCCTGGGTGAATCGGGGCCACCCTGCGGGGATCCTGCCGCCTCTGCGCGCAGCCAGACCCCGCCGTAGTGTTCCAACCGCTGCGCGGAGCTTCGCGGTCTATCATGCCGTGGTCGCTGGACGGTGGGTGCTCCGTGGCTCTGAGCGCTCCTACGGACCCTGGGAATGTCTTCCAAAGCGGGCACTCCACAAGGGTTCTCCACACAGCTTTCAGATAGGTCCTTCTGCACTTGGCAACACCTAACGACCCCCAAGCACAAGCCCACCGAGGTCCCCAGGGCCCGCGGCACCACGCCCCCTCCCTTGTTCCTTAGTCCTGTGGACCGAGCCAGAACCTCCGTGCTGGCCTACCCTCCTTCCCATGGCGACCTCCTCTGCGCTCCAATCTTAGCACAGCTTTCTCCTAGAAACGCCCTTCCCTGCACTTCCCCTCCACTTCAGGCCTGCCACGTACATCTGGCCGCCTGGCCTGGTCCATCCCAGGCACCTGGAAATGCTCCCATGTGACTCCTGCTATGTCCCTTGCAGTACCCGGGTGTGAGGTCTGGAACCTCCGTCCCGCTCAGAACCCGCAGGCTTCCAGTTCACTGCTGCCCTTTTTCAGTTCAGGCACCAGAGCGATGCAGCTCTCCCTCCTCCTTGGCTCCTTCGCCCCGAAGGCCACAGCAGTGACCGCTGGTCAGGTGCTAAATATCTGTCAGGTACCTGAATACACAGAGCGCGTGGGTGGCGGGAAGTGGCACTTAGCTATGCCCAGGGAGTGCAGGTAGCCAAGCCTGTGTGTTCCAGGAAATACTTTCTTTTCTTAAAATTCCAGTATTTAATTTATCTATTTTTGCAGTACTGGGATGAAACCCATGCACTCTCTTTTGCTGAGCTCCATCCCCAGCCCTTTCAACTTAACTTTTAAAACTTGGAAGCAGGATCTCTCTACATTGCCCAGGCTGGCTTTGAACCTGTGATCTTCCTGCCTTGACTTCCTGAGGCCAACGTGTCTGGTGAAAGATTTGCTTTATTCCTGCATCGTCTGTCCAGGTGGGTATGATTTACATACCAATGTTACAGAGGTCAAAGCCAAGGCTCCAGGGACTCCATTTGCCACGGATGCACACACCTACAGGGAGAGCGTCGGAAAATTCACACCAGTTAGCACAGTTAAGAAGTAACAAAGGCCGCGTTTCCCTGCATGTGTCTTTAAACTTGAGTCCTGCCAAGTACCACCCCTGAGCCACATGAGGTGGAGAAACGCTTTGCAGGGGATCACCTGCGAGGCTCCCTCGAAGCCCCCCAGGAGCACTGCTGGGCAGAGGACAGTGGAGGTCCCTGAAGGCTCCTGGGGGTTTCACCTGAGAGGAGGGGAAGTAACCCTGAGCGAGAAAGAGCTGGGTGGTTTTGGGGTGCAGGGAGGAGCGCTTTTTGGCTGGGAGAAACCCCACTCTAGCACACGCTGACCCGAAGGGGCTTCTGGGCCTCCAGCCCTAGACCACAGGGGAGAAGGGGTGTGGGGAAGGGCTGAGCAAGATCACTGGTTAACCTCCCCTCTCCCCTGAGTCCAGAGCTGAGCCACTGGGGTCTCCTGGTGATGCCCCTGCTCTCCCCTCTACAGGCCTCTACAGCCCCTGCCACTGGGCTGGCTCCTTGCTGCCAGGAGAGTGGGGCAGGTCAGCTGTGGTTTCGCCCTTGCTGTCTGTCCCCTGTCCCTCCCATCTCTATCTCTACCTCACCCAGTAGGTAACAGAATCATGCAGACCTCTCTAAGGACATAGCAAGCCTTTGACCCTGCCTGTGACTCCTGACAGCCAAGACCTTGGTAAGGCTCACTCTTGGTCCCCAAGAACAAAATGTGTCACTCATAGGAGTGATGACAAGAGAAAAGAAGGCTTTACTGAACAGCTTCTATGTGCTCAGCACAGAGGGAAGAGTTGGCTCATTCTGTGCAAGGATTTTAATTCCATTTTGAAGAGAAGAGGACGCTGCAGTTCAGAGAGGCCAGTGACCCCTGCAAGATCGTACCATGGCGGCCCTGGGAGGACGGGGCTTTCGCCTGCTGGGCCACGCCCTCTCCGTACCCCTGCTGTGCCACAGCGAGGCAGGGCCTTCCTCAACGACACCCCTCACTCTGCAGGCAGGAGCATGGCTCTCAGGAAGGACGCAGGGGACTCAGGTATCGCTCTGTTCCTTGAAAGAAAAGCAGTGTCTCCACTGACGTCCAGGTTCCAGGCCTCTCCTGGGACAGGGAGGGCCTTCCAGGAAGGGCCCTCCGGAAGCCACGCCGGGCGGTCTGGGGAGCTGCCTCTTCCACTCCATTCTCTTCTGCAGGCAAGGGCACATTTCCCCTCTGTCCCCACTGCAGAAATAACAGCTCTGAATGCTCCTGGGCTCTCACCCTTCACAGGACACCACAGGGGCCAATTCTATTATTTTTTATTGTGGCAAAAAAGTCAGATGACTTATGCTTGTTGTCTTGGTCATTCTGGAGGGTGCCACTCAGGGGCACCAAATACACTCCCAAGGTTGTGTAACCGTCTCCAGCCACCATCTGCACCGGACCCTTTCGACACTCCCCACGGAAGCTCTGCACCCATTAGTAATAGCGCCCCTCCCCCCCGGGGGGGCAGTCCTCCTTTGGAAAAGGCCTCCCTCCCTGCCCCTCAAACAGGCTCCCTCTCTGGGAACATTTTAAAGTCAGCTGCACAGCACACGTCCAAACTCTGAGCACAAGGAAGCAGCCTGGATTAGCCCAGGCTCAGAAACCTAATTAGGGAAAAGGGAAAACCAGGAAAGAGGATTCCAGAAGAAAGCAACCTGGCGGTTTGAAGCTACCTTCTTCCTGAGGTGGGGCCCGCCTGAGGACATGGAAACCTGGACTGAGGTTTGTTTTTGAAATGTCTGGGCTGGGCCGGGCCTCCTGGCTCTCCTGGACGGGGCTGCTGTCTCCTTCGCCAGGCAGACCATGAGCTATTTTCTTTTGCAGTCCGTTCCAGCTGCCCCCGAGGCTCAACACGGTCCCCTCCCCCAGGTCCAAGGCAGCTGGGCTGAGGCAGGTGGTGGGAGGCAGTGGCAGAGGGCAGGGGGCTGGCAGGCTAGTGGGGTGGTTGGTTTTGATCCCAGGCTGCAGGTTAGCCAAAAATAAAGAAGAGAAGACTTAAAATACCAGTCTCTGGCCCCCAAATCAAAAGGGGAGGCAAAGCTCTTGGGAGCCTGAATTTGAATCGATAGTCTTGAGCTGTCATCTCAGACAGGAGCAGCAGACCTTTGGGGCTCAGGGTCTAACTTGGCAAGACACTTCCCACTGGTCGCGGGTCACACATTTCTTTATTCTCAGCAGCGGGAACATGAACTCGTGGGCCTTCGCGGGGCTGGTCTTTTGAATGTCTTTGCTTTCTTCGTTCATCTGAAAACTCCTATTCATCCTGCAAACCCCACATTATTGACCCTTCTCTATGAAGCCAACCCACAGGACCTCAGAAGTTAGTCATTTCCATGGAGTTCAGTACCCAGTATGGCTGTCTGCTGTTTTACTCTGTTCTGTCATTTACACGTTCTCTCTGCTGCTGATTTGATGCTGGTCCAGGAAACAGGCCTGAGGTTCCCTTTGCATTGTGGTTCCCTGCGAGGTCCATGTCTGAACAGTTGGGGCCCATGGGGACGGGGATGCAGTGTGTGTGCTCCTGGGTGGGGACCACATGCTCTCGGAATGTCACTCTGCTTCTGTGAGCCAGCCCCACCCCATTTGGGGCTGCACCGGAAGCCCCAAGTGGGTACTTGGAGTCTTGTTCCGTGGGTGGCCTTGGAAGGCAGGGTCACGACTGAGTTTCTGGGGACAGAGGAGCCTGCGCCAGCAGGCCCGGGCTGCCCCAGGATTTGGGCAGCTGCAGCCTGACCTCCCTGGGGCTTGGAAACTGCGGCTCTCTCTCCCTGCCGCTCAGGACCTGGCTCGCCCCAGCTCCGCATCTGTTGGTAAAAAATAATTATTTGCTTAAAACATGTGAAGTGCTCCTGTAATTTTAATCGGTTTAATTTAAATTTTAAACGACGGATCTTCAACCTCTAATCACTTTGAAACTGAAGTGCTTTTCACCAAATGTGAAGTGCTTTAGGGTTGGAGATGATTATGGGTAGGACAGTGAAGGGGTGCGGGAGAAGAGGGCCGAGGAGATGGAAGGAGGAACCCAGGGAAGAAGGAGAGCAACTCAGAGTCAAGCTGGACACCGTTCCTGCAGGCCAAGCCACGGCAGGGCAGAATCCAGTGCTTCAGAAAGCATTCGCCGAGGTGAGACAGGGATGCCCACAGCCCCACGTTGTTCAAGTTCAAATCCAAATTTTACTTCTCACATGGACGTAAAACTTCCACGCACTGTGAGCTTCACAGGGAGTTCTGCTGGGCTTTCTGATTGCAAAATTCTGGTAGAGGCCTTCTGATGCTCAACTTGTGTGTGCATGTCCCTGCAGTCTTAGGCTTGTGCCTGGCCCCCAGTTAGGCCTCCAGCACTGGCCACAGCATAGCTCAGACAGCTGGACAGAGGGATGGGCTGATGACTGATGATTTAGGAATTGGACCTTGGTTTGTGACTCCAGAGCTGAGACCTTGCCAGAGGACCGTGGACCCCACACAAGGTGTTATAACACACGAGTTTATGTGTACATGCGTGCACGTGTGTCTAAGTACGCATGCACATACACGTGTATGTGCACATGAGTTTCTAGCACTCACGTGTATCTGTGCACATCTATGCATGCGTGTGTGTGAGCATGCATGTTAGTACTGGAAACACCTGGCTGCAGCTGGCAGGGCTGGGTATTCCTGGGAAACATGAGGACCGTCATGGCTGCAGCCACCGTGCAACCAGGAATCTCCGGCCCACAGAGGCCAGGCGCCAGGGCCGGTCTGACAGCTGGGGTGGACAGGCTGCCCACAGCTGCCACCTTCCTCTTCCTTCCTTTCTGAGCAGAGGGGCTGAAGGAGCAAGAGAAACCAGACCTGGGTCTCACGGGTCTGGCTTTCGATTTCACTCTTGTCGCTTTTCTCCATGTGTGATCTTGGGCTGGTGGCCTCAACTCCCCACGTGTTGTTTTGCTCTTTTGAAACTAGGAAATAAGGGGCTGGAGTTGTAGCTCTGTGGCAGAGCACACCTGCCCTGTTGGGGCCTGGGTTTAGTCCCCAGCAGCACACAAAAAACCACATTAAAACCCCCAAAGGTGAAAGAGAGAGAGAGAAGGGGGGGGGGGGAGAAAGAGAGAGAGAGGGAGAGAGAGAAATGAATAAGGAAATAAGCACCTTCCTTGTGCTCTTAACTTTGGGCAGCGTTTCCCCCATGGCCCTGTGCTGGCTTCCCACACTTCTGGCCTCCAAGATTTTACAGTCTTCTGGCAGAGCACCTATCCCCACCTCTGCCTGACTTCGAGCTCCTCCGTGGAAAACCTGGTCCTGTTGACCTTTGTGGTCAGGGCCAGGAGCCGAGTGCAGCTCTAACTGGAGGCTTCTGGAAGGAAGATAGGGTGCAGGACAAGACCACATGGCTTGGACCAGACAGATCAGCATCTGACTCTTGGCTTTGCCACATCCAACCAGAAAAGAACATTCACCAGTCTGAGCTAAATTTCATCCACTGTAAAGATGCAATCAGTCTTATACCACCCCTTAAAATAGCTACCCAGAGAGCTAAGGACCTAAATGAGAGAAGAGAAATATATCAATGCATTTGACCACATCACATTAGAATTTCCTGTTTTATAAAATCTACTCTAAAAGGAATGGAAAGGCAGGTTACAAACTGGGAAAAAATATTTACATTACAAAACAAATGAATAATGTATATACAGAATAAAGACAGACTTCTACAAATCAAAATATGAAAATAAAAGCAGATGACTTTAAAAAAACAAGCAAAATATCTGCATGAACAATTCTCAGAAGAGGAGTGTATTAGTCAGTTTTGCAAAGCTGTGACAAAATACCTGAGAAAAACAACTTAAAGGAGAAAAGATTTATTTTGATTATGGTTTCAGTCTATGTCTGTTGGAGCCATTGTTTTTGGGCCTGTGGTGAGGCAGAACATCATGGAAGTATGTCAGAGCAAAGTTGTCCAGCTCATGGCAGCCAGGAAGCAGAGACAGATTCAGATAGGGAAGAGAGGGAGACAGAACTGGGGACAAAACATGGTTCCCAAAGGCACACCCCCAAAGACCTACCCTCTTCAACTATGTCCCACCTCCTACAGTTTCTACATCTCTCAATAGTCCATTCAGCTAGGAGTCCCTCCATGGATCAATCCACTGATGAGGTCAGAGTCTTCATGACCCAGTCACGTCCCCAAGTTCCGTCTCTGAACACTGGGCACCAGGACCGTGCCTTTAACACGTAAGACTTGGGGGAGTGTTCCATATCGAAACTCAGTCAAAGAGGGACGAATTCCCAAACACTTGAAGAGATTCCCCATCTTAGCAATCAGGAAAATGTAAATCCAAACCATGTGTTCTAGAGTAGCAAAAATATCTGGCAGAAAAAGAATGAACAGGAGACAGAGGTGACTGGGGCAGACATTTGGGGGGTCACCTCCCCAGCTGAGCTACCTGCTCCTCAGGTAGCCAATGACAACCTCTACAAACCAGTATCCCTTGCCCACCTTAGGAGAATACAGATCCCAGGCCCTTTAGCAGCTACTTCTGCCACTGTCTTGGGGTTTGCTATGGTTTCTTCCCGAGTTCTTCAGAAGAATGTTTGGATCATTGTCTTTGAACTGTTCCTCTCTTCTCTCTCTCTCTGTTTCTCTCTCTCTCTCTCTTTCTCTCCACTTGGCTATACCAATTTTCCCTAAGTTTGACTCTTGAGCATTCCACAGATGATATAGTTTACTTAAATATTTTATAATTTTCATTGTGATTTTTTTTGGCAAGAATTAGTTTAATTTTTCAAAGTTTATTTCTTAATTTCCTTCAATTCTTGCTTTTCAAAAGCATTCTACTTGCTTTGTTATTGAGGCCTACTGAATTCCACTCTAATTGGAGAACACATTCTGTGTGGTTTAATCTTTTCAAACATGTTGAAACTTGCTTTATTGTTCAGAGTGTGGTCAATTTTGGTAAATGTTTAAGTGTACTTGAAGATATGCTCTGCAGTTGTTAGGTGAAATGTTCTCTTAATGTCAATTAAGTTAACATATCAATCGTGTTAATCAAAACTCCTATATCCTTGCTAGTGTTTTTGATTGACTTGTTTTATCAGTTACAAAAGTCTGTAAAAATTTGGTGTTTTTGTCTATTTGCCCTTTTACTTCTGTCAGTTTTTGCTTTATATATTTTGAGGCTAAGTTATTAGGTCCATGCACATTTAGAATTATCATACTTTTTTGGGGAAATTTGACTTTGCATTTTCTAAAATGCCTTTCTTTTTATGTAGTCACAGTTTCTTCCTGTGAGTCTCTATTATCTGATGGCAATGTAGCTATACCAGCTTTCTCCTGATGAGTATTTATACTGAGATGTTTTCACATTCTTTTACTTTCAATCTTTCTGTATTCCTAAATATGAAGTGTGTTAGTCAGCTTTTTATCACTAGGAACAAAATGCCTGAGAAGAATCACTTAGAGGAGGAAACGTTTATTTTGGGCTCATGGTTTCAGAGGTTCAGTCCACAGATGGCCTGCTCCATTGCTCTGGGCCTGAGGTGAGGCAGAACATTATGGTGGAAGGTCCTGGCAGAGAAAAACTTTTTAGCTGTTGGCATCCAGTAAGCAGAGAGAGGGAGGAACCCCGGGCAGACAAGATATAATCCCAAGGCATGTCTCCAGTGAGCTGCTTCCTCCAGCCACCCCCAACTGCTTATAGTTACCATTCAATCCATTTAAATTATTAATCCATCAAATAGATTAACGTACTGATTAGGTTCCAGCTCTCCTAATCTGATCAATTCACCTTCTGCATTAACACGGGAGCTTTTAGGGGATACCTCAGATCCAAGTCACAGCAGAAGTGTGGATCATGTAAACAGGATACGATTGGATCATTTTTTCTTAAATTCTATCTGACAATCTTTGTTCATTTGTACTTCATATAGCAACTGGGATGGTCTGTTTCTTCTAGTCTGTATATTCCGTCTGATTCGTTATTTTTATTTTTCTATTTTTTACTTTCTTTTTTTTTTCCCTAAATTCACTGAGTCTTTTTTATTAGTTATTTTCTCTTCTTTTAATTTAGTATTAATAAATTATTTTGTTATTCTTTTAATGGCTCTCCTGGAGCTGCAGTCCTCAAACTATTTGGTCTCAGGACACTGTTATACTCTTAGCAATCATTAGAACTTAAGACTTTCCTCATCCGGGTTCTATTATCAATATTTTATTGTCTTATGTAAAACTGGGAAAAATTTAAAGTATTTGTTAGTCATCTCAAGGTAGCAATAACAAATATAATTTATTAGAAGTAACTTTTGTGAAAAATAACTACATTTAAAAAAATTCAGAGCGGATAGCATTCTTTCCCATCTTGGCCTCTGTCCTTGATATACAGCTTAATAGAAACCAGGCTGGCCGCCGCACCGTGTTGCACTCAGTTTGTTGTGATGTGCTGTTTTGGTTGGAGTACATAGAGAAGATCTGACCTCACTCAGCGGTGTGTTTGGAGAAGGAGGAGCCTCATGACAGCATGTTCAGGGTGCTGTGCCTGTGTTTGATCCTGCACCCAACTCCACAAAAGGCTAGCCTCTTAAAGTTTGTTACAAGGTGGCATCTGAAACAAGGTCAGTAAACCTTTCGTATTCTATTTCATTAAAATCTGTTGGTCTTTCTTGTAATTTGAATAGGTTTTTTTCTTTTGCTTAATTTTGTAGCACTGTGCACTCATCAATCGGAAGATATGGTTCTGAGGAATTATGCAGGTCTTCCAAATATTGACGCATTTGATTGTATAATATCAAAAGTTGCATTCGCTTATGCCATCATTGATTCTATCAGAAAATTCTTGAAGTGTTGGGGAAATTCTTGAGATATTGGGGAGCCATCTACTCCTCAGGGCCAATACATTGCCACTTTTATTTGAAAACTCAAGTTGTATCATCGATAACAACCCCGTAAATTATTTTTCTTAAAGGGACTTGTTTTCTTTGTTCATTTTTGAAAGGGTTTCTGCCAGATACCCAAGTTTGAATAACCATAGTTTATCTGTCAGTTATTCTTTCGAGTAAAAATGGTGTTGAATGAAAGAGTGGCTCTTTCATCTTGCAGTGTGGCCACCCAGGGGCTCTTCCTTGAGACAAATGTTTCATCTCAGGATACGGCACCTGTGCCTTATCCAATGCCTGAGCTCATCTCACCACATAGAATATTAGAAAATATGTTGTCTAGGGTCATGATTTAATGCAAACTCATTCTCCTACTGTTTCAGAGAGGACAGTCAAGTGAAATTGCCCCTCTCTCTTGTTTTCATGGTGGTATAGCCTCTGTGAGTAGCAGTATGGTTTCTTGCTATGGCCATGGTATGCGTAAGGCGCCAGCAGCTGTATCCGCTGTGGCCTTTACACCATCAGGGCAAACGTCAACAAAGCATAAGGGACAAACAATGCCTCAGTGTTACTGTGGAAAACGGCTTTGCTTTCAGAAGCTCTTGGGGGGTCTGGGAAGCACATTTTAAGAACTGCTGCCCCAGAGATTAGAGCAGTTTTCCACTTTTGGTGCTGGTTTACTAATTCCCTTCAATAATGGTCTCTGAATCTTAACTTTCATTTCTCTAGTTTTATAAATTTGTCACGATCTCAGCCCTCCAACCTCTTTTCTGGAATTAGGAGACACCTTTAGGAGGAAAAGCAATCCAAATGCTGGGTTCATTTCATTGAATTTCCTTCTTTTTCTGGATCTGGGCCCTGTAATTCTTCACTGTCCGGATAATTCTCCAAGGTCTTTAAGCACTTAATTTTTAATTTAAAAACTTATCCAGATTTTCTGGGTTTTAAAGTGGAGATGTTTTGCAAATGTAAACAAGGTCACACATGAGAATATTCTTACCAGCGGTGTTTACAATAGCAAGGCTAACAAGCAGAAGAATAGATAAGTTATGTATGGCATAGTCCTTCAAAACATAAAACAGTAGTGAAAATTAATAAATAAAGCTACATGTAACAAAACACATGACCTCATGAACATATTGACTAAAATATACTGAAAAAATTGTGAGTGAAGTAATATTTCATTTATAATAAAATATATAGGAATGTGTGGCAATAAAAGAAACTGAACTGAATATAGTATATATTTTTTTCTGGTAGAAGGGGATGAGTTTGTGATCAAGAAGCATTGTAAATGCTTCAATTTTGCCAATTATATTTTACTTCTTAACCTGTATTGTTGGTAAATGTTTCTTGTAGTTAAAAAATTCTTTTGGGGAGATGCAAGATGGCGGACTGGAGGGAGGCTGCATTCCTTGCCACTCTATAACTTGGGCAGTCACACAGAGGAAATACTGTTTCTCTGTGAGGCAGTTGTTGCTGGCCACTGATACTCTGATGTTGACCCCCATTCCTCCGACAGGATCATCCACCTTCTGCCAGCATATCGCCTGCCTTTGAGTGCAGATCGCTTACTGACTGCTCCCAATCATCCACCATTTGTCCGTCTGCCTGCCTCTTGCCTGTCCATCGCCCACTGCCTGACATCCACCCCTGATCTTCCACTGTTAGCCTGTAGATCACCCATAGATCGCCAGCAGATTTCCTGGTTCCCACTGTTGCCTGGAAGTCCATCGTCACAGTACCCACAGGTTTGGTTCCATGCAGCCGCTGCCATCTTGGAACACTGACCAGGGCCTGGAGATATATTGGGGTACCTGCAGGTTTGGTTGCACCTGAGGTCTTTCTGCTCTGTGTGGTAGTGGCTGCCACCTGGCTGCCTCTTTGCAGGGCCACTCCTTTGTGTGAGCGCATGCCTGGTGTTCTCTCTGCAAGCTGAAAGGGCACTGAGATCTTGGGACTGGAGCAAGGCAGGGCCTGGGGAAGCTGAAGCCCAGGTCCATCCCATTGCAGCTGGGTTTGCATGGGCCAATCTGGGTCTGGCAAGCCTGTGGAAAGCTGGAGACGAGAAGCAGTTCCCTGGGAGGAGCAGAGGTTAGAGAAACTGGAGAAAACTGCTCTCTCCATGGAGCTCAGTGAGCCCTAGGGTATGCAGGGACCGAAGGGGCCAGCTTCAGTGGGTGGAAAGACTGGAAGAGGGCGTGAGGGCATCTTGCTATCAGCTCAGCCCAATCCCAAATGGTCTGACACCCACTGGACTGGAGCCAACATCAAAATTCAGACAACACCACCATTGGAGAAGAGAAGTTGAGAAAAATTTTGAAAGCCAACGGAAGCAGTCATTCAATTTTCCAGTGAGACTTTTCTCCTTTTTATTCTTTTTTCACCCTCTCTTTCATACCACTATCATCTTTGAAACCAAATTTTTTTTGCATGAATGTATTGAGGAATGGGATGTTTGAATAGTATATTACAGTTTTGTTGTGTATGCTTATATTTCTACTTTTTAAAAAATCTGTATATATATTTTTTCCTTTCACCTACCTGTCTCCCTGAATCCTCTCTCTCACTTCTCTCATGCTAACAGCCAATCTCTATTAATTCCTCCCTCGCTCTTACTAAATTCTTACCTCTATCTTCTCTCCCTCTCCCTCATAAACATTACATCTTACACTATTTCTGTTCCCTCATTGTCCATCATTTGAAATGATAAACCCTTTTAGCAAACATACTGTTTATACTGCAGACAATAATTTAACACTTCAGTTCTGTTTTGTTGTGACAAAACTGTAGACACCTTAAGAGAAGCCATTTGGTTTAAGGTGGTATATTGTTTGCATTAGGTGCTGTTAATATTGGTCTCCCCCTTAAAGGTGAGATACTAGAAGCCCTCAGGGACACTATGAGACTGCAGGGTAGAATCTGCACTGCCTCAGCTCCATACTGCTAGATGAGAAGACACAGAAACAACATGAAAAACAAGGGAACAAAGTGCCTCAAACAAACAGTAGAACAAAACGTCTGTCAGAGAAGGAGTTTAGAAAATACATAGTTAGATTGATCTGTGCAATAAAGGATGGTATTGGAGAGAAAATATGGGAAGTGAAAGATCACTTCAATAAAGAGGCAGAGGTTATAAAAAGGAATTAAGCAGAAATCCTCAAAATGAAGGAAGTAAGAAACCAAATTAAAAATTCAATGGAAAGTATCACCAGTGGACTAGACCACTTGGAAGATGGAACCTCAGAAAATGAAGATAAAATATATACTCTTGAAATAAAGTTGACTGCAGAGAAGACGGTAAGAAACCATGAATAGAACTTTCAAGAAATATGGGATAATATGAAAAGACCAAATTTAAGATTTATCAGAATAGAAGAAGGCATGGGGATACAAACCAAAGGAAAGCACAATCTTTGCAATTTTATAATATCAGAAAACTTCCAAAATCTAAAGAATGAAATGGAAAATCAACTACCCCAGACTGATAGGACCCCAAATGTATAAAATTACACAGAACCACACCAAGGCACATTATAATGAGAATGACTAACACCAGAATAAAGATAGCATTTTAAAGGCTGCAATAGAAAAAAAAAATCAAATTACATGTAGGGGGAAACCAATTCGGATCTCGGCTGATTTCTTAGCTCAGCCTCTCAATGCCAGGAGGTCTGGGAATAACATATATCAAGCTCTGAAAGAAAAATGAATTCCAACCAAGAATTTTATGCCAGAAAAATTAAGCTTCAGATTTGAAGATGAAATAAAAACTTCCCATGATAAACAAAAGTTAAAAGAATTCACAACTAGAAAGCCTGCACTACAGATCATTCTCAGCAAAATATTCCATGAGTAGGAAATGAAAAAAAAAAAAAAAAAAAAAAACTAATGAAAACCAGCAAAGGGAGGAACTACACTAAAGGAAAAGTCAATCAAAGGAGGAACTAAGTCAAGTTAAAAACCAAAATAAACCAAAGTGATCAGGAATATAAATCACATCTTAATCATAACCCTGAATGTTAATGGCATAAATTGATCAATCAAAAGACACGGACTGGCAGATTGGATTTAAAAAAACAACCAACAGTCTTCAAGAGACTCACCTTCTAGGAAAAGACATCCACAGACTGAAGGTGAAAGGTTGGGGAAAAAACATACCACTCACATGGACTGCGTAAACAAGCAGGGGTTTCCGTCCTCATATCAGACCAAGTGGACTTCAAGCCAAAGTTAGTCAGAAGGGATAAAGAAAGGCAGTTCATGCTGCTTAAGGAACCACACATCAGCACGATATAACAATCATAAATATTTATGCCTCAAACATGGAGCATCTATGTACGTCAAACAAACTCCTCTCAATTTCAGAAATTAAATAGATCACAATGCAATAATACTGGATGACTTTAACACACCTCTCTCACCACTGGATGGATCTTCCAAACAAAAACTAAACAATAAAACTATGGAATTAAATGATGCAATGATTTAGATTTAACAGACTTATATACATATATAGAGTATTTCGTCTATCATTGAGTGAATACACATTCTTCTTAGCAGCACATGAGTCCTTCTCTAAAACAGACTATATGTTATGCCACAAAGCAACTCTCAGCAAATACAAAAAATAGAAATCCTACCCTGCATTTTATCAGATCATAATGGAATGAAACTAGAAATCAACAATAAAATAAATAATAGAAGCTACTCCAACACCTGGAGACTAAACAGCATGCTATTGAATGATGACTGGATAAAAGAAGAAATCAAGGAGAAAATACAAAAATACTTAGAAGTATATGAGAACACTTATCAAAATTTCTGGGATGCTATGAAGGCAGTGTTAAGAGGAAAGTTCATTGCATTGAGTGCATACATTAAAAGAATAAAAAGTCAACAAATAAATGACCTAACTTACATCTCAAAGCCCTAGAAAAAGAAGAACAAATCAACACCAAAAACAGAAGACAGGAAGTCAATGAAATTGAGACAAAAGAAATAATTTAAAAAATCAACAGAACAAAAGTTGGTTCTTTGGAAAAATAAATAAAATTGATAAACCCTTAGCCACACTAACAAAGAGAAAGAGAGAGAAAGCTCAAATTACTAAAATTTGTGATGAAAAAGGAAATATCATGGTGGACACTACTGAAATACAGAAGATAATCAGAAACTATTTTGAAAAGTTATACTCCAATAAAATAGAAAATCTTGAAGACATTGACAAATTTCTAGAGACATATGATCTACCCAAACTGAATCAGGAGGACATACACAATTTAAACAGATCAATTTCAAGCAATGAAATAGAAGACACCATCAAAAGCCTACCAATCAAGAAAAGCCCAGGACCAGGTTAATTCTCAGTCAAGTTCTATATGATCTTCAAAAAAGAATAAACACCAATATTCCTCAAATTATTCCATGAAATAGAAAAGGAGGGAACCCTTCCAAACTTATTCTAAGAGTGTAGCTAATATCACCCTGATATCAAAGCCATATAAAGACACATCAAGAAAAGAAAACTTCAGTCCAATAAGAGACCCAGAATAGCCAAGGCAATCCTTAGCAAGAAGAGTGAAGCAGGAGGCCTCACAATACCAGAACTTAAACTAAACTACAGAGACGTAATAACAAAACTAGCATGGTATTGGCACCAAAAGAGATTCATAGGCCAATGGTAAAAAATAGAAGACACAGAGAAAAACCCACACAAATATGGTTATCTCACGTTAGACAAAGGCACCAAAAATATACATTGGAGAAAAGATAGCCTCTTCAACAAATGGTGCTGGGAAAACTGGAAATCCATATGTAACAAAATGAAATTAAACCTCTATGTCTCACTCTGCACAAAAATCAACTAAAAGTGGAACAAAGGCTTAGACACTAGAACAGAGATCCTACACCTAAGAGAAGAAAAAGTAGGACCAAATCTTCAGCATGTTGGCTTAGGACCTGACTTCCTTAACAAGACTCCTAAAGTATGAGAAGTATTGCTTTGTAGTAGAGTTGAAGATCTGGTATTGCAATACCCCCTGTTTCACTCTTCCTGCTAAGGATTGCTTTAGCTATTCTGGGTTTCTTATTCTTCCAGATGAATTTCATAATTGCTTGCTCTATTTCTGTAAGGTACACAATTGGGATTTTAATTGGAATTGCATTGAATTTGTATAGCACTTTAGGTAGTATGGCCATTTTGACAATATTAATTCTTCCTATCCAAGAACATGGAAGATCTTTCCATCTTCTAAGGTGTTCTTTAATTTCTTTCTTTAGTGTTGTATAGTTCTCATTGTAGAGGTCTTTCACCTCTTTTGTGAGATTGATTCCCAAGTATTTTATTTTTTTCGAGGCTATTGTGAATGGGGTAGTTTTCCTAATTTCTCTTTCTGAAGATTCATCACTTATGTATAAAAATGCGTTGGATTTATGGGCATTGATCTTGTAACCTGCTACTTTACTGAAATCACTTATGAGTTCTAAGAGTTTTCTGGTGGAATTTCCAGGTTCCTCTAAATATATAATCATGTCATCAGCGAACAGGGATAGTTTGAGTTCTTCTTTTCCAATTCGTATCCCTTTAATTTCTTTGGTTTGTCTAATTGCTCTGGCCAGAGTCTCAAGAACGATGTTGAATAGAAGTGGTGAAAGAGGGCATCCCTGCCTTGTTCCAGTTTTTAGGGGGAATGCTTTCAGTTTTTCACCATTTAGAATGATATTAGCCATGGGCTTAGCATAAATGGCCTTTACAATGTTAAGGAATGTTCCCACTATCCCTATTTTTTCTAGTGTTTTGAGCATGAAGGGGTGCTGTATTTTATCAAATGCTTTTTCTGCATCTATTGAAATAATCATGTGATTCTTGACTTTAAGTCTATTAATATGGTGAATTACGTTTATTGATTTCCTGATGTTGAACCAACCTTGCATCCCTGGGATGAAACCCACTTGATCATGGTGCACTATCTTTTTAATATGTTTTTGTATGCGATTTGCTAAAATTTTGTTGAGAATTTTTGCGTCGATGTTCATTAAGGATATTGGTCTGAAATTTTCTTTCCTTGATGAGTCTCTGTCTGGTTTAGGTATCAGTGTCATATTGGCTTCATAGAATGAGTTTGGGAGGGTTCCCTCCTCTTCTATTTTATGGAATACTTTGAGAAGTATTGGAATGAGCTCTTCCTTAAAGGTTTTGTAGAACTCGGCTGAGAACCCATCTGGTCCCGGACTTTTCTTTGTTGGTAGGCTTTTGATGACTTCTTCTATTTCAGTACTTGAAATTGGTCTATTTAAATTGTTTATGTCCTCCTCATTCAGTTTAGGCAATTCATATGTCTCTAGAAACCTGTTGATGTCTTCGAAATTTTCTATTTTGTTGGAGTATAGATTTTCAAAATAGCTTCTAATTATGTTTTGTATTTCCATCCTGTCTGTTGTGATATTTCCTTGTTCATTCCGAATTTTAGTGATTTGGGTTTTCTCTCGTCTTCTCTTTGTTAGTGTGGCTAAAGGTTTATCAATTTTGTTTATTTTTTCGAAGAACCAACTATTTATTTTGTCAATTTTTTGTATTGTTTCTTTTGTTTCAATTTCATTGATTTCAGCTCTGAGTTTAACTATTTCCTGTCTTCTACTACTTTTGGTGCTGTTCTGTTCTTCTTTTTCTAAGGCTTTGAGCTGTAGTGTTAGGTTGTTTATTTGTTGAGTTTTACTTCTTTTATTAAATGCGCTCCATGAAATAAATTTCCCTCTAAGTACTGCTTTCATAGTGTCCCAGAGATTTTGATATGATATTTCTTTGTTCTCATTTACCTCTAAGAATTTTTTAATTTCCTTCCTAATATCTTCTGTTATCCATTCATCATATAATAGCATATTGTTTAATCTCCAGATGTTGGAATAGTTTCTGTGTTTTACTCTTTCATTTATTTCTAACTTCAATCCATTATGATCTGATAGAATACATGCTAGTGTCTCTATCTTCTTGTATTTGCTAACATTAGCTTTGTGGCATAATATATGGTCTATTTTAGAGAAGGATCCATGTGCTGCTGAGAAGAAAGTGTATTCACTCTTGGTTGGATGGAATATTCTATAAATGTCCGTTAAGTCTAAATTATTGATTGTGTTGTTGAGATCTATGGTTTCTTTGTTCAATTTTTGTCTGGAAGATCTGTCCAGTGGTGAGAGTGGCGTGTTAAAATCACCTAGTATTATTGTGTTGTGGTCTATTTGGTTTCTGAAATTGAGAAGGATTTGTTTGACATACATAGATGAGCCACTGTTTGGGGCATAGATGTTTATGATTGTTATATCTTGCTGATTTATGCTTCCCTTAAGCAGTATGAAATGACCTTCTTTATCCCTTCTGACTAACTTTGGCTTGAAGTCCACATTATCGGAAATGAGGATGGATACTCCAGCTTTTTTGCTGAGTCCATGTGCATGGTATGTTTTTCCCCATCCTTTCACCTTTAGTCTATGGGTATCTTTTTCTATGAGGTGAGTCTCTTGCAGGCAACATATTGTTGGATCTTTCTTTTTAATCCAGTCTGCCAGTCTATGTCTTTTGATTGATGAATTCAGGCCATTAACATTCAGGGTTATTATAGAGAAATGATTTGGTTTCCCGGTCATTTGGTTCATTTTTAAAATTTTGTTTATTTATTTGTTTGACACAACTTGTTTCCTCCTTTATTTGACAATTCCTTTAGGATAATTCCTCCCTTTGCTGATTTGCTTCTTTGTTTTTCATCTCTTCCTCATGGAATATTTTGTTGAGAATGTTCTGTAATGCTGGCTTTCTTTTTGTAAATTCTTTTAGCTTTTGTTTATCATGGAAGGATTTTATTTCATCGTCAAATTTGAAGGTAAGTTTTGCTGGTATTGGTACCAAAATAGAAAGGTAGGTCAATGGTACAGAATAGAGGACACGGACACAAACCCAAATAAATACAATTTTCTCATACTAGACAAAGGGGCCAAAAATATGCAATGGAGAAAAGATAGCCTCTTCAACAAATGGTGCTGGGAGAATTGGAAATCCATATGCAACAGAATGAAACTAAACCCATATCTCTCACCATGCACGAAACTAAACTCAAAATGGATTAAGGACCTCGGAATCAGACCAGAGACCCTGCAGATTATAGAAGAAAAAGTAGGTCCAAATCTTCACCTTGTTGGTCTAGGACCAGACTTCCTTAACAGGACTCCCATAGCACAAGAAATAAAAGCTAGAATCAACCACTGGGATAGATTCAAACTAAAAAGCTTTCTCTCAGCAAAGGAAACTATCAGCAATGCGAAGAAAGAGCCTACAGAGTGGGAGAATATCTTTGCCAATCATACTTCAGATAGAGCACTAATCTCCAGAATATATAAAGAACTCAAAAAACTCTACTCCAAGAATTCAAATAGTCCAGTCAACAAATGGGCTAAGGAAATGAATAGACACTTCACAGAAGAAGATCTACAAGCAATCAACAAACATATGGAAAAATGTTCAACATCTCTAGTAATAAGAGAAATGCAAATCAAAACCACCCTAAGATTCCATCTCACCCCAATTAGAATGGCGATTATCAAGAATACGAGCAACAACAGGTGTTGGCGAGGGTGTGGGGAGAAAGGTACACTCATACACTGCTGGTGGGGCTGCAAATTAGTGCAGCCACTATGGAAAGCAGTGTGGAGATTCCTTAGAAAACTTGGAATGGAACCACCATTTGACCCAGCTATCCCACTCCTTGGCCTATACCCAAAGGACTTAAAATCTGCATACTACAGAAATACAGCCACATCAATGTTCATAGCTGCTCAATTCACAATAGCCAGACTGTGGAACCAACCTAGATGCCCTTCAATTGATGAGTGGATAAAGAAACTGTGGTATATATATACTATGGAATATTACTCAGCCATAAAGAATGATAAAATTATGACATTTGCAGGCAAATGGATGAAATTGGAGAATATCATGCTAAGTGAGATAAGCCAATCTCAAAAAGCCAAAGGACGAATGATATCGCTAATAAGTGGAGGATGACACATAATGGGGGGGAGGGAAGGGTTAGAGTTAGGGTTAGGGAGGGGGGCAAGTATGGAGGAAGGAACTACTGTATAGAGGGTAAAGAGGGGTGGGAGGGGTGGGGGGAAGGGAAAAAATAACAGAATGAATCAAACAACATTGCTCTATGTAAATTTATGATTACACAAATGGTATGCCTTTACGCCATGTACAAACAGAGAAACAACATGTATCCCATTTGTTTACAATAAAAAAAAAAAAGTATGAGAAGTAAAATCAAGAATCAATAAATGGGATGGATTCAAACTAAAAACCTTCTTCTCAGCAAAGGAAACAATCAATAACATGAAGAGAGAGCCTACAGAATGGGAAAAAAATCTTTAGCACATGCACCTCAGATGCAGCACTAATCTCCATAATACATAAAGAAAAAAAAAAAACAAAAAACCAAAATAACCCAATCAATAAATGGGCTAAGGAACTGAACAGACACTTCACGGAAGAAATATAATTGATGAGCAAACATATGAAAAAATGTTTATTGTCTCTTGCCATTAGAGAAATGCAAATCAAAACTACTCTAAGATTTCATCTCTCTCCAGTCAAGAATACAAGCAATAATAAGTGTTGGCAAGGATGTGAAGAAAAAGGTACACTCATACATTGTTGGTGGGACTACAAATTGGTGCAACCAGTACGGAAAGCAGTTTGGAGATTCCTAAGAAAACTGGAATGGAACCACCATTTGACCCAGCTATCCCACTCCGGGTTTGTACCCAAAGGACTTAAAATCAGCATACTACAGTGACTCAGCCACATCAATGTTCACAGCTGCTCAATTCAAAATAGCTAAACTATGGAACCAACCTAGATACCCCTCAACAGATACATGGATAAAAAAAATGTGGTACATATACTCAATGGAATATTACTCAGCCTTAAAGAAGAATGAAATTATGGCATTCGCAGGTAAATGGATGGAGCTGGAGAATATCATGCAAAGTGAAATAAGGCAATCCCCAAAAACCAAAGGTCAAATGTTTTCTCTGATAAGTGGATGCTGATCCATAGTGGGGGTGGGTAGGGAAGAATGAAGGAACTTTGGATTATGCAGAGGGGAGTGTAGGGGAGGGGTGGGGCAGTGGGGATAGGAAGGATGGTAGAATGAGACAGATATTATTATCCTATATATATGTATGAAAAAAGTTTCATTTTTGTAAAAATCAGTGTACTTCTCCCCAAACACTTGTTTTTTGAAGATTAAAAATATAATAATGAAAAAACAAGTATCCCCCCCAAAATCTTTTGGATAGTTTTATCTTGAATAGGTGAGTTAGTTCCACTTATATTCATTTTGATTATTTTTTATTGTTTCTATTATCTTACTTTGTAGTTCCTCTTTTTTCACTTTTTCTAGGTAAGCACTGTACCACTGAGCCACAACCCCAGCCCCTTTTTTCACTTTTTCTATGATTGGATTCTATTTTCGTCTTTATTGACTATTGTGATAGTATTGATAGTGGCAGAGAGCTGGCCTAGTATTTGTGAGGCACTGGGTTCCATCCTCAGCAACACATAAAAATAAATAAGTAAAATAAAGGTATTGTGTCCATCTACAACTAAAAATATTTTTTAAAATAGACTTAAAAATATTAACCATTTAATTCCTTCCTTATTTTAAAAAATTTCTCCCTCTACTCTGAAATTTATTTTCTTTTCCTATTTTAAAAATTCTCCTGCACACTTAATCCCTTTTGGATAATAACAGGATGGTAGAATATCCAGAATCAATCAGTCCCGCTCCTAACTAGCATGATTTTGTTGTTTAACAATTTACCTTGTCATTTTTCTGTAGCTTTGTGACTCGATCGCGTGTTTTACACACAGGTCTTGCTGGCTTTGCAGAGCCGTTGGCCAGCTCCTGGTCCACCCTGCCATCCTGGGTCTACCCAGTCTTCCTGTGACCACTTTCTCTTCTTCCTTAGGGAGCGGCTGCTGCCTTCTCCCGGCCCGGATATCTCGACACCGCTGGGTATCACTTCTGTTCCCGCTGGCCCTGCAGGATTCTGGGTGGGCATTATTGCTGTGCCCACTCTGAAGGAACAGTGGCATGTGCCCTGGCTGCTTCTGTTGGAGCTGAGATGGCCACTGTCAGTCTTCTTGTCATGTTTGGAAGTTTATCTCGTCTCTTTGGAGGCTTTGAAAATCTTATCTTTGTCTTTGGTGTTTTAAAGATTCACTATAGGATGTCAGTGATCCTATAGGATCCTACAGGATCCCCGTCTCTCAGGTTTTCCTTATATTTTCTATTTCCTTTTTTCTTGCTATTGCATTTTGAGTAATTTAATCAGACTCTTATTGTTATGGTGTGAATGTGAGGTGTCCCCCGAAAGCTTCTGTGTGAGACAATGCAAGAAGGTTCAGAGGAGAGATGACTGGCTTGTAAGACTCTTAACCCAGTCAGTGAATTAATCCCCTGGTGGGAGTGACCGAGTGGTGACTGGAATGGTGGGGTGTGGCGGGGAGATGGGGATCGGGTGTGGCTTTGGGTGTGTATTTGTGTCTGGCAGGCGGAGCCTTTCTGCTTTCTGATCATGATGTGAGCTGCTTCCTTCTGCCATGATGTCCTGCCTCACCCTGAGCCCCCAGGAGTGGATCCTGCTCTCTACGGATTGAGACCTCTGACACCGTGAGCCCCCAGGTAAACCCTTCCTCCTCCACAGGTGTTCTGGTCAGGTCCTTCAGTCACAGCAGTGAAGAAAGCTGACTAAAACACTTATGCTTAGGGCAACAAAGTTTACTTTTACTTGTGAATTATTAACCATCCATTGGGTTTTTTTGATTAGTGAAATGTTCGCTTTTGGAAGGTCCATTTGGTTATTTTTCGACGCTGCTTGATCACTCTGGTGCTTCATCTCTGTGGTTCCATGTCTTTCTCCATTCTTTTGATACGTTGATGTTGAACAGCATGTCTTGGCTAGTAAGGCCAAAGGCTCACTGTAAGTGTCAACTGCCACTTGTGGGCACTTGCCTCCTTCTGTTTTGTGACTTTTCATTATGAGCTCATTTATTATTATTGTTTTTTAATCTGTAGGATGCTCACGGGCCTAAGTAGGGAATGCTTTCCTCTATAAGTTCCTATCAGGTTCTGCTGTGAATCAAGGGCATCAAACTCTGTGGAGATACTTCACCTCCCTTTGAACATCCCGATCTGCAAAGGGTTGCCAGCCCTGCCCCTCTGCCTCTTGGTCCTAGGCTCAGAATCCCAATCGCAATGCCAGTTGGTGCTTGCCAGTGAGGCAAGCAAATCTCTTCTGTCTGTACACTGCTAGCTCGCCCACCTTCAGATCTAGCTCCCTTCTGGAGGAAGACTGAGGATTTGGAGATGTCCACATGCCCTCTAAGCCCAGCGCTGTCTCACGAGTGCGTGCTATTCAGGGTGGACTTGTTCTGATACAGGAGAGGACTTTGGAGCCCTTGATCTGCCGTACAGCCAAGAATGGTCGTTATTGTATGATTCTGTGTTAACTGTTTTACTTTTTCAGCTCAAGTAAATGTTGTTCAATAAAGGCAACAGAAAAGGGCCTGGCACTTAGTAGATGCTAAATAAGTGGCATCCAGTAACACAGATGTCTGAACTTAGTGAAGCATTCACTGCTTGACGTGCACATACAGCTCTGAGCCTGTATTATCTCACTTCATCTCTTCATCCTGGAAGGTAGACTGAGTTGCCTCTGTTACAAAGCAGCAACCTGAGGCTCTGAGGGTCTGCTGGACAGCATTCCTGCATTAAATCAAATGCATTACATGAAATGTGTGATGGTGCCTTTTGGAACATTTGGCTCATTCATTTGTTCATTCATTCTCTTAACACATTCTCATTGGGTGCCTTGGTGCCTGCCCCGTGACAATATGCAATCGGTGTCAGTAGGGTCCTGGATAGGATCTCCTTGATGTGGGGTTGGGTCCTCACCACGAATGGGCCCCAGTGATGAACGTTCTCCTGTAAAGCAGTTGATGTTTGGGCTTTGTTTCAGGCAACTGTTTGAGTTAGGGTGCATGTGATGGGTGAGCTCTATGTGTCACTGACATTTAGCAATTAGTGATGTCATTGGAAGGGAATGAGCACCTGCTCATGGGTGGCCTGTCCCCAAACTATCTGGTTCTCTTGGTGAAAGCAGGGTTAGGGCCACTGGGTCCTCCACCTCTCTCTGAGCTCCTCCGATGACAGCAAGTGCTCTGCATTCTGGTTACTGCTGGTCACCTTCTGGAATCTTCTATTACTCCTCGCCACACAGTTTCTTTGGGGACCCTTTGGCTGTTGTGACTCTACCTCAGCCCTCCACCATCCTGGGCCCCACAGTCTCCCCTGTTGAGAGTTCCCCAGGTTGGGGGAAGATAAGGCCCAGTGTGCGCAGCGTTCTGCTTCGGGTGATGGTAAGTCTGCTTTGTGGCACGAGGGTCCTCGGGTTAGGGAGCGGCGACCTGCCTCAGCTCCTCCTTGAGACCTGTGGAATTCTTCAGGCAGGTCATACCCCTTCTGTGCCTTTACAGATGAGGGTGCGTAATGGAGAGGGAAGAGGGTAGGGGACAGAGAGAGAGTCAGCTTTGTGTTTTATCTTCTCCTCCAACAAGCATTCAGTGTGGAGTTTGCACAGCTACAGAGAGTCGGCGAGGGGATTCAAACCTGAGTCTGTCCAGATTCTGCAGCCCACGCTCCTGCCACCACGGAAACGCCCACCCCGGCTAGTTCAGAAGGGTGGAGATGCGGCCTGTAGCGTGGCCAACGCAGTCCCTGGCATTCAGGAACTCAGTGTGGTTTGGTAACTTTCTGTCTTTGAGCAAAAAGAAGTCTTAACAGGAAGCACATTTCTGTTGCCTTGGAGAAGAAGCCCGATGCATGTGGGAAGGAATTCGCTCATCCTGGGCTGCCACACAGGTCCTGGTGTCTCCTGGCAGTGGGGCACCCCGCCCACTCCAGGTTGTCCTTCCTCTGCTTCCCACGTGGCCTGGCAGCTCACACGGGAGGACGGGCTGGCGAGTTTGCATCTTTGATGAACCGCGCTACATGAAGCCTTATCTTTTATTTATTGTGATTATGCTTGTAATGAAGGACTGCAAATCTGACAGATTGAGTCTCATCTCGGAGGCTGTGCTTTTTCATAGTCCTTGTGGTTTGGGTTGATTTGGGGGAGAGCAAAGGGAGAGGGGGCTCTTTGTGAAGAAAACATAATTTTTATCTGCATAGTTGTTACAGAACATGATTCTATCAAATCCATCTCACTATGCAGAAAGGATGCTGGCAAACACCCTTCCTTAATTTCCCGGGGTCAAAGAGCCCTTGTGACTTGATGAGCTGGAGGGGACACGTGCCCTGGAGGGAAGGAGGGGCGAAACGGTGGCTCTGCCTCCTGCTGCCTGCTCCCAGGGGCAGCCCTGAGACCTGTGATGTGACCTGTCCGAGGGAAGGTCAGACCATTCAGCAAAGAGCTGAGATTATCCCTCAGACGAGGAGTCACTGCCTGGCTCTGCCCCTGGTTACTCATCCACAGGGTGGAGGGTCCTCTGGCTACTCGTGGCTGTGCAGCAAGCCACCCCCAGTTGATGGCCACCAGCAGCTCTCCACCCTCGCAGCAACTGTACCTGGCAGGGGTCACCAAGGCCAGGCAGACTGTGCCCCACACACCTCGGGGGCACAGCCCAGTGGCCTGTGCTGGGGAGGCTCTCCTCCCTGTCTTGCAACATGGTGACCTGGACATGGTCCCACTGAGAGAAGTGAAACAAGAGCGCCTGGCTTATCTCAAGTTTCTGGTTGATGAACAACTGAGCCAGGTCCCAAGCCAGGCGGTGTGACCCCAGGGCCCACTATAGCCCACGCTCAACAGCACCTTCTATACTCTCAGCTCACACACGGGAGGTCACTGTCTGTGACCAGGAAGAGGGGCGTCGTACGTGAGCAGACTCCCAGCCTGCCCAGAAGAGAGGACTGCCGAAGGAGCAGCCGCCTGGGACGTGGGTCTCACGCTCCCCGGCCCTCACTACGATCCTCGGTAAGGCCTCCTGCAGCAAAGCCACCACCAACTGGGTGCAAACCAGCAGCAGTCTTCCAGGGGCACCAGGGAGGTGCAAAGGAGCATCTGGAGGGGGCGACGGGGCCCACGTTCATCCCCACACCCTCATCTATCAGGCCTGAGTTACAGAACCTTCTAGAACGTGCCCAGCTTGTCCTGCAGTTGGACAGTGGTAGAATCAGAGTCAGATTCCAACCATTCTGACACCAAGTTCAATCTCTCCCCCGCCCTGGAAAGGTTCCCTGCTCTCATGCCTGGTGGTTGCTGCTGGCTGTTGGCTGGGATTTCAGGAGGGACTTCTGGCCTGGGCATTGGCAGGTGGCCTCCTGGTGTGCCCTGGGCTTCCTCAGGGCTGGGTTCCACGCCCTAGGCCTGGAAGTCATGAGGCTTTGCACCTGCTGTCTGTCCTTGTTAAGATACTCACTGTGGCCTGTCCAGGTTCAAGGGCAGGGGACCCAGGCTGCTGCTCCTTCAGGCAAGTTGATGCTCCACGATGGGGTGTGCACGCTCTTGGGGAGCGTGATCTGCTACCACGAGGGGGCTACTACTACTGGTGTTGGGATCACTGTGAGAGTAAAGTGGCGCAACGCCACCTACCTCTTGGCTGGACGTGTGCATGAGGTGAAGTCCGTGTAAATGGTGCTTACTTACTCAGTAGCCACCGAATTCTCAGCCAGTGCCCAGGTGGTGGTCTAGGTGCTGGGACTGGCATGAACAGGCAAAGCTGGATGCTGGAGGGTCAGAGCGGACCACAGCTACGGAATCCAGCCTGAGGCCATCCGTGCCTGTGGAGAGCAAGGGCCCACAAGGGGCGGAGGTTGTGCAGAGCTGCCGTCCTAGGCATGTCGTGGGAAGGGCTGGGCTGCTGGGGACGGGCCAGCACCAGGCAGCAGGAGGAGGGATGGAGACGGCACTCGGGGTGTGCAGAAGTTCTGGAATTGTGCCAGGAGGGGTGCACCGCAGGGGCCACAGGGGCGAGGAGGGAGAGGCGGAGCCAGGTGCACTGGGACACTGAGTCAGCCTGAAACCAGGTGATGCAGGAAGCCAAGGGGGTTTCTGGAGATGCCCGAGCCTCATCTTTCTCTTGACATTTGGACACATCTTCAGATGCCTTGAAAGAATGTACACAGTTTGTAAAGAACCTTTTAAAAGCTCCAAGGGGTGCCTGCTTCCCGGAAGACCAAAGAAAACCAACTCCTGATGCAGGGGGGTCCGTGCCTTTGCGTCTCTGGTGGGCGCAGAAGTCGTGCATGCTTCTAGTGTCAGGAGGACCTGCACGATAACCCGGGGCCGCTGCTCCTGTGCCACTGGCTCTCAAGGAAGCGGACCCAGCCAGGGGAAGCGCGGTCCAGGTCACGTGACTTGCCACAGGCAGGCAGGACTCCAGCCTGGGCCAGTGGCGTCCGGCTTCCCTCAGTCCTGGTGACCGTGGGGCCTGGAGCCTTGGCCTGGTCCCAACCTCCCTTCCCCTCCATGTCCCCTCCAAATTCAGCTCCGTGGCCCAAGTTAGTTGTGTGAGATGCAGGCTTTTCTGTCACCTGCCAGCCTTGACAGGCTAAGTGAATTTCCTCTAGTGGTGACGGACATAATTAATTTAAGAGAGATGTCTCATTGCGGCTGGTGTCAAATAAAAGCGAGGAGGGAAGACAGGTTGCACACCTGGCCACGTGTTCAGGAGAGGATGAGCCCACCCGAGGGCCCGCTCGGCTCTTGGAAACGCCTCACGTCCATATTGTTCTACGCAGCTGGCACACCCCGCCACAAGGACGGCCGAGAATGAGGGCCAGCGCCAGCGCGGGCCAGCGCACATCTTCCTGGAAGAAGGGATTGCTGGCCTGCCATTCACTGGTTCTCAAACGTTGGTGTCCACGTCCATTATTTAGAAGCTATGCCTGCAGAACCTTCTTTGGCCACACCCTGAGAGGTTCTAATCCTGCCTCTTTTTGGGCACAAGGCTTATGAGCTTGGAGTTTTTCAGCTGTGGGTTTGAAGCTGACACCTCTCTGGTCTTCAGTCTGCTGCAAAATGGGCCCAGTAATCCCTGCCTCAGCGGGTTGTGAGGGAAAAGATGGGATCTTGCTGATAATGCTGCTTTCTTCTGCATTCGCAGGTTGCAAGGAGTGGTGGACCTGGTCCCCGAGGGGAGGACTAGTTGGTGAGATGTGAGTCTTTGGGTGCGGCAGGCACTAGCTCCTCCAACAGCACCCACAGCTCAGTCCGTCAACCCTCAGCTCAGACATCGCCTCCTAAGAAGCCTTCCTCACGGTCTGCTTCCTGCTCACACTGCCTGCGCTCTTCTCTCTGGAAGCATTTCTCATCTGTTCCTATGTTCTTCTCCCTGCCCTGGATTGTGAGGTCCAGTGGAAGGATGGGCGTGCTCATCCTTGAGTCTTTGGGCCCAGCACATGAGCCACTGTGCATTGTGATCAGGACGTGGAGGCAATCTTGCAGACTCCCTCTTGGCTGCCCATCATTCAGTCAGCATTTTCCCACGTCCAGAGTCTTTATCATTACCATTTTTATGGCTCTCTAGTATTCTATAGAGCCATAGTGCAACACTCTAACATTGAAGCTATTGCCCTATCTTATTTTTTGCCATTATAAATAATGCCAAGGTGAATATCTTTGTGCCCCTGATTTGTGGAGTGAACTCCTTCCTGCAGATCAATGAGGAAACCATCAGATTCTGATAGTAAACAATTTCAAGAGATAATTCCCACAGGATGGGGTGTGATCTGCAAACACGGAGAATAATGGTCAACCTCTAAACAGAAATGCAAAATAAAATGATGCCCGATCTTCTACCCATGAAATAGCAAAATTATAAATAATAGTGATCTTGAGCGCTAATAATGACATAATGAGTTAGGAGCACTTCTTCTGGCTTGTCTTTGGCAGTGGATGTTTATGCAATTTGGCAAGGAGTTAGAAAATTAGTAATTCCACTCCTTGGAACACTACTTTGAAAAACAGACTCCTTGGATGTGTTGGAAGAAACCACAAGTCTGTTAATGGTTACTCCTTGGCCTCAGAGTCTTCTTCTGTGTACAGAAGGTGGCTTTGGCATGATTTTAGTGCAGCATGCTAAGACCCAACCTGGAGGTGGAGGGAGGCATGAGGGCATCCTCCATTCAGGTGGGTCCTTGATCTTGGACTTGTAGGGTTAGTCTTGTCCAACAGGTGAGGGAGCAGACGGCATAGGGACAGGTAACACAACCTATGTGTGTGCACTTGTGTGTTTGCAGGGGCTGAGTGAGCAGGTGGGGTACTTGGCATGTCACAGCAAGAGGCTGCAGGGGGATCATCAGGGGCCTTCTACGTCACGCTGGGCTCCCCCCTGAAGGTGATGGGATGACACTGAATCAGGAGGGTGACGTGTTCAGGGGTGAATTTTAGAAAAATCTCCTTGACTTCTGGGTGAGGAAGGAGGCAGGGAGGCCAGGTAGAAGGCTGTTATAATGGTTTAGTTTGGAAATACTGAGGCAGGACCTGTGTGCAGGGAGATTAGTTGGAAAGAAAGAGGTGGATTCTGAAATTTTAGGAGCTCATTTCCACTGTTCCCTAAAACCTATGCCAGGACCCTTCCTTGGGGCAGAGGTCACTTTGCAGTGTCCCCTCCCAGCACCTGGGTCTCCTAGAAGCCCGAGGTGCACCTGTCAGGAGTGCACACTGCAAACCCACTGATGGCACTTTGGCTGATTGCATGACGTGCTGACCTGCCCACTGAACCGAGGCTCCAGCGTCACTCTGTGCAGGGTGATTATGCTGGGTAAGTGACTGGCTGGAATATTTACAAGATTTTGTCCCTTGGTCGATTTCCTTTCTCAGAAGACAGCCGCTGTGTGGGGTAAAACATAAGACAGAAAATATCTCCGGGGCTTGCGCAACATGGAGACAGGAAGGCTTGTGTTTCAGAAAGGAACATGCAAAACATTAAGTTTGGGTAGAAAAGAGCACACAACTGCTCCGTCCTGGAATTGCATATGCTGCACCGGATGATTGGCGGGCTCGACTCGGCTCTTGTCTGTTTCCAGCCGAGGAGTGCGTCTCCCTTCAGCACGGGCGCGTGCCCGCTCACCCCTGTGAGGCTGGCTGTGGGTCCACCCGGGGTCCCCCGGAGTGTGGCTGGGTGTCGGGGTCCCGCTGCATTGGACCTGGATCCTGGGACATTCGTGGTTGTGATCTTGACTGAATCGTTCAATGACTGTAGCCTCTGCTTCCTCCTCCGTCAAGTGGAGAGAACCATAGGGGTTATGGGAAGTCTAAGGGGCGAGGTGGCCAAAGGTGTGGGGCTGGTGTCCTTCCTCTCCCTCCTGCAGGCCATGGGACCAGCTTGGAGCTGGCATGGGGAGGCTTCCTGGGGCTGGGAAACCCTCTGGGTCACCCATCGCAGCCTGGTCCCCATCCACCCTGCTGACTGGATCAGGCAGGCGCTGGGGGAAATAGATCTTTGCTGAGGACTCTGCCATCTTCCTAGAGAAAGAGGGTTCGTCTCCCCTACTAAGTGGCAGACACTGTGGGAGGAGGTGTTTCTCTGTTACACACGTGCCTTGAGGAGTATTTCTGTCTCCATTCTTTGAAGAAGGCATTTGAGGCTCAGAGGGGTTACATAATATTCTTTGGGTCACACAGCTGGCAAAAGGCAGGAACTGGGTTTGGACCAGTCTCAGACTTCCCTCTCTTTGGTCTGGGGAGAGTGTAGGAGGCTGCCCTCACCTTTTGATGGGCTGAGTGAAAGGTGTCTGCCCATCATCCTCAAAGGCCAACTGTGGTCCTCAGCTGGTGGGGAGGTCCACGGGAGCCACCTTTGCTCCTTACCCTGGAGGACAGCTTCTGGTCTCTGCACCTGACTCAGAATTCCCACCTGCTGCTGTTCCCTGGACACTCCACACGCCTCTCCACCTCTTTTTAGCTGCCTGGCCTTGGATAAGTGCCCCATCCCCTGTGTCCTTTGTGAGGCACTGAGGGACACGGAGTGACATTTCCCCACACGAGACTGGGCTGCCTGCCCAGGTGCCATGGGACACCCCCCCCCCCATTGCCTTCCCTAGCCCCCTGCAGCGGAAACCTGTTGTTCCAAGCTCTCCGGGCTGGGCAGCTGCCTTTCCGGCTCCACGAGTCTCTGCTCCCCCATGAGGGGTTCCCTTGGGGGTGGGGCTGCGTGGGGGTGGCTCTAACAGGGCTGTGGCAGGTGAAGCTGTCCTGTTCCCACAGCCCACAACCTGGGGAGGAGGTTCTGCCCAAGGGTGTGCAGAGCAGGCGGGAGCCCTGGGCTGTCTCAGAGGCGTGTGCTACGGATGGTCCTTCTCCCTCTCTCTGCCCCGGCGTCCTCACCTGTGTGAGCACAGCACACCCTTCCATGGCTGTCAACAAGGAGAAAACGAAGTCACAGCAGCAGGTCCTTGGCACTGCGCCTGGCTTCGGGCAGGTGGCCTGCCTCAGGCCCATTGTCAACGTTGCCACCCTCTCTGTCATCGCCCTGTCTCCTGGGTAGGGGGGCCTGGTGTGGAGAAGGTCTGGTGGAGTCAGACAGGACTGGGGTCTCCACTTGAGGAGCTGAGGGGTGCTGGGTGGGCAGGAGCTCGGGGAAGATCCAGACAGCAGCCTAGCTGCCCTGGCCTTATGGCTCTCACTGTCCAGTCCAGCCACCCTCAGTCCAGCGCTTACCGTGCAGGTGTCGGGGCAGGGACGGGACGCAGGCTGGCGCTCAGACAGCGCCCAGACAACTGCAGCCCAGTGGGGATCTGGAAGTGGACGATTCATGCTTCTGTGATCTCCTGCCTTCCCTTTCCTGGCCACATCCTGACCGAAGCTTGGCAGCCCACAGTGACTCCTCTTCATCCAGGTGTCTGGCCCCGACCCGCCACTCAGCATTCTGAGGCTATGCTGGCCCACCGGCAGGGCCCAGAGGGTGTGGGACTAGGCCTTGTCCCACTCAGCCATGCCCAGCTGGGTGCCTGGTCAGGCGGAGGCTCACAGGGCTCCTGGGAAGTCTTCCTTGTGTCCTGGTCCCTGCTCATGGTGGACTCCTCTGCTGGGCCCCACCCTGGCGTGCCCCAGCAGGGCCCAGGAGTGAGAGAGCTCTTACTGGTGAATGAATGCTGACTCCTACTTATGCCCCCAGAACAAATGAAAATGTTATTGAAAACTGGAAGCTCCCGAGATGGTCAAGTGAAAAGAAGAAAGGGTCAGAGGCACGTGGCGGGTTCTAGGCCTGCTGGACTAAGCATGCCAAGCACCGTTTGACTGTGTTCGGTGACATCCTAACACAGCACATGTTTCAAAACGCTTAAGAGAGGGAGAACTTGAAAGGGGAGATCTCCCACCCTGAACGTCATGCGTGCACATGTGGGTGCCAGCGTGCGTGCACGTGCTGGAAACGTCTTCTGGGACAATGGCCTGCGGTGGATTCGTGCAGCCTATCTCGCGCACATGGCAGGTGCTCAATAATTGCTCTTGGGTCAGATTGAACCAAGGCGCCTGTGTTGTGTCCCAGGGCTTTTTGCTGGGCTGTGCTATTTGAAAATCACCAAGGTTTAAAAAGAATCCACAATTTAGTAGGAAACCCTGAGAAGATTCCATTCCAGCATGCTGGACCCCACTGACCACTCATTCTTGGGTTCACACAGAACGGATGCTGCTCAGATGGAGGCCTGGACGCAGGTTGGGACGCAGACACAGGAGTTTGGCTTTGTCCGTGTACCGGTTGCCAGGGCTGCCGTAGCCCAACACCGCAAGTGTGCCAAACAACGGAAGTACCCTGTCTCCCAGTTCTGGAGCTGAGGTCCAAGATATGGGTGGGCTTGGCTCCTTCTGAGGCTGGGGTGGAGAATGGGGTCCCAGCTTCTCCCACGGCTTGCGGTGGCCTTCTTCACCCTCGTGTGGTGCTCTGCGGTGTTTCTGAGCTCAAATTTCCCCTTTGAAGGCCACCAGTCCTCCTGAATCAGGGTCCACTCCAGTCACTTGGTTTTAACTTATCTCCAAAAAGAACATAGTCACCTTCCGAGGTCCTGGAGGTTAGGACTTCAACGTATGGAATTTAAGGGGACACATTCAAGCCATAACACTAGGCTCCCAGGGCCCACCAGAAAGGCAGGAAGTCCAGGGACCTCTACAAAGGAGCTGGGCAGTGCTGCCCTGGAAGCAGAGGAACGTGAGGCGCCTTGTAGGGACCAGGCACTCAGTGGGGAGGGCAGGCCCCGTGGGAGACTGCTGGCTTGCTGAGATGGTGGGAAGAGGGCCTCCCTGGGTGGCCATGTGCTGTGCCCAGGAAGCCCAGAGGCCAGGAAGGCTGCCATGGGGCCGTAGGTGCTGCACCAACAGCAGGAGGTAGAAGCCGACATGGGGACCTGCAAGCTGGGAAGGGGCGTGGGCTCAAGACTGCAGGCCTTGGTGCCCTAGAGCAGGGGACAGGGTCAACTGGGCTTGACAAGGCCCCCTCCTGCCTTTCCACACCCATTAGTCTGTGTGACCGAGTCCATGGGCTGGTTCTTTACTAAAGGATCTTGTGCTCCGGAGTCGTTCTGTTGATGAGCTCAGTGACCTTGACCATGGTTTTCAATCTCTCTGAGACTTGGCTAAAAGTGTAGAGTTGGCACAGGGACTTAAGGCTACCTCCCAGGGCTAAGGTTAGGGCGCCGGATGGTGGGGTGTCCTCAGGGGCCTCTGCACTCTCCTTTGCGCCTGCTTGGGAGCTCAGTGGTCAGTGCACAGCAGCTAGTGTGATGGAGGGGAAGGTGAAGGGAAGTGGGGCTGCGGGACAGAAGGAATGGGGGGGCGAGAGCTGGTCAGATTCAAAAACAAGAGCTGTACACTGGGGCTGCACAGATTGGCAGACCAAGGGAGCCCAGCGTGCCCAACCCAGGAAGAGTCCAAGGAAGGATGGGGGGAGGGGACCTGGAGGAGCCGGGCCTCCTCTGCTGTGCCTGCCCTATGGGGCTCTCGCTACCAGCGGGCCGCTGACGGCTCTTGCTGACTCATGTCACGGGCAGGTATCTGTCTGGAAGTCGGGCCTACTTCTGCAGCTCTGGGCTTTGGCTGCTGTCTAAGGTGGAATGTCCTCTGTGGCTAGGACTGGCTTTGCTCTATGTGGGAGTCCCAGTGCCCCATGTGGTGGTCAGTGCGCCCTTGCTAGGGCCTTGCCTCGTGCCCCCTTCAGAAGGACTCGGGTGTGGTGGGAAGTGGATTCTGGCTCTGTAGAAGCCAAGGCACCAGAGCCTGCATTTGCTCCCCTGTGCACCGGCCTTGTAGCCCACAGAGTGTCTCAAAGATGAGGAGGAGCCAGTGCTGATCTGGTGGTGGCAGGTGTCTCAGGCTTATTCCGGGAGGAAATGAAATAATGTCTTTAATCAGTGGCGTGCTGGTAAAGGTTTAACAACAGGCTCTCTGTAAAATTCCAGGGGTGTAAATGCTTCACCGTTACCAATTTCAAGGGACCAAAGGCTGTCACTGGACACTGGGGTGTGGAGAAATGGGCGCACACCATTGCTGCTTGCGGAGCTTCACACGGCATGCAGTCGGTGGGAGCCATGTCTGTGGTCACCTCTGAGGACTAGAAACACCATGTCAATCTGCCATGTTTGACAAGAAGGCTTGTCGGAAAGTGGAGACACTGACTTGCTGACCTGCCCACACGCTGGGTCCCGGGCATGGGCACCTGTGGTGTTGGGCATCCTTCCGTTCTTCTACTTCATTTCCATTTTGTAGATAAAAGCACTGAGGCTTGGAGGGTTAGTCACTTGCCTACGTTCCCCAGTGACGACGTGGCCTAGACCACAGGGAGGACAGTCAATAGTGGATTAATAGAAAGCGCCACTGGAAATCACCTGCCAACAGCATCCTCTCACGGGATGCTCAGAAGAGGCAGGCATGGACTCTGCCTAAAAGACTGATGATGAGACAGAGGCTCAGAGAGGTTGAGGAACTCGCCCTCAGCTGCACAGCTAGGAAGTGGGAAAGCTGTCACTCGGGCCCAGGTCTTTCTTCTCACACTCAGGCCACCCTCAGGGCACACCTCGTACCCTCTAACGTCTTTTGATGGTAAGTGATCTCTATTTTCAGTTTCCAGACTTGGACAAGACATGAGTCTTATTCGGCCTGTCTGCCAAGGGCATGTGGTCGTGATGCCTGGTGCAGATGGAGCAGGTGGACACGGGCCTCTCTCCGAGAGGCGGGCGAGGGAGGAATGAGCGCAGGACACAGCGTGGGGCACAGACATCACTCGGTGGACGGCCACTCTGCTTCTTCCTGTGTCCCTTCCCATTCCCCTCTGCCACCAGCCAGGAACAAGGCTGCTGGGTGACGTTGCTTGTGCTCCGGCAGCTTCAGGGAGAGGCGCTGCCGGTGGCCTCTCGGGAAGCTCTGTGTGATTCCAGGCTCTGGGAGGAGATTCCAGAGTGGGAGGGTGGCGCCATGCGCGTGGGCCGCTGCCCCAGCTGCCCTGGGCTCTGCAGACGCGGCTCAGAGGAGCCGGGACAAAGCCCTATTATGAAGGGCGCTCACTGTGGTGTCTGCAGTGTGTGAACCTGCCGACCCGGCCCGCCCCGGCCCGCCCCGGCCCACGGAGGGCTGGGGCTGCCCTGCCTGCCCTTGTTCCCACAGTGTGCGGGAGGTCACCTAGGGTGATGCTGCCCGGAGGCACCTTCTTGTGGGTGCGGAGGACGCATGTGCTCAGGTCCAGACGGACTAGCTGTCCTCTGCCCCGTGGTCCTGGTCAGAGGTGGTGGGCTCTGGCTGCAGGGAGCAGGTCAGGAAAGACAGATGTCGGGTCAGCTTCAGATGGGAGGCCAGGTCCCAGGCCTTCTCTCAAAAGGGAGTAGGTGTTTAATTGAAGGCTTCCGGACTTGTCAGGTCGCAGCACCGTGGACCACATTCAGTCCTGCACTCAGTAAATATTTGTTGAGAGCCCACGACAGGCCAGGCACCGTGGCAGGGAGCCGAGCGCCTACTCTGACGGAGCACGCCTTCCATGGCGGAGTTGAGAAGACCTCTCCTGCCCTCTCCCAGCTTTCCGACTCCATGGACGGATTCGGGCATTCCTCGGATGTGCGCTGAGACCCCCCTCCCTCACCTCCCCCCTCCCTTCTTCTTTCCATAAATGTTCCCTGAGCAGCAGCTGCTGTGTCCACACTCTCTCCTGGCCATCAGGATGTCTTCACTTTCATTGCCCAGAGACAAATCTGGAGACCAGGACTCACGTGTGCAATGATTACTAAGGAGGCGCCCCCAGAAGACCTGGGCAGCAGGGAGGGCAGCGGGAGAAGCTGGCTGGGTGCAGGGTCAGAGGACCTCCCAGGTGCAGCCTGATGCCCTGAGACTCCAGAGCCCCAGGGGTGTCTCTGACCTTGTCTTGAGCCGAGGCCACGGCTTGGCCTTTTGTGGTCCTAGGCCCGGGGCTGGTTGAGGGCCTCTTCAGGGGAGTAAGCTCACAGGTACTTTGGATCCCTGAATACAGGTAAGGTGTCTCCAGTGGCCCAGGCCTGTCCTCTCAAGGGAGAAGCAGGTAGAGATTGACAGAGGCAGGCCAGGCACCTTAGGAAAGTGGTGTCAGGAGGGTTTCCTTGGGGAGATGACCCCGTGATGGAGGGGCCTGGTACGCACACACTCACATCCATGTCAGGGCTGGCTTTGAACCTGGTTCTTTCCACTGAAACCTGTACTGGTCTCTCTTCATGTTCTTGGCTCCATGGACCCAGAGCTCCTGAGGGGTGGGAGGAATGTCAGTGGTCATCTGACTGGCTCCTCTGGTTTCCAGCAAAGGGAGCAGAATGAAGCTGGGAGAGGGGCAGTGGCTCGCCAGGGCCACACTGTGTCTTGCTCCCAAACCTGGACGGCACTGTCCCCGGGCCTCGGAGCCCCAGCTGCGGCTTGCCCAGGATGGGTCCTGCTGACACCTGTCTCTTGTGTCATGGGGCTTGGGCTCTGTGGGTCTGAGGTCCAGCAGGGACACAGCATCCTTCCCGGAAAGGGCCTCACGATCACCGGGAAGACAAGAAGGCAAGGAGGGCCAGCGGGAGGATGAGTCGCACCCTGTCTGCCTCCTGCTGCAAAGCAGGGGACTCGCCCAGGTAAGAACAGGTCACGACCGCAGGCGTGAAGTCACACAGTCGTTTTGTCAGTTTCGACTGGTAAAGGGGCCGGATACTGGCAGTTTGGACTGCTGGTCCATCGGACACCAAGACTTTCCCGAAAGGTGACAACATTCTCTCTAGGTCCCTTAATTCCCCATCCGCCATCAGTAGGGCTGGGGAGTGAAGATCACTTGAAAGAAACTCCAGCTGGAGAATAAGTCTGTGTGTCCCAGCTCTGCCTGGGGTGCATTTCTTATCTGTGAGTAATAGGTTTTCACAATCCACCTTTTACATCCATTTCAGTACTCTGCCTTGTGAAGCCAAGCTCTCTTAAAGGAGAAGTCCTGCTTACTGCCCGCACCGCTTTGGGCATGGAGACACTTGGAGGAGTCACTGTCCAACCCACCCCCAGCCCCTGAAGAATGAAACCAGCCATAGGTTCCGTGGCCCGGACCAGAAAACCAACCTGCATGAAAAAACGCCAAGCCCTAAAGATTTCAAAGCCAACACAGCCCTAGGGACTATTGAAGGCGCAAGATGAAAGGCCCAGTCAGCAAGACACAGTATGTATTGTGTGTGTCTTTGATGGCGACTGCTGGCTAGCCATCCCATCTCACCGTCCTGGAGGTTCTCCAGGTGTCTCCGTGTACCCTCTTCGGATGCGTGGCCGTTTTAGGATTCTCTGCTGGTGGAGAGAAGGTAGCCCTTGGCAAGGTGGGATGAACCTCGTCCTTGATAGGGCCTTCACGTACATTGTCGTGGTTTAAGGTGGACATTTGTGTGTGGGTTCCTAGTTTTATAGGAAACAAAGGCTCAGAGAGGTGAAGCCATTGGCTGGAGGTCACAGAGCTGGTTGGCACATGATGGAGCCAGGACATGAACTTGTCTGTAAAGGCCTTGGGCCTACCATGGGAGGTCTCAGGGTAAGTCCACCAGGAAGGAATGACCTTGCTCCTTCCTTTCCTGTCCTTGCACATGGCGTTTGGAGCTGGTTTTAACCACAATCTCTGGCCTTGTTTTTTCTTTTTTTCTTTTTGAAAGCATCTCTGGGCACCGGTCAAGGACAGCAGTGGTGGGACTGTGTGCCTCAGGGTGGGGCGGGGAGACCTTTAACTTTTAATCTGCTCCTGGGAAGGCGATAAATGGTCTCTCCCAGGACTCACTCTGAACATTTTCTAGCGTCTTGCATTTTTTTGGTTAGTGACAGTTTTGCAAATTGCGGGTAAAGAACTTAACTGTCTAATTAAACCCCGAAGATGTACAGGAGTTTGAAAAGAGTGATTGATGTTCACGGAGGTGCGGCTCTCTGACGGGGGCCGCCTGACAGGGACTGCAAAGACCGTTCAGCGACTGATGTCTTGTTGTGATCCATGTTGTCATTTTTTCATTACTGATTAAAATTAAAAATCTGCTTGGCAAATCCATTGTAAAAATTCCCTTCATGAGCATCGACGGGTACAAATTATTTTGTCAATCGTCTGGCAATCAAAATGGGGCTGGAGACGACTCTAGCCCACACTTTTCTATCCCCCTCTCGCTCACGCCAGTGACTTTTCACAACAAAGTTTTAAAAAGCGTAGGTAGTGGTCTTGGCAGCGTTTTTTTTTTGTTTTTTTTTTTTTTTTTTTTTTTTTTTAAATTAAAGATTCATCTCTATTTTTTAATGAAATGTTCTGTTGGCGCGCCCCACCCCCAGCCAGCGCGGAGGGGCAGGCGGCGGTGGGAGAGGCAGTCTGCGCTCTGTAATTGTCTAATGCTGTGTAATGACAGGTGGATAATAGTAATAAAAGCCTGTATTAGGATAAAAATCTGTTTTGAGAATGGAAGCGTAAATTGTCTAACACGGCGAGGCAGAGAAGGAGCCTTGCTAACCTGCAAACCAAGTGGAAAATATTTACAGCTACTCCTTTGAGATGGCTTTCGACCCGCTGTCCTGGGGAGGATGGAGGTACAGGGCCGGCAGCAGGCGGCACGGGGCTCTGCAAGCTGCGCTGGGAGCCAGAGGTCCTGGATTCTGGGCCTGGTGGGGCTCTGGAGGCTCACTTCTCTGGCCGGGTCCCCCGCTTCCGCCTCTGCGAGTCACGTGATCGACTTGACGGGCCAGCACACCTCTGGTGCCCGTTCTTCGTTGCAAGTCGGAAGGCAGCCACCCACAGCTAGGCATTGAGTGTCCCCCGGCTCACCCCCTAAAGCAGTGGGAGGTGCCGGCAAGAGACCTTCCTAGGTTTGGAGTTGGAGACCCCAGGTCAGACCCTGATGAGCCCTGTCTTGAGAAATGTCCTTGGGACTTGCAGCCTCCGTCCTTCCATTCCTTCCATGAACACTCAGCATGGTGCCAGCCAGCCACGTGGTAGGGACAGACTCTAGAAAAATTAAGTTAAAAAGTCACACTCAGACATGCAAGAAATCTTTGAAGCCCTCTGAGAAAGAGAAAGACTCCGTGTGTGTGTGTGTGTGTGTGTGTGTGTGTGTGTGTGTGTGCATGTTGCTCAGGCCCCCAGGTCCCCAGGCCCCCTGAGCTCCCATGGAAGCTCCTGCATGCTCCTGGTTCCCCTGCATTATGTGAGCGGCTTTGGGGTTGACTGCTCCTGCTGCCAGTTTCTGGAAGACATGATCTGAAGCCAGCGCCCCGTCTCAGGATTCTAGCAGCACCCAGTTCTGCTCCCACGGGCCTCTGTCCCCAGAGAAGGTGCCAAGCTCATTCTGCAGTTCTCAGATGCATGGGAGAGTGGAGCTGCAGAAGATCCTTTCAGGATCTTCTCGAACTGTAACTTAGACTTAATTAAGAAATATTTCATTCTGTTCAGTGTTATTTGTTTATAATTTATGCATTTCATTTTCTCACCCCCCACTCTTGCCCCCCCCGTTTTTTTTTTTTTTTTTTTGCACAAAAACCTAAAGGTTTTCATTCTTCTGGAAAGGGAAAAGCAGAAAAGATTTCTAAGGGATTAGGATTGCTGGGTCATCTTTAATGAGAAACAAAATGCCCGCTCTCTTCTTATAGACTCATCTGTTTATGAAACACCTTGGACAAATCACAATAGAGAAGGAACTCGGAACAGTGAAATCAGGAGGTTCAGGATTCCAAATCGACGCCTTTTTCTAACTGAATTGGAATATTTATGTCTCTTCACACATAGTTGGCATGTGAGCTTCAAATGGAGAATAGGGATATTATAAAATGCAAATAAATCCACATTTGCCTCCCTCCATAACAGCGGGAACAGGACCGCTGGGAATAAAGGCCATGGATATTTGAATGGTTAAAAAAGATCCCTTTAATGATTGGGCAATTTTCTTTTGGAAAATGGTTCATTCTATTTTATAGGATGATTTCCCCAAACCTATATTTTGTGGATATTTTGCTAATGTGCCAACCCACAGCTGGAAAGACGGGCCGTGCGTCTTCCACACCCCTGAAATGTGAGCTGATGCGCTCGCGCTGCTGAGAGTCCCACGTCCAGAAACCCCCCGGGAGCCAGGCTCTCCCCTCCACTGTGGGACAGCTGAAGGGGTGTTTTCTGAGATGGATGCTGACCCACTTGCCTTATGGACTCATCCTGTTGAACCTAGTTTAATTTAATTACCCCCCAACACCAAAGATCTTGTGTGTAGGGGTGGGAGTCCAAAAGTGAACCTGATGCTGACTTTGCGCTAGGAAGTGCCCAACCTGACTAGAGAGACACATGAAGGTGAAAGGAGAGAAGGCTGGGCAGGAGAGCACCTGGTGGAACGGGTCACTTTCAAACCACCCCGGGTGTGGAATCTACCAACAACCACAGTGTGGACTTGTTTGCTTTTAGCATGATTTATGGCCAGGGTGAGCTGACAGCCTGTCTATCACTCCCCTGCTCTGTCAGTGTCAGACCTTACTAATGGATCACAGCATCTTTCCCACATGAGCCAGGGGACACCATTGCTGTCTCTTGGGGCTGACCCAGGAGAGCAAATCCAGGTGTGGGTAGGAGCTGGTCCCTGGGAAGGGCCCCGAGTAAGAACTCAGGGGACAGGTTTGCTGCTAACCCTCTGGGTAAGACTACTAAATGATGAGTGTGAGATCATCTTTAAAGTCCTTTGCAGCTCTGACATGTTAGCAGCTTACTGAGAATGTATTTCAGTCACTACATCTGGCTGAGGACCCACTATGTGTTGGACACTGTGCAGCTGTGGACCTTGGGGAGGAGGAGGTGGGCACAGACACCACCTGTCTTAACAGTAGCCAGAGTGTGGAAGAAAAACAGGTTTGGTGAAGGTTGCTGCGGTTAGGGAGGGAACACTCTGGGGGAGACTGTGAAAGCAAACTGGCCTGGGTGGATCAAGAGAAGCCCCTCAGCCACAGGTTTGATTTGTGCCCCAAGTGCCCGGCTTCCTGTTCTCCCTCCTGGGTCCTCTGTATCCTCATATGCAAGGCGAGGACCACGTCAACTACCTCTTGTCAAGATCAAACAAGACATCAGCTGGAAATGTGCCTCTTAAATCAGTGTTTTATTCAAATGCCCATCATTGTTATTGTTAATTATTCATTCGGTCATTTAGGAAAAACTTGTTGAGCACCTACTGTGTGCCAGGCCCCATCAAACCTGGGGATTGAGAGGTCAATGGAGAGGGGTCCTCTCTCCTTCCAAGAAGTCTGCATTGTGGTTGGATGTCCTGGCATGTGAGCATGCCAGGGTAGACACCTCACACTGTGTTTGGGCGCTCGGAGGGTAGACGAGGCGAATTGAACACACAAGTGATGAAGAGCCTTAGCCTCTGGGAATAGCAATCTGAAGGGAAGAGTTTGTCCTTAGGAGGTATCTCTGCTTCCTGGAGCTCTTCCAGAAACCGTTTTGCCATCGTGTGGGTGAGGATACGAATCAGCACGATAAAGCGCGAGATCACTTGATGCCCGTGGAGGGCTTAGCACGGCTCCTGGAGTGGGGTGGGTGGTCCCGGGTCCCTGTGGGCTGCAGATACCGCACCATCTTGGTTCCACTTGATCTTCCAGGGGAGTTGCTGGGGCCCCCTCTCAGAGGCAGGAGCTGGAGATTGCCAAGGTGAGAGTCTGCCCCGGGTGGCACAGCCTTGTGTGGCCGGGTGGCCATGGCTCTGTGGAGCCCAGGCTGAACCCCTCATCTCAGCCCACCATACTGGAGTCTCTCCCTCCGCTGTGTGTTCCGTGGCGTTCTGCTGAGACCTCGTGGGGACCGTTGGAGATGGCCCGTGTTAGGGGCATGGACTGACATGGGTTAAGACCTGGCCTCACCACCTACCACCTGTGGGGCTTGGGTCACCTGGCCTTCCCTCCTCAGCTCTGGCACCTGTAGGACTGCAGATGAGCTGGCTCGTGAAGGGCAGCAGGAATGAGCGGGAAAGCCAGGAGTGGGAAGCAGGGCCTGGCACGAGACGGCTCTTGTGTGTGACCACATTACAGGCAGCTTTCCAGGGGTGGCCTGTCCGCCTCTGGGAGAGACCTCTGGACCACGCTGCAATCCACCCCGGAGCTGACACCACCAGGCCCCGAGCACACGGTGTCCTGGAATGCTCTCTCTGCCTCTATTGACGCTGATACATTCTTGTTGTGGGCGATGTTCCCACTATCAGACATTTGGTGGAATCATAAAAATCCATTCCCACCCTGCTTAATACATTTTCATGTTCCTGCCTTGACAGGCCTGGGCGTGCTGGATTTGGGGTCTCACTATCTTGGGGCCCACACTTCTGATTTGCTTGGGAATGGAAAGTGTTTGAGAACTGCCCAGGTAAGAGGCCCAGTCACTGAGATGGCCCTTGCTGCTGTCGAGAGATAGAAAAGTCTAGGTCAAGAGCAAGGTCAGGGTCCTGCACCTATCAAGTGTCCATTTGTGTCTCCCTTCAACCTCCAGAGTGCCCAAGGCCCCCACACAGTCTGGTGCTCGGGCTCATCCTGATTCCAGCCATGTGCTCATGGTTAATCTCCAAACCTCAATGTTTATGCAACAGGAATAATAAAAATACCCACCCATGCAGTTCAGCGACTAAATGGCATGGTGGATAACAGCTGTGCCCGCCCTGGAAATTCTGTAACGGGAAGGTACTGAAGCCACAAGTCAGCAGGCCCAGGCTGCATCCCTGTGCCACAGAGCAGGGGCTTGTCACTGTCGTCTTTACTTTGTCTATAGGGACACCAAGGCTTTGAGAGGGAAGCGAGCAGGGGGGATGCCCAGGGACCCCGCTAACCTGCCAGTGCTGTCTTCCAGCCTACGTCCAGGCTCAAGGCTGCTGGGAGCAGCGGGGGCAGGTCACAGGCCGGAGCTGGGGTGCGGGAGGCCCAGGGTCTGCCTGGCGGTGTGGACCTCTGGAAGTTCCGCTGGGTAAGCGGAGGCCTCGTGGCAGCCAACTGCACCCTGGGTTTTAGTAACGGCCTCTGGAGAGTGCTCCCTCTGGAAAGGCAAACACATTGGTTCCCAATGACTGGACACATCAAACATGTGCGGCCCTCCAGCCTCACAGGGGGTTGGCAGCTGGGGCTCCTCTGGCAAGGAAAGCTGTTGATTTATTTTCCAAACCAAATGGCGAGCTGCACGTACCAGCCACAACCTGCTGTTAGA
This sequence comes from Sciurus vulgaris, assembly GCF_902686455.1. NCBI lineage: Eukaryota > Metazoa > Chordata > Mammalia > Rodentia > Sciuridae > Sciurus > Sciurus vulgaris. The sequence goes on from NC_136462.1 coordinate 7,917,294, forward strand.
CATTCCTGCTACGAGAAGCTTCAGTCTGCATGGAGGACTCAGGGCAGACTGGCATCTGGGGCCCAGGGTCTGGAATTCCTTCCCTCTCAGTCCTGTAATCCTTCCCTGTTCCTCGGTCTGTGTGTGGCGGGCAGAGAACACCGCAGGGGTTTCTGTGAGCATCTCTGTCACTCATTGGGTGGTGCAGACTCCCTCATAGCTCATCTGAGGCAATGGACCGCATTGGACATTGGCCTAGGGACTGGTCTCCTTTTCCAATAAGGATGCCCAGGACTTCTCCTTCCTGGCCTGAGCTATTTTGTCCTTCGGTGTTTACAAATGCTGCTTTGGGACCAGCTCCTGGAGAACTTCCTACAAATGGCGATGTACACAAAGAAGGCTGGCCCCAAAGCTCCTCAGAGATCCTGGCTGTCCCTGTGAATGGCTCTGTCCTACCCACGCAGAGCACAGCAGGGACCCAAGTGTCCTGTGGCTGCTTGGCTGGGTGGATGCAGTGAGCTTCCCTGATCCTTCATGGGTTCCAGCAGCCCGGGGAGGGTCTGGTGCCCCAGGCTGCTTAATCGGGGCGTTGGGCCTGATCATCCCCCAAGTAGAGAGCTCCTCAAGGATACCGCCCTGCCATTCCGCCTCCCTTGCCAAACCTCCTCCTGGCACAGCCTTACTCATTCCCATGTGCTGAGATGAGCAGCTGGTGTGGACGAAAACCATTGAGGAAGGGCTTCTTCCATTCCAACCCTGCCCCCCACCCAGGGCCCCTGCCTTTGTGACCTCAGGGTCCCCTGTGTGTGAAGAGCTAAAATTATGCCATCGGTGTTCGTCACCCATAAATGCCCTCAGGGCCTTGAGTCCCAACTCGAGTCAGAGTGCTAACCCTCAAACACACACAGGAACATGCATTTCTGCTGACATTATGGGCTGGAAACAGAGCTGGCAGTTTTAGGGTGTGGACAGTCATGGCGCTTGCCTCAGTCAGGGTAGGTTAGGTTATGCTGTAGTAATAAGTAAGTCCTCATCACTGTGGCTTAATACAGCATAGATGTAATTCTTACTCATATGACATATCCCATAGGCACTAGCCAGGGTCTCAGCTCTATGCTGGGGCATAGACCAAGGGAGAAGCCATCATCTGGAATGTCACATATTGCCATAATGGGGTGAATCATATTTTGGTCCTTCAAGTTTCCACCAGGAAGTAATACACGTCACCTCTCTCTCTCTCTCTCTCTCTCTCTCTTCATACCAGGGATCGAATCCAGGGAGCTTAGCAGCTGAGCAATATTAATAGCCCTTTTAATATTTTTTGTTTTGAGACGGGGTCTCACTAGGTTGCTTACGGCCTTGCTAAGTTGCTGAAGCTGCCTTTGAAATTGTGCTCTTCTTGCCTCAGCCTCCCGAGCCACTGGTGTTGTAAGCGTGTGCCACCACACCTCACTACACCCTTTCTTTTCAAATGTCATTGGCCATAGCAAGGTTTACAGTAACACCTAACTTCACAGTCCCAGAGAAATGACCCCTACCATATTCTCCGAGGGAGAATTAGGATATTGGTGTACTAAGAACTCCTGTACTATGGTTTGAAACTTAGCAGACAATTCTTGGGGAGTGGCTTCACCCCCTGAGTCTTAGCACCCTAACAGGCTAAGAAGAGAACAATGTTTATCCAACAGGTTAATGTGAGGGTTGAATGAGATAATATATTTATAAAAATAGCCAGCTCAGTGCCTGCTCCCTTGTAGGTTGGTGATACATGCATGTGCGAAAGAATACTCAGGAGAGAAGGGCGAGGAAATCAGACTTGGTTCCAGCTCCCAGGGCCTGGTGAGAGAGAACATTCACACAATTCAAGGGGACGACAATTTTGACAGGTTCATTAAAGGGAAGCACGGCGCCTCAATGATGAAATGGATCCAGCGGTCCCTCCCCTGCTCCCAGCCCTTTGCCTGTGCCTTTGCAGTCCCTCCTATCAAGAGGTGATGCCATTTCTCCTCCCTTAGAGTTGCTTTGGCCAGTAGAGTGCAGAGAAAGTGTTGTGCCCATCTGGGTCTTGGCCTCAGGAGGCCTTGCTTGCCGCTGCCACCACCATGAGGATGTGGCTAGGTGAGCCTGCTGCTCAAGAGACCATGTGGAGCACAGCAGAGTCCCCCCAGCCAAGCTGTCATTTGCCAGCCAGTCCCCAGCAGGCTCATAGGATGACCATGGACACAGAGCCAGTCCAGCTGAGATCAGCTAAGCCTGGTTCAGTTTGGCAGAACTGTCCAGCTATCTGAAGACACATGAGACAACACATGGTCTTTGTGTTAAGTTCTGGGGTGTTTTTGTTACCTGGCATTATCATGGCAATGAGTGACGGATACAGGAGGATACATGCTGTCATGAAAGTGTATAATCAGAGAATGTAACTGGTTTGGGAGTTCATGTAGGGCTCCCCTGAGTGAACAAAGACTAACTGGGGTCAGATGGAAATAGAGAGGTGTTCTCTGGGCAGGGGAGGGGGCACAAGCAGCAGAGGGACAGGGTGTGCACAAATGAACCCTGGTGGGAGGAACACAGCCCCTTCAGACATCAAAAGGGTCAGAGGTGGGCTGCAGTAGCCACCTGGGCGTGTCGGCGCTCCTTCCCAGGCCTCTGCAGATGAGCCTTTCCTTTCTAGAGAAGCCCACGTCCCACTTTGTAGGAACATTATGGAGGATGCCGCGTTTTGTGCCACGTTTGCATAACACAGGCCTCAAGGGCTCTGCTTTCTTGGGTCCCAGGGAAGTAAGTGGGCGACCTGGACGTCAGGGTTGAAAGGGCTCTTAGAGTGGTCTTGCTCAACCTGCCCTGTGCCACTGGGGAGCACTGGTCTGGAGAGAAGCTCCCTAGGTGGCCAGGTGTGGACAGATGGTGCTTCTTCCTGTGAGTCTCTCTGTGTGATGGGTGAGTCTTCGAGGCCCGGTGGCTTGATGAGCACAGCAGCTACAGATGAAGCTGGCACAGAAAAGAGGGACGGACACGGTTTAAATACCTACTGTGTGCCAAAGGCTAGGTGAGGAGCTTTACGTAGATCATTTAGTTTAATTCTCTTGTCAACACTATGAGAAAGGGGAATTTATTTTTATTTTATTTGATTCATTTGATATGCTGAAATGCAGAGATTAAATAATCTCATTCACATGGCTAGCCAGCCCAAGACCTTCCCTGTCTTCAGAGTCCATGTCTTTCCATCCCTAAATGCTGCCTCTCTGCACCGACTTCCTTTCTGATGGAATCCTTTGATTTCGGTTGCTTGGGAGGGACATCAGATGGAGCAGATGTTCATTATTTTTCAGCTAGTCAGTTCTCAACCCTGACCTTTCCCTTGGAGAAGTTTGACCCTGCACATAGCCCAGCCCCTCCAACTCTTCTTCTGCAGCCTAAGCCATGGGACAATCAAGCACAAGACAGTAGTTCCATCAAACATTCTGGAATTTGTTCCAGACAGGAAGTGCACAGTCACCGAGCAGCCTGACGCACCTGCCCCCACCAGCCTCACCCAGTGGAAGTCAGCCTGTGTCGCTTGGGGAAAGAAGGTCAAGAGAATCTTACTTGGGGATAAACTAGCACTGCATCGTGGGGACTTGAGGGCAGAAGCCCAAACGGCTGTGACAGGTTTCGTTTCGAGGGTGGGATCAGGGCCGCTCAGTTCAGTTCAGCTTGACTCGACTGGACAGAGCTCAGCTCAGTTTCACCCCAATAGGACTCTGCTCAGCATCCAGAAAGAGGGAACGTGCATGGCACGAGTGGTGTAGGCAGATGTCGGAGGGAACAGAGAGGGACAGAGGGGAAGAGGAGAGAGAGGAAAGAGGCCGGAAGTGAGATTAAAGAAAGTGCTGAGTGGCATACTCAGGAGTTTGGACTTTCTCTGTAAGAACAGTAATCTGCGAGATGAATTTCACTTTATTTTTACAAAAATCCTGGGAAACACTCAGGGTAGGGATGAATGTCTCAACCACATTGAAAAAATTTTGTCTTCCTGGTTTCTATATCCTCAGGTCCACAACTGGCATTCAGCAGCCCTGGTGTGATTCAAACCTTTTTGCACCATAAATGTCCAGAAAACAGGGCGGGTGGGAGGCGATTGGGGCAGACAAATGGCCAGAAAGGAATGAGAGTTTGGGAAAAGGCAGGTGTCCCACAGATTGGGGAGGGAGGATGTGTTTGTAAAACACATCTTCAAGTTCCAATGAATGTCATACCACATCTAGAGCATATTTAGTTGAGTTAAAAAGTTATGGTCCCATTTTTCCAAATCTCTTACCTTTCTAGAACTTTAAGTTTCTCATCTGCAGAAATGGAGTTTGTACTATTATTCCCTAAATGATTTTTAATATCCAACTGAAAGGCAATTGCTTTTGATCTGCAGATTCAACGCAATTCCTATCAAAGTGCCTATGATGTTCTTCACAGAACTAGAAAAAAAATTACTAAAATTTCTTTGGAAGAATAAAAGACTCAGAATAGCCAAAGTAATTCTAAGTAAAAAAGGGCAAAGCCAGAGGCATCACAATACCCGACTTCAAATTATACTAAAGAGCTACGGTAACAAAACCTGCAGGGCACTGGTATGAAAACAGACACATAGACCAAAGAAACAGAATAGAAGACGCAGAGACAAGCCCACACAGAGCAACCACCCGACCTTTGACAAAGGCTCCAAATACCTCTGTTACGGAGAAAGCAGCCTTTTCAACAGATAGTGCTGGGAAAACTGGATGTCCATCTGTAGAAAAATGAAACTAGATCTCTTTCTCTCACCCTGCACAAAAGTTAACTCGAAGTGGATCAAAGATCTAGGAATTATATCAGAAACTTTGCAACTTCTAGAAGAAAATGTAGGCCCTACACTCCAACATATGGGTCCAGGCGACAGATCCCTTAACAGAACTTCCAAAGCTGAGGAAATAAAGCCCGAATTGACAATCAAGGTGGTATCACATTAAAAAGCTTCCGCACAGCAAGAGAAACAAAGGCATGGAGAGAGAACCCTCAGGATAGGAGAAAATCTTTGCCAGTTACTCTTCCAACAGAAGGTTAATGTCCAGGGTATATAAAGAACTGAGGAAACTTAACATAAAAAAAAAAAAAAAAAAAAAAAAAAAAAAAAAAAAAAAACAAATAACCCGACAAATAAGTGGTCAAATAAACTAATCAGGCATTTCTCAAAAGAATAAATACAAATAGCCAATGAATGTATGAGAAGTGTTCAACATGTTTAGCAATCAGGAAAATGCCAATCAAACTACACTCAGATTGACATTTCATCTCACTCTTCAGAATGGCAGCCAAAAATAAGTCAAATAATGAATGCTGGAGAGGATGCGGGCAAAAGGAACACCTTCACTGTAAGTAAGTAGAACTATGGAAACCAGTATGGAGATTCCACAAAAGGCCAGGAATGGAACCGCCATGTGACCCAACTATACCACTCCTTGGCATTTATTCTAAAGAGTTAAGCTCTGCATATGACAGCAATACACATATACCCATGTTTAGAGAAGCACCATTCACAATAGCCAAGTTATGGAACCAGCCGGGGTGTCTGTCAAAGAATGAACGACTATAGAAAGTGTGGTCTATATACAAAATGGAGTTTTATTCAGTCATAAAGAAGAATGAAATGATGTCATTTTGAGGATAATGAATGGAAATTGAGTGTTATGTCATGTGAAATAAGTCAAACTCAGAAAGTCAATGGTCATGTTTCCTAGGTACATGGAAACTAGAGTGAAAAACTGGGGGGCAAAGGTAAGAGGGGCTATCGTGGAATTAGAGGGGAGACCCATAGGGTAGAAGAAGGGGGCCAAGCAAGGGTAGGAAAGGAAGCAGAGGAGAAGTAATGGGAGTCAAACTGACCAAATTTTATTGTTATATTGTGTGCACGTATAAATGTGTCATAATAAATCCCACTATTAGGTATGATTTTAATGCTGCAATTAAGAAAAAAAGAAATCAATATTAAATTTAAGAAAAATAGGGGGAATGTTTCAACACCCATGTACTCACTGCCAAAAATAAGCTACTATTAATGTTTTGCCCAACTGGTTTTGGCTTTTTTTTTTTTTTAATAATATCTTTGACAGCCATGTTAATGTTCCATTTGTATCCCTCTCCAAATCCATTTTTCTCACTTCTTGTCTAATCTCTGGAATTGGGTGTGTCCTCTTCTGTACTTGAAATAAGAATGGCCACCTCTACAACCAATGAATGGTATGATTTGTGTACTTTATGCCAATATGCACATGACATCTTACTGTGTTATTCTGCAACTTTGATATTCTAATAGATGAGTTTAATCCACTTACATTTATTGTGACTCCTAGGAATTATTTTTTGTTTTGTTTTCTACATGTAATTCCTTGGTCCTGCCAAAATCTGAGGATGCTGAAGTCCCTTATATATAATGGCATTGTATTTGCATATAACTCATGCAAGTCTCCTGCATACTTTATTTCTAGATTATAATATCTAATACAATGCAAATGCTATATTAATAGTTGTTATTCCATATTGTTCAGGGAATAATGACAGGAAAAAGAGTCTGTGCATGTTTAGTACAGATGCAGTTTTTTAACCCAAATAATTTTGATCCCAGCTTGGTTGAATCTGTGGATGCAGAACCCATGGACATGGAGGGCTCCTATATGCTTTTTCTTTATTGCTACTTAAAAAAAAAATCATTTAATTTGTCTTCTATTGTAAGAGGTGGAAAACTATAGCCTGTAGGCTGAATCCAGACAGTGAACTATTTTTGTGCATAATGTTTTATTGGAACATAGTCATGCTCACTTATTTACATATTGTCTCTGGTTGCATTTGCATGACAATAGTTGAGTTTTGACAGAGACTGTATGACTTCCAAAGCTGGAAGTATTTACTATCTGTCTCTCTATAGATATTATAAAGTTTGTCAATCTTTGTCTACGGGGTTGATTTTATTTTTGTAACTATTGGTTTTGAAGTACCATATCCTATATCTTTTTTTCTTTTATTGTTTATTTATTTTAAAAAATTTTTTACAAACTGCATTTTGATTCATTGTACATAAATGGGGTGCGTCACTTTGTTTCTATGGTTGTGTACAATATAGATTCACACCATTCGTGTAATCATACATGTACACAGGGTAATGATGTCTGTCTCATTCCACCATTTTTATACTCCCTTCCCTCTCATTTCCTTCTACATAATCTAAAGTTCCTCCATTCTTCTCTCACCCCCAACCCCCCCACCCCCATTATATATCATCATCCACTTATCAGGGAAAACATTTGACCTTTGAATTTTTGGGCTTGGCTTATTTCACTTAGCATGATATTCTCCAATTCCATTCATTTATCTGCAGATGCCATAATATTGTTCTTCTTTATGGCTGATACAAGAAATCAAAGCAAGAATGAAAAAATGGGATGGACTCAAACTAAAAAGGACATCCTTTTCTCAGCAAAGGATACAATCAATAATGTGAAAAGAGAGCTCACAGAGTGGGAGAAAATTTTTTGCACATGCACTTCAGATAGAGCACGAATCTCCAAAATTTATAAAGAACTTACAAAGTTTTACATCAAAAATACAAAAAACCCAATCAATAAATGGGCCAAGGATCTGGACAGACACTTTATAGAAGAAGACATATAGGTGATTAATAAATATATGAAAAAGTGTTTAACATCTCTAGTAATTAGAGAATTGCAAATTAAAGCAACTCTAAGATTTCATCTAACTCCAATTAGAATGGCTATTATCAAGAACAATAAATAGATGTTGGTGTGGATGTGGGGAAAATGCACACTTTTCCCTGCTGGTGGAGTTACAAATTGGTATCCTATATCTTTTTAAAAAAGCAGTTATTCTTAAAATTTTAAGGTGTATGTTTAGCAAAATCTACAGCTAGTTCTAATCTCTTCCATAACAATTTATCTCAGAGTTCTTTAAACCTGAACTCTCCCTCTCTTTAAAAAATAATTACTTAATTTTTCAGTTCTATCTCATTTAACCTCTCTGGAAGTCATTCTTGTTTTTTTGCAGCTGATATTTATTTAGGCTTCTAACATATTTACCTATTATAGATTTTCATTCTTTAGCCCCATACTTCTTTTTGATTTTATTTCCTTTTTATATTTTTAATATATTTAATCTGACAAAGATTGTCAGTGTTTAAGGTGTGCAATGTGAGGATTTGCTGTACACATATGCTGTGTAATGATTACTATATTCAAGCTAATCAACACATCATCACTACCCATACTAGACATTAGGTCCCCCGAACTTGTTCATTTTGTGATTTGAATTGTGTACCTTTGACCAGCATCCCCCCGTTTTCCTCACCCCTTAGCCCCTGAACTGCTACCTCTGCTTCTCTGAGTCTGACCTTTTTAGATGATTCTCATAAGGGAGATCACTAAGTACGTATTTTTCTGTACCTGGTCTGTTTTACTTAGCATGAAGGCTCTCGGTTTCCTCCAAATTGCAAATGGCAGGACTTCCTTCTTTTTAGGGTGTTATGTGTCCTTTGCACATTTATCACATGATCTTTATCCATTCATCTGTCAATGAATTCTTAGGTTGCAGAAGTGGCTTGATGATTGTGAATAATTCTGCAATGAAAGTGGGTGCAGGTATCTCTTCGAGATACTGATTTGGTTTCCTTTGGGCGTACACACCCAGAAGTGGAATTGTTGCATCTTGGGCAGTTCTATTTTGAATTTTTGGAGGAACCTCTGTATTGTTTTCCAGAGTGGCTATACCCATTTCCAGTTCCGCCAGCAACATGCCAGGGTTCTCTTCTCTCTACACCTTCTCCGACACTTGTCATTGTCTGTCTTTTTGAATATGGGGGGAGGTGGTTTGTATTTGCATCCCTCTTTCTGATTTGATCTCCTTCCTGATGCAGTACTTTTATTCATCAAGATTCTGCAGATGACGATCCTTCGTGTGTCTGGGAATGACTGTTGGGGTTGTCACTCTGGAACAGCAGCTTGGTTATACCTTCTGGAGGCTTCCACAGGCTGTGCTGCTGCCTCCGACTTAAAGGGTGCAGACAGGAGGCCAGCCATTCCTCCAATTCTTCTTGTCACTCCTCTCTGGTGATTTCTAAACTCTTCTCTTTGTCCTTGATGTGTGTTAGTTTTACTCCACTTGGTATTGCTTCAAGTCAATATGACATTTTTTTCAGTTCAGAAAAGCTCTTAATTCTCAGTTCTTCCAATCTCTTACCCACACTCTTTCTCTTTTTTCCTTCTGTCCAACTCGTATCAGACAGAGTGGATTGAACTGGATGAAATTGCTCAGAGTCAACCATTGTTTGCCCACAAAAATATTCTGACCTAATATATTGGGGTTGCTCTTTTTATCAGGCGGATCTTACATGACTTTTTCATTTTTTCCCACTTATCTGTCTTTTTTAATATCTAGGGTGATTCCCCAGTGTTTAGAGTCCCAATATTTTCACTTCCATGTCTCTGTTTTTCTGTTTAAATGGTCTGTTGAAATTCTCGATTTTAATTATTATATGATTCATTTCTAGAATCTCTAGTTAGTTCTTTTAGAGACACCTCTTCTTTCACATACTATTTTGCTCTTGTATGCATTTTTTGTTTCGGATTTCTTCCTGTCTCTCTTTGAAGATTTTAAATAGGCCTGTTTAAAAGTGTCTTTCATATCTTGACTTAATTTCCAGTTCTTAAGGTGAATTTCTCTCATTTTCCAGAGCTTTTGATTGTACTGTACTTCAGGGTGGTTTTCTCACGCATGTGAATCGTAGTTTTTATTGTGAACACCCCTTCAGCAGGGGCAGCTTTCCACAGGGCCTTGTCCTGAGTTTTGAAAGTAGTATCTTCTCTGAGTAGTTTCCCTTTGCCTCTGGTAGGATCCTACGTGGTTTTATTATGTCTGCACCAATTTTATACTAACATGTTTAGCTTGGCATTTCATGAATGGGCCACACTTTACAGAACCTGGTTTCATTTGGGATCTCGGGAACTTATCTCTGCCTCCCTTAAGTCTGAAATCTCCTTCCTTCCAGCCTCCAGTTTATAGAACCAAGTCTTGATTGATATTCTGGGAGTTGTTCATCTTCAACTTTTATCAGCTCCTACATTTTGAGTTTTATCTTCTCTTTGTGCTCCTGGAAGTTTTCCTTTTCTTGCTGTTGAGCTTGGCTTTAGACTTCAAAATTTGGTTGTTATGCTGGTTGGACATTTGTATTTGTTGAACTAGGGCTCAGCCCACCATGTTGACTAGACATCTGAGTATCAGAGTTATATTATGGATGTTTTTATTATCATGGTGGAAGATACGTAAGTCATCAGAAATAAGACCATGGATCTAAGTCCACTCTGTAAATGTTCAAGTTCTCTATTAATGGTAGGCGTGAGGTGCTCAATTTCTTTTTTCCTCATACAGGAGTTTTAGAAATATCGTCTACATCTTGAAGTTCGTGGGAGAGCTGCCTACATGTGCCATTTCTGCTTTCTCATCTCCTGAGCAGCAATGCTGTGTATCTAGGTCACTGATGTGACCTCAGCTCAGCCAAATCTAGCACTAACTCCACATCCTCTTGCTCATTTGGCTCAACTGACAGGGTTTCCAGGGTTTCTCTCTCTAGGCTTCTTCCCACACCTGTTTATCCAACTTCTAAAGGTTCTGTGTCCTGGGCTCTCTTCTCTTCTCCAGATGCCATCCGGTCCACCTCTAAGATAAATCCCCACAGTACCATATTTCTCTCCATGATCCCCAGCAATCCATCACCTTGACCTCCACGGAAAACCCCTCTTAGCAGGTCCCCTGTTTCCCTATGTGTCCTGTTCTTATCTTTCCCCCATCTAGAAAACAGATGATTCTGTAATTTCCCAGTTTAAAACTGGGTTCAGTGGCACAGGCCTGTAAGCTCAGCTGCTTGGGAGGCTGAGGCAGGAGGATGGCAAGTTCAAGTCCAGTGTAGGAAACTTAGCAAGACACTGTCTCAAACTGAAAAAAAAAGGGCAGGGATGTAGCCCAGTGGTAAAGCACCTGCCTAGCATGCAAGAGGCCCCAGGTTCAATTCTCAGTACCTGAAAAGACAACAGTAGTAGCAACAAAAAGCAAACAAACAAAGTCAAACAATCCAACAGAGATTCTTTGTTGATCTCATAATAAAGTTCAGTGAAATATTTTTTTTTTTTTGGTACCAGAGATTGAACCCAGATGTGCCTAACCACTAAGCCACATCCCCAGCCCTTTTATTTTTTTATTTTTTTTTATTTTGAAATAGGGCCTTGCTAAGTTGCTGAAGCTGACCTTGAACTTGCAATCCTCCTGCCTCCGCCTCCCAAGAGCCTCTGGGGAGGTACACAGATGTGCACCGCCTCATCTGGTAAGCCCAGTGCAGTCTTACCACGACTTGGCTGATCTGGTCTCCATGCTCCTCTCTAGCTCCACCTTTTTAAATCCTGGCAGTTCGTGGGCTCTGGCCTGGCGTCCTGACTGCACCCCAGGCCCTTTGCTCTTGCCAACCCTGCTGTCTGTAATGCTTCTCCTCCAGCTTTCTTTCACAGGGTTCAGCCTCGTTTCCCACACTCCTCCTGAGAAGACCTCTGATCACCCTCCTAAGCTGGCACAACCTCTGCCCCTCACTCTCCCTGCCATCACCCTGCTCTGCTCTCCGAGTCCTTTTCACCAGGTGGGATCTCCTTGATTCTGGACTTGTCTGTGCGCTGCTCACTCCACAAGGATGCGTGTGCCATGGGGGGCGGGCACTGGCCTCCCCTTTCCACACCGATTTTTTAGCACTGGGAACTGAGAAAAATGACCAGCACATAGTAGGCTCTTCATATTTTCTTCTCTTGAGTAGTGGGTGAATTGGCACTCCGTTCGACGTGTGTTATCTCCTCCATTTCTGAACAACCCTGTGAGGGAGAGATTCCTTTGCCCTTCATTGAGAGGAGGAAAGGGAGAAGCTGAGAAGCAAGATGCCCAGGGTCCTAAAGCCAGGAAGAGGCTCAGGTTTTCCTGGCAGGATCCAGGGCCCAAGCTTGTCCTCTCACATCAAATTCCCTCTTGCTCTTGCGAACAGATCTGGGGCTTGAGTGCAGAGACACACACAGTTGAGTGGAGATGTTCCTTTCGTCTGAGAACAAAAACTCTTCTTCAAGTCAGCGAAGAACCTCTGAGACCCCAAAATGCCAGCACCGGATGGCAGGCTTCCTTGTAGATGCCCACACAATGGTTGGCATCATGCAGAGGCATTTTTTTAATCAACTCTGCTTTGGAGTCTTTCAAACCATAAAAAGACCAGTGTGAAACCACAGAACTTCTATGTTTCTTGCACTTTTAAAACTAAAGAAGTAAAAAAAAAAAAAAAAAAAATAGTCGGGGGGGGAATGCTGGCTCATTTGAACCATATTTTGTAAACGCTAGCTTCCCTCCCAGGCTGCGGCGGCTGGTGCCAAGTCGCGACTCGCCACACATTTTTACGGGCCTAGTTGTTAACCTTTGCAAACAGCTGCCTGCAGTGGATTACTGACAGGGCCCAGATCCTCTGCAGGAGCAGGCACAGACGCGATGCCTGCCAGACGTGCAGATTCCTTCCCTGGCTCCAGAGATATCATCTGTCCTTGGGCCGCAAATGCTCACTCACACTCCGAGATTGTCCTTGTTGTTTTGTGCACTTAAACATTTGGGGAGTTAGCAGTAGCGGTGCATCAGGCCCTAAGTCAGCTCTGAATAAGAGGAGCATGCTTCTTGATGCCTACGGTGCCCAGAAATAGCGCATAGTCAGGCAACGGGGTTTCCGTCTGACAGATCGGAGTTGGAACCCTGGCTTCAGGCACCGGCACTCACTGTGTGTGACTTGGGTCCAGTGACTTACCTGGCCCATCCTTGGTTTTCTTATCTGCATAATGGGACTTCTACACTTGCCTTGCAGGCCAGGCAGGTGAACAGGATGAGACAGTGCTCAGGAGAGGGCATAACATGATGACTGAGAACATGGCCTGCTTTGTGAGCGAGACCGGAGTTCAAATCCCAACTCCAGTTCCTACCAGCTGTGCGCTCAGTCTGTTTCTCTATTTCCCCACTGAGTTATATTGGAGGTTGAATGAGATGATGTGTATAAAGGTCTTGGCACACAGCCTGGCTCATGGTTCTCAATAAATATAGATCATTTTTGCCTTGTTCCTAATAATCAGTCCCCAGGATGGTGCACGATACTAAGCACGTCCTAAATGAGAATCATCAATTTTGTGAATGTGTTGTTAGGCCGTCTGGCTAACTTAAAAAGTTTTCTAGGTTGGTAATCATGATGAGAGGGGTGTGTGTGTGTGTGTGTGTGTGTGTGTGTGTGTGTGTGTGCGCGCGCGCATGTGTGTTTCAAACTTAGAGAAATTAGAAAAAAAAAAAAGTCTTTTGTTCAGCAGAGAACATGTTTCAAAGCAAAAGTCATGAGCCAAGAATACGCAGGTCTTTTTGTTGCCTGTGGAAGATATGATTATTTTGTAAGGCTCTGGGGCACTTAAACTCTGTCCAGAAATTCCTTTGGTAAATAATAATAATAGAAAATATCCTTTGGAAATAATAGAGGGGATTTAGCAGATTCCTTTCTTTCAGGGATCTCAAAGGCTTTTGCATAATTTTAGGGCTTTAGTGATTTTCTTAAAAGGGTTTGACTTTCTTTCCTGCATCAGCCAGAGGCATGTTCGCAGGAACTGTAGCATTCTCCGCTGGAATGAGTCCTGGGGTGGCTTTGACTGCCCATCCGGTATACCAGCAGAGGAAACTGAGGCACAGGGGAGCTGGCATGGGGGCTGGGGTAGTGGGGCTCCAGGCCGGACTCCCCACAATTTCCTCAGCTTCCTGGCTGCAGGGAGCTCCAGACTCTCAGACAGCCTGACTTGACATCTGATTGACAGCTGACACGCACTTGCTCACCTCACTTTGAGCTTTCTCTTGCCTTAGTTTGACAGCATGTGGCAGGTGAGCAAGGAGGGTGCTGGCTTCTCCAGCCTCCGCCCTGGAGACCAAGTGCTCTCGCTGGCTGTGTGACCCCAGGCAATGCGCATGAGCACTCTGGATCTCTTTGCCTTACCTTTGAAAGACGCATAACTGCCCCTTTGGTTAGAATCATAAGTCCCCCTGTTATGAACGTCCATCCCAAGTGGGGACTGTCCGTGTGGTGTGACTCGTCTCCCCAAGTTCTGAAATGCCAGTTTACATCACCATATTTCTAACTTAATCTCCATTTGACCCTTGTTCATTTACGCATTCAATAAAAACAAAAAGAAAACTAGTCCCTCTATGTGCTAGGTGCTGGGTGAACCTAGTGAGGTCAAAATGAAGCATGGATCCTGACATGATCACCTTCCCAAGAGAAGCCACCTGAGGCGCTCCGCAGCACCACAAACATGCACCACTGTGGGTGACGCGGCTTACGCTGCGGCCAAAGCAGCCTCCACCTTTTGTGGCTAAAGCCTGACAAAACCTTCATTTTTGCTGCTGTGTGTCTAGGGCTGGTTGGGAGGAGGGTTCTGTTTGTCATAGACACTCGGAAACTCAGGGCGACACAGGATCACCTCAGCCAGGCCCCTTCGCAGCAGCTGCTGCAGGGGAAAGGGAGTTGTGGACAGCATGCCGGCTCTCGAGGTCACCAGATGTGACGCTTTACCCTGCATGCGCGCTTCCTCGGACCCAGAAAGGCCCATAGTCACAACTCATGTCCAAGGAGATGGAGGCTCGCAACCCAGCCCGCACCTGGAAGGAGAGTGGGCAGATCTGGGAGCCCAGGATTCTGCACCTGCAGAGGCAGGTGGCCCTTCCCGCTGGTGGTGGCAGCTGAGGCCCGGGCTCCGCGCATCCTGAAGCAGCACCCACTCTGCCTCCCCGTGATGGGAGCAGTGGTTGCCCGTGTGCACCCCAGAGCTGGCGGCCAAGTGGGTGCGGTGGGGTGCACAACTCCTTGGTTCTGATTTCCAGGGAGATGCCTTTATTCTGGGCCTCCTTTCCCTTCTGCTCTGAAATTCTGGCAGAAGTATTTTCAAGGTTATGGTTATTACAGCAATTATTTTTCTAATTTCTTTTTTGAGTGAAATCCATTTTTGCAGAGCGAAGAAGGAGTGGTGTGAAAGGGGCTTAACAAGTGAAGGGAAGCCATAATGTTGGCAGGAGAATCGTGACACTCTGGAGATGAGTAATTCCGGGCGGGGTGGGCTGCCTGCAGACCGACTCGCAAGGCAGATTCCCCTGCTGTTTCCAATTGGTTTTGCTGGTTAGCTTCAATCTGGCTTTGGCTTGCTCCTCCACTGCTGGAAGTCCTCCCTCCAAGGCTGTCGGCCCCTCCAGGGGTGAGGGCGCGGGGCCTTGTTGATAGATGAGTTTGGAGATCTGTCTCTTGTGCGAATCTCAGGCCACTTCCTGGGGCGGTGCTGAGGGCCTCCTTGAAGGTTTTATGACCACACTGACTTCCAAGCCACAGCAGCCTAACCCAGCTGATTTAGGGGCACTCCCCCCTGGGGCGTCTGCATGCTGAAGGGCTTGTAGAGGGGAGTGTGCGTGGTTCCCTGAGGTCATCATCTGTCCCTGTTGGCCCATGTGACCTTATTCCCAGGTGGTCCTGGACATGCTCCTTGCCTTCCTAGGTGGTCCTCTCCCAGCTACTGCCAGGGCAGCTGGGAGGCCCCGGGGGCATTTTTCCAGGTCACTGATAGCCACTTGGGAGCACAGTAAGCCCTCGGGCAACCGTGGCTCTGCATTGGCCCTGGGCAGCCCTGCTGGGTGGGAGTGAAGCCAGGCTCGCCACCTCTCGGGGCTCCACCAGGCCAAGCCCTGCCTGCCGCTTTCGCCCAGGACACAGCCCTTCTCCATGCAAACTCCAGCACCTGGCCCCGCTGCTTGGGCTTGGCGTGGACTTTCTCTTTTGACCGCCCTTCATTCTCCATGATGGGTGGGTACTGCAGGCGCTGGAAAGGCTGAGCAGCCTGCAGCTGGGTTTTTATCACCTGCAGGCCTGCGAGCCCGAGCTGGGGACCTCGGGTGCACCCCTTCCCCATGGTGAGGCCGCTCCTGCTGTGTCTCCCTGAACTCCTTCTAGATGTCCTCCTTGCCCAGGAGGGTCCAGGTTTCAGCCCCCTCTTGCTCCCAAGGTGCTTTGGTAGTAACAACGCTGGGCATCTGTGTGCTGGCGTCCAGGGGCACAGCTAGTGGTGGCCCATCTTCTGAGGCAGACAGCGCTTGGCCCAAGAAGCAGAACCCCTGGGAGGCCTCCCTGAACATAGAAAGGGGTCTGCTGAGGGCTTTCGACCTTGCCCCAGGGGGGAGCTGGTTCAGCTGCTGGAGCTTATGTCTCAAGTGCAGCAGGCTGGGAAGTAACATGGACAGCGCGGAGGTCAGGTGTCAGCTGGGTCCAGCACTGGAACATTCCGGAACATACAGGAACCTGCTGCCCCTAGCCCTAAGGTGCTCACCCTTCAGGGGTTCCTGCCTGAAGAAGCTGGTGCCCCACGTCACAGCACAAACACACCCCAGCTCAGGAGCATGGGCTGGGGGCAGGGGTCCAGCTGGCCTGCTCCGAGCTGCCAGGCCTAAGCTCAAGAGGGAGTGCCACTTCACCTCTGCCTCTGAATCCACGTGAAGATGACCCCCATATCCACCCTCTCGGGACACCTGTGGGGACTGGGGTCCTAGGACATGTGGTCAAGCCAGCCGTGATGAAGCATCACAGAACCACCGCCCTCGTCTGGTCGCCTCAAGCCACTCGGCTGGAGGGACTGAGTCTAGTTCACCATGCTTCCTTTCTTCAACAAAGTTCCACTGGGCACCTACTGTGTGCCAGGCCCTGTGCCAGGGACTGGCAGCATAGAGATGAGTTGGACGCAATCCTGACCTAAGGGCCTGCCAGACTGATGGGGGGCAGGCTCAGAACTCAGTGGCACTACTGTGGAGGTGACCACAGAGCTGCATGAGCCTGCAGGGCTGGGCGGCAGAGCCAGGCTGGGGGAGTGAGGAGCCTGCCGGTGGAGGCAGCGAGGGAGGGAGGGGCTTGGCGAGGTAGCTGGGGGAGAGCTGAGTGGCTGTGTGATGTCCGCTGATGACGTGGAGGCAGGAAGGGAGGTGTTGGGGCGGGGGTCAGTGAGCAGGTCTGGGCTCTGAAAGGTTCTCTGCCAACCAAGCCTGGCGTGCGTGGCGGGGCACAGGGGCGTGAGGCCTCCACAAACAGGGTGATATCACCTTCTTCCTGGGCTCAGAGGGAAACAGGAGAGCCGAGGTGACGGACAACCCGCCCCCGTGCGGGGGAAGCACATCTCAAACAAAGGCTGCACTTCATTTTCCACACTCCGCCCTCACAGGCCTGCTGCCTCGTGTCGCTGTGTTGGTTTGGGGATGGGGTCAGGGCCTGAGCCATCTGCTGGTGCTCCCTGCCTGGGAGCTCCCTGCTCGGCTCTGGAGAGGGAGGGAGAGGTCAAGGAAGGCTGATGGGAGGCTGTGGAGGCTGGCAGACTCCTGGCTTCCAGTCCTGGCCACGTTGGCCACGTGGGCCTCTGACCACACGTTCCACGGCCTTCCATCCTGGCCCAAGAACAGCAGCCACAGGGGGCAGCAAGGAAGGCCTTTGCTCCTCACGGCGGCCTTTTATAAAATGTGCTGCAGCCGTAATAGAATTCTCCCGAAATTTCAAACAGGAATTTTCATCCCCAGTGCTCCGGGAAGGGTATCATTACGGAGCTTCTAATTCCCACTGCCGCGAAGTACGGATTAATAATAAGGAGAGGTACAGAAACGGCGGCTCCAGCCAACAGCGCCTGACATTTAGCAGATGAATTAAAGTTTACAGTGAATTGGGGTTTTAACTGGTAATATTAGCCGTCTTTGTTCTGGGCCTTTATTCCTGGGAGCCCCGTCCTCTCCCATTTCTTTCTTCCTCTGCTCTTTCTTTCCTCCCCTTTGTGTGAGGGGGTTTCGCTCCGGCTGCCCCCTGGTTTCCTCGGCACGAGCCCAGCTCACATGCTCCCGGGAGCCGGCATCCAGGGGCGCTGGAGCTGAGCGCGGGGTTCGGAGCAGGGGGTGAGTGCCAGGCTCCTGTGGGCACCAGACTCGGGCAGGACGCTGCAGGCGGACGTGGAGCCAGGCCTGGCTCTGCCCGAGGCCTGGAGATGCTCTGCCACCTCTCTGAGCCTCCTCTTGCCGTAGAGTCGGGAACTGATGGAGGGAAAGATGTAGAAGGCGACATCGCCAGTCTTGGGCGCTCAGCTGATGCTCCTTGGATGCAGGCTTCTTTCGGTTGGTTCTCTGAAGGACCTGGGTGGGAGCAGGGCAGGGGATGAGCGCTGGACAGGGAGGGAGGAGCCTGTCTGGGCAGCCCTGTCACTCCCAGAGGGACCCTGGGAGAGGTGCTTTTCTGCACTGGTCCTCAGAGGCCCACCGTGTGATGCGCTGTCAACCACATGCTTGGCAAGTCCCCCTCGGGTCTCCACTGGAGCGCCCTGCCTGGACAGAAACGGAGAGAGGAGGAGCAGGGGGAGGGCTCGAAGGCCAGGGGGCAGGAGTGGCCACTCCAGGTACCCTGGGCATTAGCTCTCATCCGTCCCTGCCCTCTCGGCCCCACAGACCTGGACCCCAGGGCCGGTGGGCTGGGCGGTGTTGGTTCTTCTGTGCCTGGGGGCCAGAGGTCAAACCAAGTCAGGCCTTTCAGGAGGACAAAGTCCCCCCAGACCTCCAGACTGAAACGGAGGTTGAGTCAGGAGTGTGGGCAGGGGAGCAGGCGACAGGCAAATACTGTGTCCAGTCTGAGGTACGCAGCACAGCTGGGGCGTGAGTGGGGACCTGCTGGTCTTCCTTTCCTGGAGTAGATGTAGAGACCCCAGCAGAACCTCTGAGCCCTGGGGGCCTGGCAGGTAATAGATCCTAGGTGGACGGAACTGGGGTCCCAGATACCTGGGTGGAGCCAGCCCAGCTTCCTTGTTGGAGTCAGAAGTGCTGCTTGGCAGTGCTGGGTCCTGGAGGACGAGGCTGTGGGTCATAGCAGCTCCCTTACCCTAAAAAATGCAGGGTGAGGGAGCGCCACTGGGCAAAAGCTGGCCTGGGCAGTAAGATCCACCTCTGGATCAGAAAGAAACCCCGTGCAAAAGTGTCTCAAGGAGAAAATGGAATTTAAGACCAGGAGATGAATCTGGTCTCAGGCATGGCTGGATCCAGGTACTCAGACACAGCCCGTCTCCCCCATCACTCCTGAGCGTCTCTGTTGGCTCAATTAGCTACAAGGTGGAGTAGATGGCAGCTCATGTTTCTTTGAGGAAAGCAGTAGTGTTTATCTCAATCATTCCAGGAAAAGGCCAGGAGTCCACGTGCCCATTCAGGTCACAAGTCCATCTGTAGTGCAGTCTGGTCAGCTGGTAGTGCGATTTCAGTATTCTGATTGGCCAGGCCTGGGCCGTGTGCCTACCTTGGGGACATGGGACAGCCTGAGTCAACCTCTGTAGCCTGGGCACCACTAAGGCAGGGCAGCGGTGTGAAGACATCTGTTCTCACCACCCCCGAGCCCTCCTGACGTGCTCTGCGTGAGGAGCCTGGAGCAGGAGCAGCATGACTACGGCCGGCTCCCTGTCCTGTGCCTGTCCCTGTCCTCTGTGTAGCGGGTAGGGACGAGGAGGAACCGAGCTGCTCCTTCCCCAGTTGCAGGTGGTGAGAGGCCGGGGGCGGGGCTGGGGAGCCTCCCTGCTGAACGTGGTCTTCTGTCCTCCAGAGCAGCTCGGAGCATTGGCCTGGACCCCCATCCTCCGCCTGCTCTGGAGGACGCGTGTCCTCAGGCTCCGTGAGGGCGCCGCGAGGATCAGATGAGGGCTGAGTTCCAGCCCCTGGGATGCTGGGGTGCCAGCGCATGTGGAAGACTGAGTTCTTCCGCACCACATCCACCTGGGAGCCTGCAGTCTGGGGAACTGCTGTGTGTTTTTTTTTTTTTTTTCATTAAACCAAAATTTTTTTTTGTGCAAAAATGCACATAAGATGGCATTTTCCATGGTACCATTGTAAATGGTAAATTCTCAAGGGTGCAGTTCAGAGGCAGAAAGTACGTACACACGCTGCACAGCCATCACCACCTGTCTCTCTAGAACTTTCTCACCTTCCCAAACCCAAACTGCACGCGTTGAGCACTAACTCCCATTCCCCTCCCACAGCCCTGGCAACCTCCTCGTTACTTTATGTCTCTGATTTCCACTACTCTAGGACCTCAGGAAGTGGAACCAGACACCGTGTGTCCTTTTGTGACTGGCTAATCTCACTGAGCATGGTATTCTCAAGGTTCGCCCTGTCGGAGGTGAATGTCCTTCCTTTTCAAGGCTGAGTAATAGTACGTTGTACGAACAGAGCATGTTGCGTTTACCCATTGATCTGCTGAGGGACACACTGGCTGCTCCCACCTCTTGGCTATTGCGAGTGATGCTGCTACCCACAGGGATGCACAGTCGCTTGCTCTCAGTTCTTCCGGGTATGTACCGGGAGCGGGATTGCTGGATCATATTCTATTTTTAATTTTCTGAGGAACGACCACACTGTGAAAGTATTTTTTTTTTTTTTTTATAGCCCTGGGTTCCATTAGCAAGGACTTTTAAGTGGGGTTGGGGGAATAATAAGGGAAACAAGGGAGAGCTCTGTCTTTGGGGGCTGAATGGCAGTCCTGGCAGGAGGAAGGATTATTTTGACTAGCAAGCCAGGCGAGCATAATCCAGGTGCTGGGCAGGAGGCGGAGGGCGGGGCTGGGAAGAACAAGGAGCTTCGTGCCCGATGCCTGGTCGGCTAGCAGCGCGGGCAGCTGGCTTTATGTGGATGGCAAATTGTCACTTTGGTGAAATTCAGGAACGCTACTTATGTCATTAGGCGGCAATCTATAATTAACTCACTCGGGGCTGTGACAAGGGCAGCTTCTTCCAGGGACAGCCCGAGGGATTCCACCTGCACCTTCTGGGAGGGGGCGTGGGGACCTCACTGCAGCCAGCAGGGGCACCTGACGGGTGGCAATCATATCGTCCCAGCGTCTCCTCCTGCAGGAAGACCTGACTCCCAGCTGGAAGTGGGGTGGCAGAGGTAGACGCCAGCCCGAGTGAGACCGGCCAGGGGTGCGTCCTGGCCTGCGGACTCCTGGCCTACGCTCCTCGAGGAGTTAAGTGACTTCCAACGTGTGGACCAGGGAGGGAGCCGCTCCAGGGCTTCCTGACCACGGGCTGCCTGCAGCCTCGTTTCCCAAGCCCTGGGCGGGATTGGCGTCTGACTGTCCCCTCTGGAATGTCTGGGCTGTAGCCGGCGCTCGCTCTAAATGAGAAACAGGCGGGCAGGGCTTAGTGGGTCTGGCAGGCCGTGGCCAGCTCCTCGTGCGGTCTGCGCAGGGCCGCTTGGCACAGCCCCGGGGACGACACACTGGCTGGGCAGGCTGCCCTCCCACCAGCACAGGGGACTTGGGGGCCCCCAGCCAGCTCAGGCCAGTGTCCGCACCGAGGTAGGGCGGGCAGCATTCCCCGAGGCCACGGCAGGGCACGGCCCTGGAGGCAGAGAGAGCCCGTTCTCCCCTGGGGAGCGTGGTTCACTGAGCCCTGCATTCGCTCCTGAGGAGGATGGGCTGTGCGCCCCAGAGTCCTGTCTCATGGACAGAGATAGAGGGCATCAGTGGCACTTCATGGACTTTAATACCTGTGAAGAGCCAGGGCTGATACTTTGGTTTTATACTTCTGGGAACTGAGGTTCAGAGAAGTTCAGGGATTTGCCCAGGGCCACAGAGCAGATCCTTCTAAAAGTAACTGACTCCCTGGCCGCACACCTCTCCTGGAGTCCCCAGCATGATCCTACCTTCCAGCTTCCTGTGGCTCCAGCTCCTCCTCTTTGTCCTCCTCCCAGCCCAAGTGTGGATCACAGCCACCTCCTGCATCTGGGAGAGCACCCTGGTCTCCAGCTCGTCACCTGCATGCTTCCTAATCCCAGGGGTTGGAGAGTCAGGGGCTCCAGATGGGAGTTATCCCTAAAATGTGGGGTGACTCAGACCAAGTCTCCTCTCCACTGTTCTTCTGCCCCCGGGTGGAAAATTGGTAAAACCCACTGTCCTGTCCTGCACCCATTTGACAAAATGCCCAGGAAGTGGCCCTTCCTCCTGTCGGTGGCTCTCCAGCCCACGCAGGCTGTGCTCCTCCACTTCCAGGCTGAGTCCAGACAGGTTCAGTGACGGCCAGTGACGGCCCAGGGTGCCCATACCCCCGGAGGAGCTGCTGCACCATCAGGCCTGTGAAAGGAGAAGCGGCCCATCTGTCCCTTCCCTGCGGGGAAACGTGAGGCATGCGGGAGCCTGGGCTAGCAGCGGTCTTGAACCTCAGGCTGTCCTCCTGCAGTTCGAGCTCAGACACCTGCATGTGAACAAAAGAGGGATGCACGGGAACCGTGCCGGGATCTGAGCAGCCCCCAGTGCCTGGAGCGGCCATGCCGCCATGGAGGGGCCGGGAGGTGGGGAGTCTCCCGGGGCCAAGGTGGGAGCTGGAAGAACCGGGAGGAAGAGGTGCCGAGGCAAGAGGAGCCCTCCAGGGGACGTTCCTTCCCCTGCCCTCCCCTGGCTTGCCCTCTGTCTCCTTCCCTCTCTTGGCCGAATCAAACCAGCAGCATCTAACTCCAGGTCCTACTGGGCGTAGCAGAGATGGAGCTGGTCACGGTCACCACAGAGCTTGCCTTCTCAAGGTTAGTGATGAGCAAAGCAGGTCCCCTCCTGCTGCCCGCCTCCTCTCCTCTTCTCCAGGAGCGCTCCGGGCCCCTGCCCTTGAGAGGGGTTCAGCGGATCCTGGGCTGGACCCGCATATGTCCTCTCCAAGGCCACCCTAGGTGGACGCTCCCCTTGGGAGTCTCCCACTATGGCGCCAGTACCCACCCCACACCTCTTAGGCTCACCGGTGCCCTGAGCCAGCATGGGCTCCCAGCAGCCAGCTGGACCTGTTCCTCCATGGTCCTGTGCAGACACCAAACCCACTGATGCTTCAAGGGCACTCAGTCACCCATAAGGATGAAGGGCCCCGTGGTGGCTGTGGCAATGAAACGTCAGCTTCCCAACTTTCTCTCCTAAAACAAAGCAGTTGGGATGTCAAGTCCTAGACTGCAGTGCTGCTCCAGGGACCAGCTCCGGCCCAAGTTATAGAAAGATCCCAAATCCATCTCTAAAACGATTATTTTAAACAACAAGGGGGGCATTGCAAGAGCTGTCTTCACATACCTGTGCTTGGCAGCACCTTGTTGAGAGCTGTTAGATTAGTGAGCGACAACAGGGAGGGAGGTGGAAAGGACTCCAGGTTGGAGCTGTCCCTGAAGTCTGGTGGCCCAGGACAAACTCCATCATACACCTCTCTCCCACTTTCTTGATGGGTGAACTATGGTTAAAACAATTCCATGTTACCTGTGGTTTCATTTTTTTTTCAGTTTCAGTTACCTGGGGTCAATTGCAGTCTGAATATATTAAATGGAAAAATCCAGAAACAAATAACCCGTAAGTTTTAAATTGCATGCCATTGTGAGGAGCATAATGAAATCTTGTGCTGCATCCCACTCCATCCCACTGGTGTGAGATTCATCCAGTGTATCCACGCTCTATACACTACCTACCCATTAATCACTTGCCATTTTGGTTATCAAATTGCCTATTGCACCAAGTCTGCTGGTGTTGATTGACTTTATTTTACTTAATGAGGATCTCAAATACAAGGGTAGTGATGCTGGCAAATCAGCTATGCCAGAGGGGAACTTAACGTGCTTTCTTTAATTGAAAAAGCAAATGTATAATACAATCTTTTGAGCTAGAGAGAGAGACCACGTTTACATAACTTTTGTTTTAGTACATTGTTATCATTATTCTATTGTATTTGCTAATCTCTTATTTGCCTAATTTATAAATTAAACTTTGTCGTAGATATGTGTGCATAGGGAAAAAATGCAGTAAAAATACAGTTGGCCTTGGAATCCATGGGGAATTGGTTCCAGAAACCCCTGCAGACCCTGCAGAAGCTTAAGTCCCTGGTATAAAACCGTGTGGTCTTTAGGCGTATCCTACAACATCTTCCTGTACTCTTTACATTGCCTCTAGGTTACATATGAGACCTAATACAGTGGGAACCCTTGTGCGAATGGCTGTCACGCTGTGTGTTTAGGACACAGTGACAAGGAAACGCCTGCACATGTTCAGCATGGATGCAATTTGTTTCCGCAGATTTTCAATTTGTGTTTTGAATCTGGATTTGGAGGAGCAGCTGTGCAGAGTTCGGTGCTACCCGAGATTTTCAGCATCCACTGAGGTCTGGGGATGTGCCCCTTTGGTAAGAGTGACTGCTGTGTAGGAGAGGACCAGGGAGAAGGCATCAGTTGGAAGAGGTGGGCACAGGCGTGCAGTAGCTTGGCGCCAAGGCTGGCTTACAGACCCTCTGCTGGTACGGGAGCTTCGCGCCTGTGTCGTCTTAGGACCTGCTTCTCATGGTCTCTGTAGGTGTGTAGGAGATAGTGTGTGTGCCTGCGTGTGTGTGTGGGGGGGTGCAGGACCCTTCATTGGTGGATCACTTCAGCCAGGTGCAGGACCCTGGGACCGGGTGTCAGCCCCAGTCCCAGAACCGTGCATTGTCCTCTGTGGGCATGAGCTGAACAGCTTCCATGCTGAGCTGGGTGATCTGAAAGAGTGACAAGGCCTGGGGAGCTGGTGTCCCAGGGTTGCTGTCCCTTGGTGCCCTGTGAAAGGTCCATGGGCCTTTAAAGTGATTCGTAAAAATGGTTGGGAAGCAACAGGCCACTCTCAACTGTGCTGAGTGAGTCTGTGTCCTCCAGACATCACACATTAGCAGGGGCAGATCATGGAGTTAACCTCTTTCATCAAATGGGAGGTCATCTTCCCAGGATCCCCGGGGGGTGATGTCATGAGGCATCTTGGGAGGGAGAGATCTTTTCAATCTGATGAGGCGGTTTGCATAAAACCAATTAGGGTGGCTGAGTACAGAGAGCAGCTTGGGTGAGCTACTTCAGGGGGCTTGGGAAGACCCTCTGGGTGGAGGGCCGCTTCGGTTCCAAGTCTCTACCTAGAGCCTGCCTCCCGTGGCAAGTGCCACGTCTCTAAAGCACTGCCGCTGGGGCCATCATGACAGCGCTGACAGCCAGAGTCCTCTGCCCTCCACTCCTCCCTGCAGCCCACGGCCCTCTCCAGTACCTTCAGCTGGACGACATGTTCTTCCTTGGTCTGGGGGTGAGTTGGGGCTGCGGGAGTCCTGGGCAGGAGGCTTGGGTCGACTCCCAGCTCTGCCTTACTTTTGGTGTGATCTTGATCGGGGTTGCTTCCTCTCTCGGAGCCCTGATTTTCTTCTGTATAAATGAAGCCGGGAGATCCACCTGGCAGGCTAGCGTGAGTTCTCATGGCCCTGGGCAGGGTGCATCGCAGATGGCCGCTCAGGTCCTGCCTGGGCACAGTCCACTGCTCTTCATTTCATATTGATTTAAATCAATTCACATTTTTCTATATAAATTTATTTAAATTGGAAGCACTATACTGTTATTATAAATGGAAAATGCAATTCTATTTGTTATGCCATTAATTATAAATAGAAGACCACTTGTTAATGCTCAAAAATACTCAGATACGGATCCAACAGAACCTAAGTGCTGAGAACTACATTTGGATGCAAGAGATCAGAGAAGGCCTAAAGGTGGGACAGGTAGGTGTGGGTGTGCAGGGACCAAAAAGATGCAAGATGTATACCTGCTGGTCAAGGAGGTTTGACACAACTCCTGTGGAAGTCCAGCTGTATTTTGTATTCTAGAATTTACATGGAAAGGGGAAGGAATTAGGATAGCTAAGATAATTTCAAAAGAGAAGAATGAAGTAGCAGGAATCATTTTGCCTGAGTTCGGGACTCTTCTACAGCACGAGCATCAGAACTCCACTTGGCTCCACCCGCTCAGGGTGCCTTTGCACAAGCCACCTGCCCACTCAGACACATCACTGGGCAAACACCCTGGGGCTCCCACGGTGGGCCACTCCAGCCAGGAGGGGGAGAGTGAGTCCATTGCAGAGCGTGTGCATTCTGTGCATGTGCATGTGCCCCATTTGTGATGAGGGGGCCAAGTGCAACGGAGGGCCTGTGCCTCGGAGGGTCTGCATGGCTTCCTTCTTTCTCTTGTTTCTTCTCAGCTCTTTGGGGACCCTGCCATCAGGGACAGGGCTGTGCAGGGAAATGGCATGGTCTGGGGTTCAGCAGGGGGTTCCTTTTAAAAAAGCATTTCAAAATCTAAGACTGGGAAGGCCTGGCAGCATGGGTGTGCTACCGTTTGAATCTGTAGTGTCCCCCAGAGGCTCATACCAGGGGTGTCCCCAAAAGGTCCATATCTGTAGTGTCCCCAAAGGCTCATACCTGGGTGTCCTCCAAAGCCTCAGACACGAAAGGCTTGGTCCACAGCAAGATGCTATTGGGAGGTGGTGGAGCCTTTAAGAGGCGGGGCCTAGTGGGAGACTTCTGTTCAGAGGGCCAGGGCCAGTGCCCTGGAGTGAGGCGGGGAGTAGGACCCCGCCCTTCCTCTTCCTCTTTCTCTTCTTGGCTGCCACAAGGTGAGGTTCTGCCCCACCAGCTGCCCCTGTGCTGCTTGCTGCAGGCCCAGAGCAGCAAGAGCCATTGATCATGGGCCGAGAGCTCCCCCACTGTGGGCAGAGTAGCCCCTTCCTCTTTCAGAAGAACCAAAACTGACCTGGAATTCCATCCTCAAAGACTCCAGGTGCTGGGCCAGGTCATGTTATTTTTTTAAATTTTTTTGTGTAGATGGGCAGAATGCTTTTTTTATTTGTTTATTTATACGTGGTGCTGAGGATGGAACCCAGAGCCACTCATGTGCTAGGCGAGCGCCCTGCACTGAGCCCCAGCCCCAGCCCCTTCCCTCCTTAGAAGCCGATTCCAGTAACAGGAAACTGACTCCCACGGTGGATCTGGCCCCTGTGCCCAGGGCAGTTGCAGGCTGGCCTCTCTGGGGGCAGATGCCTTGGTGGAGCCTGACAGGCATAGTGCTCACTGGGGAAGGGCTTGGGAGGCACGCAGAAGTCCAGCCAATGCAACCCTAGCCACCCTGTGGTGAGGTGGGTACTTGGCCCATCGGCCTTGTCCACTGGAGACCAGTCCCCACACTGCTGCTTGTCAGCACTGGCTGGGGTGGCCCTGGAAGGAAGGGGCTGCTGCGGGCGAGGCAGGTGGCCCTGCAGAGGGGTGACAGCTGGAGACTGCTGGCAGTTGAGGCAGCACATCCTTTATTCAAGGGGGATCCACAGGTCACCCTCTGTACCCAGTCCACAGTCCACTCTGCTGCTGTAGCCCCCCTGTGGTGACACTTGGGTGCTGTTCGTGGTCTTCCCGGGGGGATCAGAAGAGCAGGCTAGTGGATGAATGGAAGCCACTGCCGCTCGTCAGGACCGCAGCTGAGACTCTTGGTCCAACTTCCCCTGCTCTCAGCTGTTCACCTGGTGAGGCGGGAGGGCTGAGGCCCTGGTCAGTGACCTTCCCAGGCTGGGCTGTTGTGTGGACCCACTGACAGTCCTAGCTGGGAAGGAGCACCCAGGGAGGACTCACGTGCAACCTGGGTTGCTCCACGGGAGCCACTGGCTGGGGGCTTCGTGGTGGGCATTAGCCTGTGTGAAAGTTGTCAGAAGAAAAATGGAGTCACTTGTGCCAACTCTCAGGAAAAAGAGCCAAGTGCCAGGATCTGAGGGAGGACGGGTTCTTGACAGGACGTGGGTAGCAACGACTTCAGAGACTGCCAGGACAGCGCCCTGCACCCAGGCACCGCCGCCTCGTAAAGCACTTCCTGGAGAACATCTGCCCGGCAGCTGCCTATTCTGCCTCCGACAGACGCCACTCATGTTTCTGATCACTGGGGCCGAGGATCATGGTTCCAAAATCCCTGACGCAGTCCTCCCCATTTTGCCTTAAAACCTGCCCCTTGCCTCCGCCTCCTGGAGTATGCCAGAGCTTTGTGGCACAGGTGTCCCCACTGCAGTGCTCTGCTGTCCCCAGATCAGTCATAGTCTGTGGAGAATTTCTCTCTCTCTCTTTTAAAGATTGACGTGGGTCACAAAAACCTCCCCACCTGTGCCGCTGCCATGTCCTCGGCTTACCTCTACCCAAACCTCCCCGCCGAGCTTCCTCTGCCAGCTGTCCAGCCACTGCCACAGGTTCAGACCTGATGCCACTGTTCTTTCTACACAATGTGGATGACCCGTTGTGATACCCGAAGCTCCGGCATTTGTGAGGGGTTCCCAAACAGCCTCGCTCAGCCACAGGAGTGAGCTGGGGGGACCGGCACAGCCAGGTACGACAGGAAGGCTCAGGCAGTCCTCCAGTGCAGTTGCTTGGCCCTCCGGCCCTGCTGGGTATTGTTCCCAGAGGTGCCATTTCTGTTCCATGAGGGCGTCTGCTGCCCCTGCAGAACCTTGTGTCTCCAGCTCAACATGGGCAGTTCTGGACACATGGTCACTAACTAGCCTGTGCCCAGGGGTTCCATGTCCATCAAGGCCCAGTGTTGCAGCAGCAGTTATTTTTCAAAAGGTGCCTAGTTGTCTGCTCTGGATGATGTGACTGTGCTGCAGACCCCAGGGCCTCCTGCATTGCGATTCTCTTGCTGGGGCTTAACCAGCAAGCTCTGCGTGTTTGCTCCTGCCTGTGTGTTTAACACTGTCCCATCTTCTGGGAAACATGGCTCAAGTGGCAGGCTAGCTTACACTGCAGCCTGGTGACTGCTGAAGTGGCAGCTGCTTGTGTCATGTGGGAGGGGCAAATGATGGCCTCAGAACTCAGAGGCCTATAGGCCTTGGATACTCTTTCTTTTACTTTGCAAACGTGGTACTATCTATGGTGTCCGGATCACTGGTCCTGTGACATTTTTGCTGATCTTGGGTGCACGTCTCACTACGGTGAGCAGAGGCTTGCTGGCTACTCCTTACTTATCTGGCCCCAAGTGCAATGCATCATTGCTGTAAGAGAGAAACATGGCGGCCGACCACCCCGCGCCCTGCAGACAACCTTAAGTCCAAAGGCAGCAGAGCTACCAATGCTCTGGAACAAAGCTGTCAATGTATATGGCTGTCCACTCTTCCCTTGCCACTTGCTGTGGTAATTGTGTCCACCTGGCTTCTGGTGGTGACAGAGTCTCTCTTGGCCAGTTCTAGGACACCACCCCTCCCCAGGGCTTCTAGGGAGTCCCCTTCCACAGCCACCTTCCTTACCACCAGCCGGATGAGGAGGCAGTGCCTTCTCACCAGCTGGTTATGTAAGATCCTGGTAAATTATGTGTCCTCTGTCCCTTCCTGGAACATGATAATCCGCCAACCTTCTGTCCTAGCATAGTTTGTCCATGCCAGTGTCCCCTTTCATGAGCTGTGGAGTCCTGCCTCACTGGCTGCCATGGCAATCCTGGGGTTTCAGCTTTAATCAGCGTGGGCATTGCTTGATCAAGACTCCCAGGGGCCATGGGATAGAGTCTGCACCATCTCCTGGTCTCCTTGCTGGGGGGGTAAGTCCTGTGTGTGGCAGAGAGTCTCCAAATCAACAAGCTCTTCCAATCTGCTGTTACACACGGGCGCCCTAGGAAAGTGGCCCTAGGCCTGCCCTTCTGACAGGCTCCTGCTGGGACATGCTGGCTGCGTCTCATAGCTTCTTTGGGATACAGTTCTGCTCCCACTTTATCAGGCTCAGCATGTCCCCAAATGAGTCGTGTTGAAGCCCAGCCCTGGTGGTAAAGCCCAGCCCTGGTGGTAGGCCTGGTGTTCGGGGGTTTCGTGAGGGGCACATTTTTTTCTTGTAACAAAAAGTGTCTGCGTTTTATTCAAACGAGAGAGGGTGGGTGAGGTGACATGTCCAGGCTGAGAGGGATTGGAGGGGCCCGGACTTCGATGGCCCAGCATTGGCTCCCACTCTTTCCCAACCAACATCCTGACCCCAGATAACAGACCTGCTCTGGCTGGGGATCAGTCTCCCCTGGAGCTGGTCTTTCTGACTACCATGTCCTGGTCTGCGCCTCAGCTTCGGCTACGCTCCTGATGCAGGAGAGGAGAGTCTGCTGAGCCCGCAGGGAGGAACTAGGCTTCCCCTTGACTTTCAACAGCTGAAGGTGTCCACAGTGTCTAGGTTGTGTTCTTCTTGGTGTCTGTGATGCTTAGTGGAGCCATTGAGCCCCCGTCCTGGTTGCTATTTTCCCCCAACACCTGAAAATCACACCAGCCAGCGCACTCCCTGCACAGCATGTCTGCAGGAGCCCAGCCACCCCCAGGAGGGGTTAACAAGCAGCTACCAGCTTCTGCTGCCCATTTCTAGCCACAGGTTCCTACTGTCGGTCAGAGGGTGTGACCAGCTTCCTACCGCCTGCTACCTTGGACCAATCCAGGCATCAACTCCCGTTCACTGGCTCTCCAGAAGCAGACGCTGATGTGGAATTCAGCATACAGGTGTCTTCTGGGATCCCCACCTGGGCAAGGGATGGTCAGAAAGCTGAAAGGGACTCAGGGAGAAGTCCGGTGCAGGTGTGACCTCTGAGCACCTTTGTGCGTGGCTGAGCTGCCCACATAGTGCTCGTCTGGCCTGCAAGGGCAGGGCCTCTGTGCTCCTGCTCACTCAGCCATTGCCCAGGGGCTGCCTGCAGGGACATGCCCTTTGGCAAGGACCCTCCCTGCAGTAGAGATACACTACAGGAGCCGGAGCTGCCATAACAACTCCTTCTTTGGGCGGTGTCCCTGGGAATACCCCATATCCAGGTGGTTCTCTCAGGGTTTGCTGAGGAGCCCAAGCATTTTCTGGAGCATAGTTTGGGAATTGCTTAGGATGGGGGCCGTGGGACATCACCAACCTTGGAGTGAGGCAGGGATGTGTTCAGATCCTGGTTCTGCTGTGACCAAACTCTGTGTCCTTGGGAAGATGAGGAAGTCAGCTGAATTTCATTTCTTCATCCGTAAAATGGCAGTCATGGTAGCTTCGCATCCATGAGTTGTGAGAGTCGAATCCAGTGTTTTGGGATGCTTGGCCTCATGCCTCACTTAGACCAAGTTCCCCTGGTGGCTGCTGTCCTTATGCACACGCACACCTGGGGGGAGAGGAAGACCTGCATCAAAATCCTTGCTTTATTGCCATTGGCTCTGTGATGTCAAACAACTTGAAGTCTCCCTGAGTCCCAGGGAGTCGTCTCTGCAGTGACATTGCAAGAGTGGCACTCATCCTACTTTGAGAAAGTGGATGAAAAAGTGCTTGGTCAGTGCTGCAGTGTGGTCCCATTGGAGGGGGGTTCTCTTATTTCCCATCTGTGATCCATAGATGCATCAAAGGGAAACCTGTTGGGTTTACCCATCCACTCCCTTTACAACATTGAATAGACTTAAAACTTGCTCCAGAGCAAACCAGGAGTGAAAACTCTTTATAATACTGTAGAAATTTCCAGAACAAGGTTCTAACCACACATTTCTAGCCAGAACATCCTGTGGCCTATGTTGGGCACTCAGAAAGATCTCTGTCTGATCAAAGCTGCCTTCTTAAGGAGATGACTCATCTTGTGTGACCCACGTAGGCACTCAGAATCTGACACTGATGGTCAGCTGGTCTTTCTGATCTGAATGGGCTCCCTGGCTCAGGGTGTGGAGGAAGGTGATGGAAAGACCCAGAGCACAGGTGAGCCCACACCCTGGGATGGTCCAGAGTCACCATCAGACCTGCTTATGCACTTGGAGCACACTGCCAAGGTCACAGAAGCCTTTGATCTTGCCCTCTTGTCTCCTTCTCTGAGGACTGGAGAGAGCCATCAGTTGCCTGTTGGGGAGGGCGCTGCCTGTCTGCATCTGCTCCACCCTGCTGCCCTGCCCCACCCTTCCTCAGACGGAACTCTCTCCAGGACTCTTCTTGTGAAGTCCTTCTTTGGCTCGCATGTCTTCTCACAGCTGTGTCTTCCAGGGCTACAGCAGAATCTCTGCTTCCCTGGATGGCTTCTGGGATGGGGGTGGCCTTGTGACTTTGTGACTCCCTCTGCCTCATGCTGGCTCTGGCTCTCTGATATAGGATACGTCTCTGAAGTGTTATTTGGAGTAAGGGACCAGAGAGCTTCTGAACCCACTTTGCCATAAAGATCCATCTCTTGCTAAGAGTGCAATCTGAAAATAGAACCCCCGTGTGAAATGCTGGGAAACTTCTGTGCAGCCTCGTTAGTGGTCCCCCAGAGGCAGAGGCATGTGCACCCTCCTGCTTTAACATCCCATGTCTGTAGGGTGGTGATTTCATGCATAGATCATCAAAATCATCACATTCGCATTAGAGTTTGTTACTTTTTTTTTTTGCTACTTTCTCCATTTAGGATGCTCACTTGCCTTTGGTCACCTGCTCAACGTGGAGCTTCCACTGAGGATGGCAGAGGCAGGTGGAGCCTCTGCAGGTAATGGCTGCCAAGGCCTGTCTTCAGTGCCTGCAGGCAAGGGTGGACAAGAGGCCCCCAGAGGTTCCCTCAGGGAACAAATTTTGTGAATCTAGCAGCAGTTGAGGACAGCGAGGGGTCCACGGTGCGGCCATTCCTCAGAATGTGCGAGAGCGTCAGCAGCAGGGCCCATGGGATCGTGGTCCTAACGACTGGGAGCTTGTCAGGAACTCAGCGGTTTTCAAAGCTGTTTGGTTTTCTCAGAAAATAGTTGCATTAAATGGTGACCAGGGCTGCCTCTCAGAAGCATCTGGGTGAGCAGCACTGGACAGGACTGGGATCTGTCCCGGGAGGGTCTGATTCGGTGGGCCTGTGGGGGGAGGGCCATGAACAGCTTCTTTTTCTGGAATGCCATTAGCTTTGATCCTTTTGGCAGCCCTGTGGTCGGCAGAGTCTGGACTGTGAGGATCATTTTAAGGAGAACAGGTTGAGAATGGAAGGAAGTGACAAGACCTAGGCCACACTGACCTTTCCTCCTGCTTCGTTTGTTCTTTTTTCATTAACCCCCTGGTGTTGTGGAGGATGAAATAGATGTTCCAGGAAATAAAGGGAAGGGCAGCTCCCCAGGCACATGGATGGCTCCAGCGGTGGCTTCTCTCTAGGGGCAGGGGACAATAGTGGGGGTGGCCGTCCTTTTATCATGGGGCCTAGGCTGAGGTTGCATCATCCAGGGGAGAACCAAGAGGCTGACACTCACCTGGGCAAGGTGAGGTCAGGGGGGGCTCCTCATCAGATGAAGCAACCTTGCTGGGGTCTTCGTCTTGGGAAAGAGTACCTGCTTGATTTCAAGACTGATGTCTGCAAAAGAGGGCATTTGACGACATCTCAACAATGTGATAAAGCTTTGCTAAGCACGTTTCCTTGGTCAGTATAGACGCTTTGCAGCCTGCTGGCCACTGTCCTCCCCCTGGCAACTGTGGAACCCACTGTCTTGTCCCTGTTCCAGGCCCCTGCAGCTGGAGGGGCCTGAGGGTCTAGGGTGCAGGTGGGCTCAGTCTCTGAGGCACTGTTGCATTGCCTAGGGATGCTTGGCTGAGAGTCAAGAAGGGGAGCTAACCCACCTGGGATGCCCTGTGTCTTTCACAGAAGTGACTGGGACACAGGCACTGCTCTGGCCCAGCATGGGACATGCACCCATGAGCACTCTCTTTAGTCTTATAGATCATCCTGCAGGGTCGGGGGAGTCCGATTTGAACAGGTTAATCCAGCCCCTGTCTGGTTCTTTTCCACCAAAGCTTCAATATGCATCTGATCTCAGGATATTGGATTTTTCTTTGAGGAAAGAAAGAAATGACTTGTCTGGGGAATAAGCCCCAAGTTCCCTCCATGCATTGCACGCTCTCTGTATTGGGCTAAAATCAGGTTTGCTGATTCTCATGTAAATCTCTAAAGTCTGGGTGTCATCATATGAGTATTTTATGTGCCAGGTAAGTAGCTTGCATCCCCAGGAAATAAAAAAAAAGAAAGAAGGCAAGAAAGATTAGTGATCCTATCCAAGGAGAAAGAAAACAGCTTCGAATGCTTTAAGTGCCTATAGCTTCTTGATACAGTGGCCAAGAAATACGATTCACTCTGAAAGCAGTCATTCTGGTTTGTATTTGGAATTGATCTTGAAGCCTGGCAGATATGTCCTTTTCATGATTGTTGTTGCTGCATTTCTTTTCCACCTGAGCCTGACAAGATGATGCTCATAACAGCCTAGAAGAGTTTGTTTCTTTCCTTGGTGGCTGGTGCAAGCCGGATGGGAGAATGAGCTGCCCAGTCTATTACAAGTGTTCACTGGGTGACTGTTGACCAGAAGGGGACCTCAAAGGAGGATCTTGTTCATGTCTCACTAGCTCTGAGGAGTTAAAAGTCAGTGGAGTCCACAAAGATTTTGTCAGGATGAATTTGCCACCCTAGTAAGAGAACAAAGAGGTTGTCTTTTCTGATTCTAAAACTGATGGAGAAATTTCAGAGCTTATCAAGAATCCAAAACAGGGATCCAGGTGGGTTAGAGGGGCTGATTTTAGCCAATGCCAAGTGCACAAAACATTAGAGAGTCTCCACATGCCCCTAAACTTCAGCTTGAATGTGAAACTTCACAGTGGGAAGGTCTTCTGACACATTTAATCAACTTTGTTCTATTGATGAGAAAACTGAGAGGGTGGTGGATGAACGGACTCACTTTAGAACAAGCTGGGATTGAGAAAGACTTGCCCTGTCACCAATGATAGTAGATTGCATTTTCCAAAGATGGATGCAGCCATGTCACCCCTTCCACCAGCTCTTCTGCACTGTGACCTTGTGATTCCTGCAATATGACCTGCTTTGACCAATGGGTTGTGGCAGAAATGACATTGTGCCATTTCCGGGCTTGACCCATAGTGACCTGGCAACCGTGCTTTTGGTTTCTTGGAACATTTATTGTTGATTCACTGTGGCTGTGCACCCAGCCACCATATTGTGGGAAATGCAAGCCACATGGAGAAGCCATATGTAGACAATTAAGTTGACAGCCAGCATTGACTTTAGTTCATCTGGGTACACCATCTTGGATGTCCAGCCAGCTAAACTTTCAGACAAGTGTAGTTCTAGCTGAACCTTGGAGAAAGGCTGAGCTCAGTAAACCCTCCTCACTGTGAGGGTTAATGTGAGGGTTGGCTTACAGATCTAGATTTTAGGATTATTTGTTAGGCAGTAACATTTAGCTGAAATGTTACTCATAATGCTAATTAAAAAACTCATGCCTGACTATCACTCTATACTTTTACCAATCACTCTCCCACTTATTCTGAAATTCAGTATTTTTCTAATGGAAGGTCATGATGACTCATTAGTGGATCATAGGATCATTTAGTGGGTTGCAAAACGTCAACTCAAAGAGAATTGAATGTATCAGAGTGCACTGAACATAATAAGGGTACAAATTATTTTGTGAAATTTTTAGTTCAATTGCATGCATGTACTTGATTTTGCTGTACCATATAATGTATTTCTCATTGTGAGTTACAGTAAAGATTGCTAAGAACATGTCAATCTAACTTAACTCTTAGTATGACTTTGACAAGTAAATAGGGGCTATATCTGAGTCTGTTCCTGCTGCTGTAACAAAATACCACAGACTGGGTTGTTTATAAACAACAGAAATTTATTTCTCACAGCCCAGAGACTGATTAAGTCCAAGAACATGAGGCTGGAAGACTTGGTGTCTGGAGAGGGCCTGTTTCTTGGTTCACAGGGGGCAGTCCTCGGTGCCCTCACATATAGAAAGGGTAAGGATCTTTATGGGGTCCCTTTAATTCCATCCATGAGTACAGACACATCTCCTAGGGACTCCCACCTCCTACCTCCATCTTGCATGAATTAGGATTTCAACCGATGAGTTTGGGAGCAACGGTCCATTGAAGGAGGACTTTTCAGGAATGAGGAGATCAGAATTAGAAGGCAGCCCTGGGCTTCTCCTCTCCTGTCATCTCAGGCCCGGATGTCACAGTGCCTCTCACCATTCTGACCACTGTAGATCCTTCAGGGAACAGCCACCTTCTCGACCAGTGTGTGTGCACAGGCAAGGACAGCAACAGTGGCACACGTGCTAAGGACTGGACAGTTGGCTCATGAGGCGTGCGCTAGACCGATGCCCCTCAAGGAAAACCACGTCTTAAAGCTGCTTGCTTTATGGGTGAGGAAACGAGGCTCCCTGAGCTGTGTAACTTAGACAATCTCACGCTGCTGGCAGGTGGCAGAGCCAGAACCCAAACCTGCATAAACTGGCCCCACGTCTGAACATGACACTTCTCTCCTACTTTGGAAAATTCCCATGTGAGAAGCTTCACTGAACTTCCTTGTTTGCTTGCAACATTAACTGGTTTCAGAGACTGGGCCAGGGATTCCCTCCTGCCCCTGGACCGTTGGCAGGGCCTCCTGTCTCCTCAAGGCACTGGGAGACGCTCAGCATCA
Source organism: Sciurus vulgaris (assembly GCF_902686455.1). Taxonomy (NCBI): domain Eukaryota; kingdom Metazoa; phylum Chordata; class Mammalia; order Rodentia; family Sciuridae; genus Sciurus; species Sciurus vulgaris. Next base: position 7,953,690 of record NC_136462.1, read on the forward strand.
CTACCCTGTCCTGGGCCTAGAGAGGGCCATACCTTTCTGACGGCCTGGGAGGGAAGGCATTGCTGGGTGAGCCACTTCCCTTCTGGGTAACAAGATGAGAATCTCTGCCCAGTGGTAAAGGTTGGTGCTGGCAGAAGAGGGAAGATAAGAGCCTCACTTCCTTTCTTCTTGTTGACTTTCACCTCTCTCCGGCCTGTTTACTTGTTCCCTGGAGAGCTCTAAGGGACAGGAGGAAGCCCTGCTGCCAGGGAATCTCTGTGCCTCCCCCTCCTTGCCTGCAGAAGGAAAAGCTTGGATTGGATCAGTCCGGTGGCTTTCAGCTGGGAGCAGGGTCCCCCTCAGGGGACATTGGTGATGTCTGGAGACGGTTTTGGTTGTCACACTTGTGAGTGTGAGTGTGTGTGTGTGTGTGTACACTACAAGTGTCTCAGAGGTGACATAGAGATAGTGCTGAGCACTCTACTGTGAACAGGCCAATGCCCACGACAGAGAAGCCTCTGGCTCCACACTCCAACAGTGGTTGTGGCGCTGGAGGAATCTACTCAGATGAACATCCCCACCCACTGAATACCCACCAAGCACCAGAAAACAAGAAGAAACCAGAGATGGAAGAAGCATCTAAACAAAATCCCCAACGCCCTCCTGCCCCCAGGCAGTGGAGCCTGGGATTTAGTGGGGAGATCAAGTACGCATTTGTTTTTCCTCAGAACAATAAACACCAGAAAGGAGCTAGGTCTTCAGGGTTGTCGGGGTTTCTAGAAGGGTCTTAGCAGGTGCCTGGAAACCTTTCTTGATTCTCATGTGGTCCTCTCATCCCTTTGGTCCCTGTAGGCCATCACTTCTTTGGGAAGTCCTTCCTGACCTCCCCAGGGCCTTCACAGAATCCTGGTGACCAGGTATTCCAGCATTTATCCTAGTTTCTAATTAACATGTTTCTTTAAGGATATTTTGCCTGGCACTTTTGCCTACACTACCCTTTCACGATGGCCTCCCACCCCTGGAGATGACCCTGCAGGTGCTGTAGGGTCCATTAGCCTCGACCCACGAAGGGCAGCCAATCAGAGGCCGCATCCCACGAATTCTCATGAGTTCACAGTCAAGGGAGACCCATGAATTCTCATGAGTTCACATGCGAGGACTAAACATAAGGGTGATACCACATTTCTGTCAGAAGCAATGCAGGCTGGAAGACAGGGGAGTGACATCTTTAAAATACTAGAAAGAAAAATGACCTGCCAACCTCAAGTTCTATAACCAGCAAAACTATCTCTCAAGACAAAGAAGAAATAAGAGTTTGGCAGAGACACAAAAGCCAGAAGCATTTGTCCTTAGCAGGTTTCCACTCCAACAAATGTTAGAGTAAGTCCCTGAGATAGAAGGAAATGTATGTCAAACGTAAATACGGATTCAAACAAATAGGACTGAGCAACAGACATGGTAAATGCATGGAAGATAGATGATATTTTCCTTATTATTAAAAACTATTTTAAAATAGTTCATAATTTAAACAAGTATAAGGGCAATGTAATATGGGGTCTATAACATGACAAATAAAATAGAGAACAACGAAAGCACAGAGGTTCGGGAGGGAAGAAAAGTTGTTTGCTGTCGCAAAGTGCTCTTTAGTCCTCGCATGTAACATAAGGTTTTTCTCTCACCACTTCAAGATTTCTCTTTATTATTATTGATCTTGAGCAATTTCGTGATAAGCAGGTTCACTCACATTTCTTGTGCTTGGGGTACAATTGATTCCCTTGGATCTGTGCTTTTATAGTTATCATCCACCCTGGAAAATCATTCCAGCCAATATTTTGGCAAATATTTTTTCGCACCTGTCTCTTCTCATCTCTTGGGACTCCTCTCTTAGGCTCCTCAAAGTTGTCAAGACTCACTGGTTCTTCATTCATTGATTTTTTTTTCTTTCTGTGCTTCATTTTTGACAAACTCTCTTTCATATTTTAAAATTCATTTATTTTTTTCTTTTTTACTGTCTAATCTATTGTTAGAACAATATAGGAAATTTCCTTCTTTGGCATTAGCGTTTTCAGTTACTAAAAATTCTATTTTAGCTTTTTATTGGTCACCTTCCTCTGCTTCTTGGTATGGATGTCTTTTTATATTCTTGAGCCAGGTTATGCAGCATCATTAATTTACATGAAAACAGTCTGACCTTTTCAAACCTTGCTTTTAAGTTTTGTTAGGTAGCACAAGAGTCGTGTTCAGTCTGAGGCAAATGATTTTCCTTTACTGAACCCAAACCTTTCTGATTGCTCTAGGAAATACTGGTGGATTGCGAGTCCCTCCAGCCTGGTGGGTGGGGACAGGGCTGTTCCTGGCCCTGGGTGAGCGCCGGACATGCTTCCCTTGAACCCCGTCGGACGCCTCTTTCCCCAGCCCTGGTGGTTTCTTCACACACACGTTCTAGTCAGACTCGGCTGAGTACAGCGGGTGCCTTCGCAGCTCTCTGGAGTTGCTCTTTCTCTCTTCCCAGTGCTCTGCTTTGTCACTGTCCCCTTCGTCCTCTGTTTTCCCCTCAGCTCCATCGCTTCGACTCTGAAAGCTCAGAAGGCAGTAACCCAGACAGTTGTAAAGCTCACTTCCTCTGTTCCCATCTCCCTGGGACTGTGGTCTGTTGCCTGAAGATTAGCATCTTGAAAAGTCTTGGGATACAAATATGTATCACAAAGTAATGTCTCCCCTGCTATTTTGGCTGTTTGAGGCACCACAGCAAATCCAGTCCCACTCCTCTGACTTGGTTGGGGGGAAATTCCTCCCTGAAGGTCTTTATCTCCAGTGACACCCATCAGTCCATTCTTGGGTCTCCCTCAGGATTTCCTCACTATGCTGGTTCAGCCACTTGTCTTTTACTAGGAGGCTGGAGTGACTTCCCCTATGGCGTCTCCTTCTCTACCCCGTCACCTCTCCAGTCCATTCTTATGTAATAAATCAATTGTTCTAGCTTAAAGGAAGGTCTGGCTTTTTCCTCAGCACCTTGGAGAAGACATCTAAGACCCTGGATTTCTCTACTTCATGGGAGTGTTTCTCTTGCCTGTGGGCTTTGAGTCACACCAACAAGGTGACTAAGGGTGAGGGTTTTGGGTCACGTGGTGTCAACTTGACCCACCTTGGCCTCTGGAGGGGCTGGGGACTGAGGTCAGCCAGGCATGTGGCCAACCAAATTTATGAGATTCAGCCCCAGAAAAGACTTAGGAGGTACGAATATGTAACAACGAACTCCACCATTACATACAACTATAATGAACCAATAAAAACTATGGAGAAAAAGTCTCAGGATATCCAGGCTTGGTTGAACTTCATCGGTTGGTGATATTCCACGTATATTGTTACATACTGGCACCAGGAAAGTGCTGCCGTCCCCAACTCCACCGGGAGAGGACAGTCAGAAAATCCACATGTGGAACTTCCACCGACCCTGCCCCATGTGACTCTTCCTTTGGCTGATTTTCACGAACTCTTTCTCTGTAATAAACTTTGGTCATGAACATGACAGTTCTCCATGTATCCTGAGAGTCCTTCTAGAACATTACAGAAGCTAAGAGGGGTGTCAGAAGCAAGGGCAGCCTCGTGGACTCTTCCCTCTGACTTTGCCCCATTCCAATGATACAACTCTGCTCAATCTTTCGTAGAAAGAAATCTGGTCATGACTCTGGCTTAAGCCCCCTTGGTGGTTTGACGATTTAGGGTTCAGCACAAACTTTTTGATGTGGCCCAAGAGCCTGCCGCCCAAGCCTGCCCTCCTGGCCTGCTCTCGGCCCCACCTGCTGTGGCCTGCTCTTGGCTCCTGCTTCTGAGATCATCTGCCCCCTTTCTCTAGTTAACTCCATGTGGCCTTTACATCTCAGCCCTCGGGGCCTAGTCTGTACCTCCCTTCCACAGAGCAGTATCTGGCCTCCTTCCCCAGGGACTCTTGACTTCTCCTAACCGCTTATGAAGGTGCAGCCCACCCGAGGGGAGCACACAGCACTGGTGGGTGGTGCTGTTTGTCTCTGTGAGGCCAAGGGCGACTCAGCTCTCAGCAGAGCCTGGCCCATTGCGCTGAGAGATCTATTTTAATTAACACTGGCGGGAGCTTTAGAGATGGCCTACGTGCTGGGAAGAGATCTGGCACATCGAACAACTCGTGTCCCAGGAGGAGGCATCGCACCCAGCCTGCACCCACAGGGGTCTCACCCTTTCCCCTTGGGGTCTCACCCTCTCCTCTCAATCTGGGAGGTGGAGTGGAACTAGGACTCTATTCCGAGGTCACATTTCTTGCCATGTCACCACCTTCTTTTATGATCCTGGGCAAGACACTCCCCCCCAGGGCCTCTGGTTGCTTCCATGGAAAATGAGGGGTTTCAGCTTGTTCTGTGGTTCCTACCAACTTGACCACAAATGTCCCCTCTTATTTTCCCTTCCCTCTGGAACATCAATCATGTTGCAAATGGCAGAGAAACTGGGGTTTTGGGTATTGGTGTAGCCTTAGGGAGGGACAAGGCCCTACAAGGTGTCACGCCTGGCTGACACAGTAGGAAGGGACGCGGGGATGGATCAGGCACAGGTGCATGACCACAAAGAGTCCACAAAGTTCTGGGCAAGACAAGCACATGAACAGACAAGAGGAACAACCTGAGGAGCAAGGGCTTAATGGGGCAGACTGAAGAGAGGGAGAGACCATGGAGAGCCGGGAGAGAATGTGGACCTGAAGGACCGACAGGCATGTCGGGTGTGAAAGGCACTCGAAGACACTCTCCATTAGGCAGACAGACCTTTTGAACCACGTCAAGAGCGGAGGCGGTCATCCACACGAATGGGAATGTGTGCGTCTTGGGAAATTCTGGAAGTGTTTTCTAAGGCAAGGGGCCTTTAGGTCCTGTGTGACATTGAGCAAGTCACATCACCTCACTTCCCTCACCAAGTGCATGATGTCTAATGTGAACGAGCTAAAAAGTTGTAAGGCCTTGGCATGGCCAGTTGCTATCATAAGGACTTGGAGTGGGGAGAGGGGAATCGAAATCTGGGTAGTGGGTGGCATAGTGACCCCCTTTGAAAAACCCATCCACCGGAGCATCAGGATGCAACATTCTTTGGAACAAGGGTCTTTGCAGATGTAAATGAGATGAGGATCTTAAAATGAGCTCAGCATCCAATGACAGGCATCCTTGTAATAGAAGGGAGACGCAGGGGAGAAGCCCCTGCGGTTATCCTCCCTACTCACCACCCAGCTCCCTTCTTCCACACCTGGAAGATGGCATGTTCAGTGGGAAGAGAGTGGGTTCCGGGGCTTCTCAGACATGGCTTTGAATCCTAGCTCTGCCACTGAACTGTGCAGCCCACAGAAGCCACCTGACCAATCTACACTTCCTGTCTTCATCTCTCCAAAGAGTACATGCCACTGTTGTGTCCCCCAGAGATTCATGTGTTGAGTGGTGCTATTGGGAGGTGGTGGAACCTTTAAGAGGTGGAGCCTGGTGGGAGGAAGTTAGGTCATTGGGGCGTGTCCTTGAAGGGAATATCGGGACCTCAGTCCCTTCCTCTCTTTCTCTCTTCTTATTTTTGTTTGCCAGGTGACCACGTACTGAAGCCTTTGAAACTATGAACCTAAAATTAACTCCTCTACCTTTTTTTTATGTTCAATATGATTTATTTAAAAATTTGCAAAGCTGAAGGAGGGATCTGATCTTTTGTTAGAAGAAAGTTTTTTTCACAGTATACATTTGTTAGCCACTTCTGCTTTGTATTGAATAATAACAGAAAAGGAAGTTTCTGTTCAAGATCGTCTACCTTTTCAGTTGATTTAAGTCAAGTATTTGTTATAAGAACAGAAAACTGACTAACACAACCATCTGCTTGCTTTGGGGGAATTTTATGATTTCATTACTGTCACCTGATGGGTTCTCAGCAATGAACACCTTCCTGTTTCCTGTGTATAGCCAGGAGATAAGCCTCCAGGTGGGATTCTGAGGGGGCCACATACTTGGTCGGGGCCTATAGGAGCTGTGATCTCATCTGCCAAGGATGGTGGCTCTGTCACTATCTTGCGTCACTATTCACCATTACATCACACTGGTGAAGGGGTTTGATATTTAAGGTGTAGTGAGCTCACGTGGCCAAGTGCAGGCAGGTTCCCCCCACATTACTTCCTTTCTTTATCAAATGTGTACTGAAGGCCTACTTGCCCAAGACCTTGACCAGGCATGGAGGAGAGAGGAAGAGAGAAAGATGACAGTTTATGCTCTCAAGTAACTCACGTCTGGTTTAGGAGTCAGATAAACCTGCAGCAGATTGTAGTCCAGGATGGAGGGAAGCTTGGGCCACAGCAACATGACATCCAGGGACCTAGAACTGGAATGAACTACAAACGGGATAATGATGAGCGTTATAATTTCCCACACTTAATGACTCTACCTTTTGTCCTGGCCCCATGTTAAGGGCTGTATGTCTCTTCCTGTCAACATGCCCACCATAACCTGAGGAGGGGAGTACTGTGCCTTCAGACAGGAAATGGACGCATGCACAGGTGAAGTCACTTGTCTCCAAGTCAGGGAGGGGGCAGGATTCACTGTCCTACTCCAGGAGGCCCTCATGCAGCCCTCTCCACCACACTGTCCAGGAGGTGGGTGGAGTGGCCCCAACCATGGGGAGGTGTGTTTGTGCTGGGGCAGCTCACGAGCACAGCCATGTTTTCTAACCACGGAAATGCGCCTGGGTGGGAGGTGGACTCCCTTCGCTGACCATGACCACCCCCATGGTTGGCATCTGGGAGAAGGCCGCTCTCTCTAGGCCTGCAGCGTTTCATTCTGAAAGGACACTGTGCGCCACCTCCCAGTTCCTTGCTGAAACCCAGGCCGCGTGTTCCATGTTACCTGTTTGTCTCCAGTGCTCTCCAGAGGCCAGGAGCGCAGGTGTGCTCCCCTCGTCTCCAGTGGGGACCGGGGTCAGGCCTTTTGGAGACACGCAGCAGGCACGACCTCCTGATGGCCACTTACATTCCCGTCCAGAACACAGCTACTGCCCAACCACCAAAATGCCACCTGCCCCTGTGGGGCAGCGCAGAGTGCACTGGAGGCATCAGAGCTGCCTGGAGGGCTGCAGGGGTCAGATCTCTAAGGCCTGGGGCGTTTGCCCTGGGACTTGTCCTTTGTCAGAAGGGATTGCAGGTAGGTAGGTGAAGGACCTGTGGAGCTCGGGGCTTTGGAAGGTCCTCTGCTGGCCTTGGGGTGCTGGATGATTCTGGTTATCAAGGGTGGGTGTGGAGGGAAGGGCCAGGTCTAGCAGGAGTGGACAGGGCCGATGCAGCCTCACCTGGGGGGCTGGGATGCAGGGAGGTGGGGCACCGGGGACCCCCAGCTGAAGGAGATGCCTGGGGTTCACCAAGAGCCACCAGGGAATCCTGGAAACAGAAACAGGACCCAGTCCCCAGCCTGGAGACCTTGCTCATCAGGTGCTTTCCTGGATGGGGGAAGGCGCTGTTGTCCAGCGCACCTTGAGGCCGTGGTTGCTGGCACCAAGTGACCTCTGGGTTGCCTCTTTTAATCAGCATAATCTAATTGCCGCCGGCTCCACACCACCCCCACCCGGCCCCAGCCGCACGTCTCTAAATAGAGAGGCCCCGAAGCTGCCGCCATGTGAAGTATCATTAAATACACCTTCTCACACTTGGCAAGTAAGCCCTGATAAAGTTTCACCTTTTAACGAAATAAATGACTCAATTAACAAGATGAAAGGCAGCAGCATGGTGGCAGGCCCACTTGGTGGCCAGAAAGGAAAGGCTGGAGAAGAATTATCCCAGCGGGGAGTTAATGCGGGCAGAGGCCTGCTCCCTGGGCGTCCCTGCCAGCCGGCCTGCCAGCGGGGGACCAGGCCTGCTGACCGCTGCCGGGGGTCGCTGCATTCTGGGCAGGGGTCCAGCAGGGCTGAGGGTCCAGGGCGCTCCTCCAGCAGGGCCGGAGTGTGCGGCTGAGTGAGCACGCGTGTGTGTGCCCGGCTGTGAGCCCACGTGCCTGCCCAGCTCCCGACCCACAACCACGTGTGTGCGTGGCAGGGCTCCCGCACCCGCTCCGGGAGGAGGGCTTTGTGTGCTGGTCACCCAAGGGCAGAGGGCTGGCTGTGTCTTAGAACAGACCTGTAATAATGAGCCTCAGGCTATTTCTCCCCCTGTGCAGGTAGAGACTCCTGGACGAGGGCGGGGGTCTCAGCCCCAAGGCCAGGGTCTGCAGAAAGGTCCACCAACCTGGCTGAGGGAATGTGATTTGTCCTTTGTTGTCACCTGGCCTAGCTGACGCGGAGCCCGGCGTGGCGGGCTGCAGGGCCTGCAGCCTGGTGCTCCCAGCGTGCGCGACTTGGTGGCCATAGGAGCCCTGGATATCTTCCTTTTCCACTGCAGTGGCTCTGGAAGTCTCCAAAGCCGTTTCCCCGCGGCCCTGCTTTGGAATGATGGCGGGCACCGGGCCCTCTGGGAGGGCTTATTATTTAATGTGTTAATAAGGAAGCACATGTGTTTCTAGGTCACAGATCCGTTCTTAAATATTTGATAATTTTCAAAATAATGGGCTTTGTTTGTCACCAAGCATTTTCTTTTATTTTATTCAGGCAAAACTTAATTCTGAGAGGGGGTCTGGGCCCTGCCCATCTCGCCGGCTAGAAGATGGCTAGAAGATGGCTGGGAGCACCCTCGGAAGGCCAGTGAGTCTGCGGAGGTGGAACTGGCGCTCCATGGGACATGCTGCCACGGGCGCCTGCTGCGTGTGGAACCGCAGCCGGGACCTGGTGCGTCCTGCTCAGTGAACGCTGTTTCCCTGAATGGTGTGGCTTGACCCCACTCCCACAGCAAGGGCGAGGACCCAGTGTGAGGAGAAACAGGTACACCTTCAGGATGGGACAGGGGTGGCCACAGCTTTCTGGAAGCCTCCTGGGAGGCAGACAGTGTGGCCTTATTTCACCCTGTAGCTAGCATGTGAACAGAAACCTAAACCCAGAACTGCATGTTTGGGGTTTGTGGCTGACCTGCATGGTAGCTAGGGCAGACCCCAGTGATGCTCTGGGGGGGCTTCCAGGAGGAGGGAGGTCCGAGCAGACGTCACACACTGGGATGGGCACGGAGGACGCTGCAGCTGCATGGAGAGGGCATTCAGTTAGCGCAGGAGGAGGAGGCTCCCTGGAGTGAGGGATGGTGGGAAATAGGGGCAGGCATCGGTTTTCAAGTGTGAGTCGTGGACTTGAATTCTCTTCATGTTGGAGGGAGATGAGAGTTGAGGAACAGGGACGCTCCAGTTTGGGTCCTCTCTTGGTCCACTTCGAGCAGCTGTAATAAAATCCCCTCGATGGTGATTTATAACGACCAGGATTTATTGGCTCTGAAGCCTGGGAAGCCCAAGATCAAGGTGCCAGCATTTGGCGAGGGTCTTCTTGCGGTGTCATCTGGTCATCCTGTGTTGGAAGGGCAAAGAGAGGGTGTGCGATTGCTCAGGGAAGAACTCGAAGCCTTAACTTCTTCTAACTGGCAGGCGTCCATTCACGAGGATGAGGGCGGAGCTGTGACCCCTACCCCCCACCAGTAGGCACCTCCTCCCAATGCGGCCGCCTTGGGGATTAAGTTTCCCATGCATATTTTTGGTGGACACGATCACACCATAGCAGGTCCCTCTAAGTAGGACCCCACTCTGAGACTGGACCACAGGGGGCACAGCTCTTTAGGTTAAGTGACACATTTCATGTTTGTGTTGATTTTTAAGTGGATCATGTGCTAGCAAGTTTATTTCCTGCCTTCTCCTCTGAATTGCACATCATAAACACATTTATAAATCATGCATCTTCCACATCTGCTTTGAAAATGCCCTTTTATATAGATACACTTGCATATTATTTATATCGTACTTCCAATTATTTGACCTTTTGGTTATTTCCATGTTTTGAAGTGAACACTTTTTGTAGATAAATCCAGATAAATCCTTCTCTATTTTGCCAGTTCCTTGAACACATCTCTTGAGAGAGGCATGGATCTTTTTGACCCGTTGAGACATATTGCTAAATTGACTTCCAGAAAGGGAAGATCACATCATGCTTTCAGTATAAGTTTTTGGGACATTCTTTTGCCTGCTCCCTTACCAATGCTCTAAATAATCTTGTTGGCTTCTTTTTCGAATAACTATACCAAGTGTATAAGAAAACAAAAGAGAGAACATTATTCCTCTGTTTTAATTTGCATTTACTTGATTGATGGGTCCAAAGGCGTCCCCGACAGTTCACGTACCAAACCTCCTATGTGAATGATATTTGGAGGTGGGGCCTTGGGAGGTGGTTAGGTTTGGATGAGGTCATCAGGGTGGGGCTCTTGGGGTGGCCTTAGTGGCTGTACAAGACAAGGAAGAGAGACCCAAGCTAGCAGCTGGCTCTGTCTCTTCTTATAATGCCATGTCATGATGCAGCAAGAGGGCCCTCACCACAAGCTGGCCTCTGTTCTTGGGCTTTCCAGGCTCCAGAGTGTGAACCAAATAAACTTCTACTCTTGGTAAATTACCTGGTCTCCAGCATTTTGTAATAGCAGCAGAAAACAAACTGAAACAATGGGGAAGTTGGACAGTTATTTACAAATTAGAATTTGTATACTTCTTCTTCACTGGGAGTTGCTTACTTAGGTCCTGGGTCTCTTCTTCTCCAGAAATCTGAGTGGCTCCACAAACCTTCTGGTCCTGCTCTGCTCTGTAACCCAGCAGGCTGCACTCACCACGTGGTGCCGACCCCTACCACCCAGCCTGGAACAGGCTCCTTCTGATTCCAGCCATAGCTCTGAACCCCACCCTGGCTGCTCTGCATCCACCTGGTAACAGCTCCCCACCTGAAGCTCTGCTCTGCTTGTGTTGTAGCCTGGTGTCTCCTCTCCATTGCTGAGGCCCATGCACCTTCAAACACCTCCATTCCAGCCTGGCCGTGGGAGCCTCCTTGGCCTCTCAGGTTCTCTCTTGGGTTCTCTGTCCTCCCTCCTCCTGGGCCTGCTTCAGTCTCTTGACTCTGAACACTGACCATAGACACATGGAAATAAAAATAACAACATGACATTCTGGTTCCCAGTGAGGGTCCAGGAGATGGGCCCACAAGCCCGAGCTTCCTGTCCTGGATCTCGCTACCTCTGGGGCTGGCCAGCCTGGAGGACTGAGGCTGTGACACAACGCATAACCCTGTCCTGCTGGGTTCTCCTGGAAGCTGAGACTGGAGCACGTTCCTGGGTGCAGATGGTTTACTGGGCGGGGACCCCAGGAACCAGAGGAGGGAGTTGGTGAATGAGGTGGAGAAGAGGAGCTGATGAAGGGACATTACTTGGCTGGTCAGTACTGTGGGAAGCGGGGTCCGTCTTCCTGGCAGCTCTGTGAGGGAGAATGGAGAACTTGCCTCCCAGTGTTTCTTTCAGAAAGCGGGGAGGGTGGCTGGGACTCCTGACCCTATGGCTCAGCTTCCAGGCTGCACCTTCTGTGACTTGGAGGCTGTGGGGAAGGAAGCCAGGAGACCCCCTGTAACTGTGGTGAGATTTGGGCAGGGGGCCCGGAAGAGACCCCGGAAGCTGCACTCACACTGGGGGCAGGTGGTGGGTCAGTGCCTTCATTGGTGTCACCGCCTGTGGGGCGGAACGTGTAGGCACAGCCTGGACCTCCGTCAGGCACTGTGATGGGGCCTCTGTCCATGCTTCCCCCCGACAACCACCAAGACCAGACACGTCCCAGCCACACCTGAACGGCCTTCTGGACTCCCTGCCTTTCTGCTGCGGGCTCTCTGGCCTCCACTCTGCACCCGTGACATCTGCCCAAGCAGAACACCTGAATCAGGAGAGGAGACTTGGTGGCCAGCTAAACGTGGGAAGCCCTGCAACTTCTGTCCCTTCTTGGAGCGTCACAGTGGGACTCACACAGTTCAGCCTGCAGGAGGTCCTCCGCAGGGAAGCGGCTTCACTTTGTTCGCTTGGCTCACTCCGGATCGTCCACCAGGCCTCAGCACAGCAGCATGGGGAGGCCTCGGACTGCGGTGTGGACCTGCAGCAGAGGGTGGGTCGTTTCCGCCTGGCCCTCCCGCCAGGCCCACGCTAGGCTCCAGACTGCCTAGCTGTTGTTGTCTGGGTCCCCGGAGCCTGTGTGGCCGTGTGGCCTCTTCTGGGCAGCTGGGGCATCTCCCTGACTCCAGGGAGCTTTTCTTGCTCCTCCCGACTCCGCTGAGGCCCCGCCATGCTCTCTGTTACTGACCGGAGCCCCTGGCTTGGACCCGGAGCCTCCCCAGGGGGCCTGGTAGCTGAGGCTCTGCCCCCCACTTTGCCCTCTCCTTTCAGTGAGGGCAGAATGTTCTGAAGCTCCGGGGGTACTGCCCTGCTCAAGATGGCATCACTGAATGGGCGGTTTCCGAAAGCTGGGCTGGGCGGCCAGGTGCAGGATGCCAGGCGGAGGGGGGGGATGGCTGAGGTGAGGCCCGTGGTCCCTAAGGTCACTTGAGCCGAGCTGGCTGCAGTGAGCCTTCCCTGTTTATGTCTCCTCAACCTGGACCACCGCTGAGGAATTTGACCTTCTCAGCCACATGGCAGTCAGTCACTGGCTCTCTTCTGACCCCAGTTCCAGGTCACCCTCCCTGCCTTGACCTCACTCCTCAGCACTCCCTAATGTCTGCCCTTCTACTGTATGTTCTGGAGTAGGTAAAGGGCATGTCCTCCACACCAGCACACACTTGGCCTTCCAGTCTGCTAAGTTGTGACTCTCTTGGGCACTGGGGATGTTTTTGCCTGGGCACCCAGTGACATTTTAAGCTTGACAGTTCCCCGCTTTCTGCTGAAGGTAGGTAGTAGCTGAAGAGGATAACCGGAGAGCTCCTTTCACGCCCTTGGCATGAGCTGCTTGCTCCGACCTGGCCAGCAGCCACGTTGTGTCCCTTAGTCCCTTTGAGCCTCAGTTCTTCCTCCACAAAGAGGAGCCGAGACCACAGTCATTGCAGAAGGTTCTGGGAGTGACACAGGGTTCCCCACGACCACGGCCTTCAGAGCTAGGTGGGGACGTGTCCTTCCTTCTCCGTGGGGTGACATGAGCACCTTCCAGCTGTTACCCGAGAAGGTACTTGATAACACACGTTGGCAATCCGTCTTATCCACGGACACCACCTCTTCACCACACCCAGCGATGTGGTATTGAATGGGTCCTTGGAAAGTCAGGTTATTGATTTCTCAGCCCACAGAAGTCATCTGCAATTAGTGGTCTAAGGCGTCTCTGTGGTGGGCGTGGTGTCGAGGGAAGGGCAGGGGTGGCTTCTGGAGTCAGACGCACCTACAGCGGAGGTTGCTTGGGTGAGGTGGGACCTGACCTGCTGACGCCCAGGGTGGCCGGGTTCAGTCTGGGTGCAGGCCTGGGGCACGCTCTGGATGGGCCGGGATGCAGAGGGGCCCAGAGCCCCATGTGTGCTGGGAGGTGTTCCAGCTTTGGCACAAGAAGGTCTTGATGCACATGTGGGTGCTCCTTCTTGGTGGGCCAGTGCCCTCGGGCAGGTGGGCTGTCTTCAGTGTCCTCAGCTGTGAAATGGAAGGTGGGCCAGTGGGCTACATCCTGTGCAGTGCGAGGCCCAGCACCCATCACCCCCCGCAGTACAGGCTTCCTGCCCTTGATCTTAGCTGTGCTGTCTCTGGACCCCTGGGGGCACCTTCAAACCCAGTGCGTGACCTGGGTTCAGCAGGTGACTGATGACTTAGTGCTTTCTGGGTTGTGGTAGAACTTATGGGCCCTGGGGCCTGCTGTGAATTCTGGCACCTGGGGCCACTGGCTCTCCCTGTGGCCTGGACCCACTAAGCCTTGGCATTCAGCAAACAGCCGGATTCTCAGGGATCTCAAATGGATGTCTTAAGACTTCTACACAGCTGGCTGTCCATATCTGTGGGCTCTGAACCCCCAAATTCATCCAAGGCTGTATTGTAAATATTTGAAAACTTTCATCTATGTGGAACACATAGAGACTTTCAATGCCATTATTTCTTAAATAATACAGTGTAATGACTAAATAGTATTTAGACTCTATTAGGTATCATAAGTCATCTGGATATGAGTTAACGGATTTGAGAGCAGGCCTGGAGTTTTATGCAAATACTACACCATGTCATGTAAGAACTCGACCAGCTGAGGATTTGGTATCCCCAGTGTGCTGTCCCAGACTCGTGCTCTGTGGATGCCCAGGATACTGTATACTGCAATCCCAAGATGGTAACTGGGGATCTGCTCCCCAGGTCTGGTTGCCTGGAGTGGGTATACACAGAAAGGACCATTGAAAAGAGAGCCAGTCTGGGAGCCTCCCCAGCCTTCTCCTGGGGCCACTCTGATGGCGGAGTTTCTCTCTCCTGTGTCTGAAGAATGCATGGTGGTGTGACGGGGGTAGCGTCCATGTCCTGGGTGGAACGTCTTCCTGACCCAAGGACCTGGCTGCTCCCCAGCGCTCCCTGTGGGCACCTCACACACTTCCCTGGTCTTGAAGCTGCCTCTCCTTCTCCATGGGGCTCTGCCTAAGGGGCCTTGTTCCTTGTAGTCAGTGAAAAGTCCACTTTTTGGTCTTTCCAGATCATTTTCTTTTTTTCTTTTTTTTTTCCTTTTTGAACATCCCAGTGGCTGTAGATGATTTCTCAAAGGCGAATGTCCTGGAAAGTCTTCCCTGAGGTTCTTTTCATGGACGTGGCCTGTAGAGAGGTGACTTAGGTATGAGGAGGTCACAGGGCCCCAGGGTCATATACTGTCACTAGGAAAACCCCAAATACCCACCCAGCAATTTTGGGGCTGACACTGAGCCTGTTTTTGCAACCACATAATAGGGTCACTGGCTTGGTTTCTCCAGGCCATGGTGGTGGCCAGGAACAGAGCCCCCGTTCAACTGGCTCGAACACAAAGGGACAGGAAGAACTAGGCTCGAAACCTGTCCCACGTCACGCTTGTCAACATGGGCAAAGTCACTCCCCTCCTAGGGGTTCCTGTGCCAAGGGCACTAACACGCCGTTGGTAGCAAACACTCTGAGCTCAGAGAAGCTCATGAAAAAGACTACAGTTTTAGCCCATTAAGTTCCAAGTTTTCAATTCTGATATTCCTAGGAAACTGACACAGGTGAATCGAAATACGTTGGAAATAAACATCTAGAGCTTTCACATTCTTTGTATATTTTTATACACAGATGAAATGCATTTCAAATGCTGTAATCATTCACCTATTATTTTTCTCAGAAGAATGCAATTCTAAAACATACTTTTCATTTAAAAGTGACTGTAAGTTGTGTATTTGTTGCTAACTTTTCCATAGATCTAGGCATAAATCTTTTCAAGGTGGTGCACACTTGGAATACTAGGGGTTTGGGAGGCTGAGGCAGGAGGATCATGAGTTCAAAGCTAGCCTTAGTAACTCAGTGAGGCCCTAAGCAATTTAGAGAGACCCTGTCTCTAAATTAAAAAAAAAAAAAAAAAAAAAAAAAAAATATATATATATATATATATATATATATATGTATATATATATGGAGGGCTTGGGATGTGGCCCAGTGGTTAAGCTACTCCTGGGTTCAATCCTTGGTACCAAAAGAAAAAAAAAAAAAAAAAAAAAAAAGGAAAAAGAAAAAGAAAAAAGAAAAACAAAAACCTGAGCTTTCCTTTGGAAGGTGTGTTGTTTGCCCGAACAGTGACTTTGCATGTTTCATTTAGCTATTCTGCAATTAGTAGGCACCATCTGTTTTCAATGAATATTTATTTATTTTCTTTGAAGATGAAACTGCTTAAGACAACATCTTACCAGCTGGTAGGAAAGAGGACATGGGGCTCATGGTGGTGCTGCTCCGTCTCCCCAAGCTATTTGTCTATTTTTATCTTACTGAATGTACTTTGGTAAATCAATTTAAAACCAGTCTGGAATAAGGCTGGGTAAAAACGAATTTAGCTCCAGTGCTTGGAATGAACAGACATCTGGTAGAAATATGGGTTTTAAAAAATCCAGTTGTTTGGCATGGAATGGACGCCGTGAGTGATGGGGGCCTCGGCTTGGGTGTTTGGGCTTGGGGGGCGCCAGGGAGTTCTTGTCCCAGGTGCGGTGGCTTGGCTGTTAAGGGGCTCACGTGGTACCCAAGTCCAGGGCTGGCTTTATGGGCACACGACCTGGGCAGCTGCCCCTGGCCGTGTGCCCAAGGGGCCGCACTGGGCTCAGAGCTCTGCTCTGGCTGTCTCGAAATTCTCAGTGGTTGTGGTTTTGAACTTGTGTTTTGTAACTGAAGTCCCCTGGGACACAGGGGCATGCGCTGTGCAGGGCTGGTGGTGTAAGGAACAGGTCCTGGCTCCCCGCTCCCTGCCTGCGTGTGAGGCGCTCCACGCTCCCCGACCCAGCGTGAAGTGAGCGTGAGGTCCCTGCCACGGAAGTCACCGGCCTGCACGGGGCGGGGGTGCAGTGTGCGCAGGTCAGCACGGGAAGGCCAGCGGCTGCCACTTTCCCGCTTCTCTGCCCAGAACGCCTGTGCTGCCACGCACCCGGGGACCTCCTTTGGGTTGACAGTGGGCCACATCCACAGTGGGGATCCCGTGGCTTCTAATGGGGCTGACTGTTCCTGGTGACGCGGCAGCCAGCATGAGGTCCCAGCGCCACGCCTTCCGCGGAGCTGGTGGAGACCAGCCTGAGCAGACCTACCGCGCGCAGGAAGGCTCAGTGCTCGTGCTTCTGTCCTGCGCGCGATGCCTGGAGGTGACCACAGACCAGCGTGGTGCCGCTGCATTCTGGATTTGCTCTGCTCGACTTTTTAGCATTATAAAAAAGGTCGAGGGTAAGACATTCCCCGCGCTTCTCAGGTCTACTGCGTGATGACGGTGTCCCTTGCTCCTGGGGCTGATTTCCTTGGTCTCATCCAAGTACTGGCACCTGGTAGCCTAGGTGTACAGGCTGGGCCATCTAGGTCTGTGTGAATGATGTTCAGGGAGGGACGAAGTGGCCTCTTGACCACTGCCAAGTGTCCTGTCCTCCAGCAAAGTGCATGTGCGTGTACCCACTGCAAAAGGCAAGATGTGGGACTTTGTCAAAGCTCCCATATCTCCACTTAACCTGGGATGTAGAGTGAGATGCATGCCAACGATTTCACATCCTGTCTTCTTTTCTGACGTTGCACGGTGAACCAAACATCATGACCAGCAGAGACTGGAAGAGAGTGACAGGGACCCAGCTCTGACCGAGCACCTCACAGGCTCGGTTCTCCGGCCTTTGGAACAAGCACCTCTGCCTTTACATTTTATACTGGTCCCGGCAACTTCTGCAGCCACCCTGACCAAACCTACTGGAACTGAGACACAGAGATGTCAGGCTGTGTCCGGGCAGGGTGCAGGCTGGTAGACTCTCACAATACGGTGCTCAGCTGGGCCTGCAGTGCCACAGCTCCCTGGGAGTGACCAGTGGGTACAAGGAAATCGCTTCCCTTTGGAAGCTGGATCACCTTTGGATTCCTATATATCTGGGATACTTTCCATGGTGGACTGAAGCCCAGAGAAGTGCTGTGATCTGCCCAAGGGCACACAGCCCGTCAACGGCAGAACTTGGCCTCTGACCCAGATAGCCTCTATTCCGGAGGCCAGAGTCCTCAAGGCACTTTTCCACCCACACTTGCAGGTCACGTGAGTACCTTCTCTCTGCTGTTTGGCCATTCCACAGGGCATTTGCTCACCACGCCTTTGGTGACACTCGCCTCATGTCGGGTGGCATGTCTGGCGCTGGACCACAGTGGCATGTGAGGAGCGTGGGCTATGGGCTGTGAGCGTGGCTTCTGGAAACCCACAAACGGGGTCAGATCGCGCTCTGCCCTCGTTATCCAAGGGTGCTGCCGTGTTGGCAGAACACAGACCCAGCCCTGCCAGGCGTGGGGTCCTGACTGCAGAGGAGGCAGCTGGGGACTGTGCTGAGACTTGGGAGGTGTGCGTCAACAAAACCACCACCACCAGCAACGCCGACAGCAAAAGACTAACGAAGCCTTCAGGGACAGTTCCGGTAAATCCTGGAAGGAGATGTGCGGGGCATGAGGGAGCTGGTCACAGAGAAAGCCCAGAAGTTTCCAGCTTCAGTTTCCCCATCTGCAAAATGGGAACCATAAAACCCACCCCGGAAGCTTGTTGGAAGGAGCACGAGAGACTTCATGTATCCCACTCCCTGTGTAGAGAGTCGTGGTTTGGGAAGCACCCAGTGGGGCCATGGAGCGAACGCCTCCCTCTAGCCTTCCTTTAAGGTGACAGTTCAGACTTTATCCTTGAAAGGAGAAATCAGCTGTGCCACTCTCAATAAACATGAGTCCCTTTCAAGTGTCAGTCACAAGTTTTACCTGCGTTATAAGCAGAGTTTTAGTTTAAAATAGAATCAGAGAAAACCCTAACAGTTCTTAAATATTTGGGCCCTAAATTTCTACAAGATGATTTCTACAGATTTCTCCCAAGTTCTTCATGATGGTATTTACTTGGACCACATACCAGATAAACAGGATTTTGCTCTACCTGTGTCACCTGGACAGGTCTGTGGAAGATCTCCTGACGAGCAACCTCCTTACCTGGTCTAGGCTGAGGCTGGACCTCTGCTTTACGCACTTTTATCTAGGTTTTGTGACCAAGGCCCGTGCAGTGGCCTACGGCAGATAGAGCTGACAGGATGGCACAAAGCACTGTCACCCACAGGCTTATCACAGATGCTCAATCTTCTGTTCCTTGTAATATTTTTCCAAAGGATGATGTACTTAAATATCTGTTCTCATCAGGAGTTTGACAGAAGTTGGGAAAATGATAAATACCATTCAGTCATTATTTGGGGAATAAAAACAGAACAACATGAAACGCCTGAAAACAAGATGTCCCCAGTCTAAGCCATCCTTGCCCGGCTTCCAGAGGAGCCTGTCCTCATTTCCCAACTTGAAATTCACCCATAACATTGGAAAGAAATACCCAAAATTTTGGGGAGGAAAGAAAAATGATGGTTACACAACGCTGAATACACCGAGAACCACTGAATTGAATGTGACTGGTTGGTACGTGATTTTCACTCTCCCGGCTTCCTGTAAATGGGGCGGAAGTGGCTATTGGCTGTCCTGTGCCCAGGCCCTCTGCTGAGGCTCCTTTCTGAAGTCGTCTGCTAAACCAGAGAGCAGCCAGCCCCAAGCCCGTCTTCCACGAGCACCTCAAACCAGCAAGTGCAGGGCCTCCTTCTTTCAGGAAGTGTCCCTTGACCTCACCAGTGGGATGACATCTGCCCTCCTCTCTGGTGTTTCATCGTAGGCCAGTTGGGTTGCTTTTGACAGCAAGACTCACTGAATGAGGGGCTCGGCCATCGTGTCTAAGAATGAGTCCAGAGGTGGGTGCTTCAGGAGTTGACCGGCGGGGAGGTGGAGTTGGTTTGGACGTTTTACAGTTCTCTGGGTCCTGCTCAATGTGTGATCTTGCTGCCCTTGCAATGGTAGCAAGATGGCGGCAGTAGCACCCTTGTTTCCCATGAGCCTTTTCTCCTCATCTAGGAAGTCCCTTCCCAGAAGCCTCAGGGAGAGGCTCCTTGATCACATACCACTGGCCAGAACTGCGTCACATGTCCATATGTGAACTCATCGTCAGCACAAGCAATGAGCTTGCCCCAGCTGGTTTAGACCAAGAGGCTGTCCCCTGGAACTGGGCTCGCCAGTGACCAAACTGCACGGTGAGCAGGTGGCATTGCTGAGCACGGTCAGGCTTCTGTTGGGAAGGAAGCGGCTGGGAGTGGATGCCAGGGAGTGCCTCCCAGCCCTCTGCGTCCCTTGTTGCTGGTTCACCCACGCTACCTGACCCCTTTCTGGATGCCTTAGCGTCATGGCCACCATCTTGCTTGTGTGTGACCCTTCCTCACTACCTGGCACACCAACTGCAATGCTGCAAGTGAGCTCATTAGATTTCCTTGTTTTTCTTTCTTTCCTTTTTATTTCATGCAGTTAAAACAAAACCCCCCAGTGCTACAGCTTATCATGAATATGGAGACACTGCCATTGCTGCTGTCCTTTTGATTCCTCGGTGGTACTTCTTTTTTTAAACCTTAACACTGGCGGTATGTTACAGACCTGCTGTACCCGCAGCGTGCAATTTGGTTTTGCAATAAGAACAGGCGCCTCCTGGCACCGCACGGGTGTGTGCTCACGGCTGCCTCCGGAGAGAGAGGCGGCATCTCACCTCTGTCGGTGGAACTGGCCTCTCGGGGTCTCCCGGCATCTTCTCCCAGATCCTGTACGCTGGGGGCAGTTTCCTCCTAAGCCCAAATCTGGCGCGTTCCCTTTTTTTAATATGCAGAGTCACAAGCAAGAAATGAATTCTTAGATCCTTGTTTTTTTCTTTTTAATCTGAGGTGTTTGGTGTTTGTCCGAAATCTATGTTGAATCCATCCTTGAAATCCAGAGGAATTTTCTGTGGCTAGGTCAACTGAGGGGCTGTTAGTAGAAAACCAGGCCCGCCGCCAGGCCTAGGAAACACGGGGTCCCGAGGAGAAGAAACGGAGCACGGAGCACCCACCCTCTTCCAGAGCTACCCCGAGTCCTCGCCAGGCTTCCTGTCTCCCTGCGTCAGTCACAGGGCAGTGCCCCCGGATCTGTGCATTAACTTGTTTGTTTTTCACAGTGAAGGAAAACTTCAGAGCCTCATCACTCATTCCAGAGTGTGGGGCGAAAAACAAAAGCCAGCCACCGAAATTTGCATGGTGCTCAATTATACATTAGTGAACATCACTTGGCAATCTGTTCATATCAATTTAATTGGATTTTAATACTGCCTCTGATCTTGTTTTCTAATTAACAGCAGTGCTTGGAAATAAAGCAGAGCCATGCACCCAGCAACACCTTTGATCTCCGCCATATGGAGTTCCACCAAGCTCTGGAAAAAAACTCCCCGGCCGCCGCGGTGGGCTGAGAGGAGTGGGGGCCCCAGATGGCCAGATACCACGGGCACCCGCACCCCACGGATTGTCTTGTCCTCCGATTGGTCCCCCCTGGAAAGGCGGGGGACTCGCTTCACGTGCTAGAGGCAAGTCCGTGTCCCCAGTGCTGGTGAGGTTGATGGATTTCACAGCTTAGTTTTTGGGGACAAATGTTTGAGTAAATAGACCTGACCCTGTGGAGTTTGTTTTAGAATGGGGTCTCACCATCAGGACAGGGTTGGTGTGTCGTCAGCTGATAACGGGGACAGAAGCGGGCTGTCACATCCCTCGCCAGAACGCACCCTCCGAGCCACATGTGCGGTCCACGGCGCGTCTGCGGCAGAGGCTCCTGCTGAGGGAGGCGCACCTCTTTTTTCTTCCAGCTTCCTACATCTTCGGTCGCTAACTTTGCTGATTATTTTCCTGTGGATTGATGGGTGGGCAGATTGAGCCACTCTGAGAGGAGCGGAAGGGAATGAGAACGTCTGGCGGCATCAAGGGGTCCCCAGGGAGGCTGGCTGGCGCAGGGTTGTGGAGGGCCTAGAGCTGCTTCCGGCCTTTTCTTTCAGTAGCACGAGGTCTTGGCGGGCGAGGAGGCAGACAGAGAGGCAGGCATGGATGCTGGGAAGAGTCCTGGCGCTCACCCCCACCCAGCCAGGTAACCAAGTGACCTCAGGTATGTTCCCAGGGCTGTCTGTGTGGCGCTTTGCTCGCGGACACCTCTGGAGTCCTTACTCTCAATGGTCTCAAAGCCAACTGCTTTTATGGGGGAGGGGGTGGGTATTGGGAATGGAACCAGGGATGCTCTGTCAATGAGTTGTACCCTAGCCCTTTTTATTTTCATTTTGACACAAGATCTTACTAAGTCGCTGAGGCTAGCTTCAAACTTGTGATCCTCCTGCCTCAGCCTGCTGGGTATCTGGGATTACAGGTGAGCACTTCCATAGCTGGGTAGAGCCAATTCTTCAACAGGTTTACAGCAGACTCATTGGGCACCATGCCTTGCCTGAATTGATAAGTATTCTGTAATCTTTAGTCATCTGACTTACTGTGAATACTCATTCATGCTGCTATGAAAATACTCAAATCTGGGATGATGGGGCACAGCCTGGGACTCCACTGTGATATTACATATTAACCTTTCAAAATCCGACCCATTCTGGATTCTAGACCACACTGGGTCCTAAGAGTTTGAGATAACAGGTGTGGACCAGCACCTTCCTCAGGCACGTGAGTTAGTTTATACCAGGGTGATCATAACCCCACAGGGGACATTTGCCACTGTCCAAGGACAGTTTGGGTGGCCACAGCTTGCATGTGCGGTGTTGCAGCTGGCATCTAAGACACATCCTACAATGTGCAGGACAGTGCCCCACAGCAAATGTCTCTCTGGTTTGCGGCCTGCCCAGTGTTGGGGATGAGCAGCCCACCCTAGGGCACAGGCAGGTGCCAGCTCTTCTCTTCTCTCACTGCCCTGAGCTCCTCGTCTTCATTTGCCAACTTCAACCCCAGGGCCCGGGGAACCTACGAGACCACAGACACGAATGTCCCCTCTGCACTCCCCAATCGACAGAACTGTGACAGACTGTTTAATTGCTCAAGGAGTGAAGTGGTAGTCAGCTTCATGCCACTGTGACCAGAATACCCAACGAGACCAACTCAGAGGGTATGACTGCATGGGCTCACAGTTTCAAGGTTCAGTCCCTGGTCAGCCAACTCCATTACTTGGGGCCCAAGAGGAGGCAGAAGACCATGGCGGGTGGGTGTGGGGGAGAAGCTGCTCAGCTCATGGCAGGCAGGAGTGGGGGGTTGGGGAGAAAGAGCTAGCGCAAGTAAGGTGCCTCCATGACTACTTCCTGCCAACAGTTGCCAGGTAGTTGATCCCAATGATCAACCCATCAACTGGATTAATCCACCCATTAGTTTAGAGCCTTTCTAATCTAATCATGTCAAGTCTGAAGATTCCTGCGGTAACACAGGAGCTTTAGGGGGCCACCTCATATCTAACTCACAACAGAGTATTCCTTGTTTTCACAGAAAACACTTACCTGTCTCTACATCTTGAGTGCCAGGCAATGTGCAAGGTACACCCAGACAGAACCAAGGTCTCCCCTTCTGCAGAATTTGCGATCTGGTAGCTGTCCTGTTATAGAGAGCCATTTACAGCTCGGTCTACGATTTGGGATGTTCTTGAAGCAACATTTCCCTTGGCTTATTTGAATTTTTAGATTGCCCACGTTCTGAAGAGACCCAGCCCCCTCCCCACCCCACAGCACCCCGGTTACTAGTTAGAGAACTCCGATACGCAGGATGGCAGGTCCTGCCTGGCTCCTGCCCCCCAGAGCTCCTCCAGCTCTGGCTGGGACAACTCCGTGTCCCCTTGCAGGCTTGGGGCCCTTTCTTCACTCTCGGAACAGCAAGGCCTCTCTGGTGGGGACCCCCCGGAATGAAGCACCCGCCTCTGTCAGTTCAGCTCTGAGTCTCCAGGAGTTAATCCACCCCTGTGCCGTGGGCCGTTTGTGTTCTGTGGGTTTTGGTTCTGTCCCTGGATGGTTTCCTCACTGGGTCCCAGGTGTGGACACTGAGTTTCTTTGCTCGAGGTGCTTCCAGGAGACCCAGGTCTCTCCACTGCCTTTTGGCTTTGCACCTGCATAGGTCCTTCCCCCTGAGAACTGCGTCCTGGTTCTAAGCAACCAAAGAATGACCGGTAATTCAGAGAGTGCCCACTTGCTCCTGGACCCAGGTCCCTGGCATCCTGCACCCCTGGTCCTCTGCAGTGAGGCAGGGCAGCGTGTCCCTAAGACACAGAGGTCAGTTCAAACAGTCACTGCCTGAGTCAGTGGCTTCTGCTTGCAGAATCTCTGACCATGCTCCTCATTAGAGTGTCCCCCACTCACTGTGGTATCTGGCCATTTCCATGCCATCTGTGCTCTGCAAATTTTCTACAAGCCCTTTGGATGTCACCCAGGTTGTTTTCCTGGCTCTGATGCTGATGCACTTATGCTAATCTCACTCATACTTCCTTAAAGACTACCATGTGTATCAGTCAGTATAAGCAATACTGGTTGCTGAAACAACTAACCCTCAAACCAGATTTCAGGAGATTAATAAAGTAAAAGTTGATTTCTTGTTCACATCATCATCTGATCAGAGAGGAAGCCTCTCTTAGGCAGTTCTTCTCCAAGTGGGGACGCTATACTTCCAACACAGAGGGGTGGGACAGAGGCTGGGTGGTTGCATTCAACACATTCCAGAGGAAAGTGGTGAGTGGAAGGTAATGCAGAGCCTGACCTGCAGCAGTCTGACCCCTCTGCCTGGGCACACATCATGGGGGCTCCTTGCTCTCCAGGGCTGGGTCCTGTTCTTGGAGAGGTCCTGACACCAGTCTCCAGGATCAACTCTCTGGGGCTTCTGGCTTCATCCTGCAGGAACTCCTGCTCCTCTTCTCTCCTGGCCACCTCTGAGCTGTATCTCCATGACATGAGGTGGGGAGCATGCCCTCCCTGAGGGCTGTGCCACCGCCCGAGTGCTCTTCACAGAGCTTAAATGTGCACACATAGGTTTTAATGTTTTGTTGTTGTTTGAGAAGAAGTCTCACTGTTGTCCACGCTGGTCCCAAACTTCTGGGCTCCAGCAGTCCTCCTACCTCAGCTTCCCAAGAGCTGGGACAACAGGTGCACGTCACTGTGTCTGGCTTTGCTTGTGCGTTTTTGATGCAGACTAATGATGGATTGCCTCCAATAAACTTTTTCTCATATTTTTAGAACCTTTCCTCCTTCCTCTTGGCAGGCAACCCCTCCCCACCTTAGACCCTAGAAAACCCTAATTTGTTTGAAATTGTACAGTATGGAGCCTTATGAGTCTGACTCCTTTCTCTTAGCACAATGCATCAAAGTTGTTTCACGTGTCCATGAAATAGTGTATTCCCTTTACCAGGTGGTACTTCCATACATGGATATCTCCCCTCAAAGGACATTTTGCACTGTTTCCTTTATATTTTTGACTGGAAACATGAGAAATGCTGCCATTGACATCCATAGGTAGGCTTTTGTGTGACCATACATCTTCATTTCTTTGGGGTAAAGACTAGGAATGGAATTTCTGAGTCCTTTGGTAACCATGCATTGAAGTTTATGAGTCTCTACCAAACTGGTTTCCAAAGTGAACGTAGCAATTTGCCCTTCTACCACCATCCATGGGAACACCAGCCTCTTTCTTTTTCCTGCAGTTCTTGATAGGTCTTTCTGATTTTAGCCTTCTGAGAGTTCTGATGGTAGTTCTAACCAGCATTTCCCTAGTGACTAACCGAGAATGTCTTCATGTTTTCCTTTGTCACCCACCTATCTGTCTTCTTTGGCAGCATCAAATCTTTCGCCCATCATGTTAGAGTTGTTTTCTTATTTTGAATTGTGAGAGTTCTTCATGTATTTCGAGTGGAAGTTCTTTCTCAGATATGTGATTTGCAAAGTTTTCTTTCAGTCTTTTGAAGTTCGTTGACGGAGTCTTTCGAAGAGCAGAAGTTGATGAAATCTAATTTATCAATGTTTTTCCTTTAAGGAATGTTGCCCATAAAGTTCTGGACTCTCTACCCCCTTTTCTTCTTCTTGCAAATAAGTCAACTATTTTCTCAGCTCTTAGTATTTTTTCCAGATGCGGCCAGCTGTAGGTGTAGAGTATGAATACTGTATCTTCCACCCTCTTACCTAGAACTCTAAAGTTTGACTGTGGCTTTTCATGACCTGGTGATCTGTGAACTAAAGAGACCAGCTCCGTGTCCCCCATACATCCAACATACTGGGATGGAATGAAATGGATCACTCCAAAAAAACTATTTGAGGAAAATGGGTGAAGATGGTAGCAGACCTGGCTCTGCCCTCTCCATGTTCACAGGTGACAGTCTAAGAAAATGCATCTTGCCTCTGCACAGCCATCATTCATTCTACTGTGAGTTTCCTCACTTAACTGATATACTGATATACTGATGGCACCCATTTCAGAATTGTAGGAATTCTGCAGCCCTCTACTAGTTTCAATTTTTGTATTAGTCAGGATGAGTAACAGTAGCTGCTATAACAACCAACCAGGCATTTCAGTGACTTAACATAATAAAAGTTTATATTTTACTCATGTTAGAGTTCATGGAGGGTTGGTAGGTCACCTGTAAGAATCAACATAGGAAACTGGGCTTCTTCATCAGGAGTTGCCTGCCCTCTTTCAAAATTCCTAATCTCCAGCCACAAGAGCAAGGGAAGAGAGTGGGCATGAGTGATCATGTGGAGCAGATTAAGGCTGGGTGTAGAAAGGTGCCCATTGTGTTTACTCACATCCTATTGGCCAGGATCCAGTTCCATGGCCTTCTGTGTTTTGAATACGCTCCCCAAGCTTTGGAAACTCAATCTCCAATGCAAATGAGGAGAGACCTTTAGGAAGTGGTTGAGGAGAGTCCCGCTGGATGGACTAAGGCCATTGTTGTGGGTACACTGGCTAACAGGAGAGGGAGGCTTTATGAAGCATGTGTTCAACCCTCTCTCTTGCTATCTCTCACCTGTGGGAGACTCTCTGCCATGTTTTGGTGCAGAAAGAAGGACCTCACCAGATTTAGCACCTTTATCTTGAGCTTCCCAGACTCCAGAACCATGAGCCAACATGTTTCTGTTGATTATAAATTACCCAGACTGTGGTATTCTGTTATTGCAGCACAAAATGGACCAAAGACAAAAATTAGTTCTGAAAAGTGGGACTGTTGCTCTAACAAAAACCTAAAAGTGGAAGTGGCTTTGGAACTGGGCAGTGGGTGAGAGCTGTTGTGGTACAGTGACTGTGGGAGACAGCCCTGACTGCGTTAATGGAGCACAAAGGGCGGTTGGTGAGGGCTGGGAGGAGGTCTGCAGGGGAAGCCTGGAGCCCCTCAGAGTCGACTTGAATGGGTGTGATCAGGATGTTGGTGGAACATGGTGGGTGAGGTCAATTCTTATGAAGACTCAGGCAAAAATGAGGAGCAACGTATTAGAAGCTGGAGTAAAGGCCACCCTTGTTACAAAGTGATAAAGACTAGCTGAGCCATGCCCACGACCAAGGACATCATGGCGGAGTGTAAGGGGAATGGACAAGGAATCCTCTAATGTAACTGTCAGGGATACTGGGAAATGTCATCTGTCTGTGGGCCCAAGAAGAAAGAGGTTATGGGGGGATGAGGCTGCATCTCAGCTCCGCCTGCTCTTCTGAGCCCACCAGGCCGTGTCCCCAAGAGGCTCAGATGTTCTGATAGAGGCTGGTACTTGCAGCCTTGCCAAGCAGCCTCTGGGAGATAAGGTCGAGTGTGCGGAAGGGGCTTCCTGCGGCCCACTGGCTGACCTGGCAGCTGCGGCTGTGGGGGTGCCGGGGCCAGGAAGTGCTGAGGCTGCCCTTCTTGCCCCGCCTGCTGTCCCTGGGCCCCTGTCTCTTCCAGTCAGGGGCAGGGGGAGTGGTTTCAGAGCGTCCCCAGAGCTGAACTCAGCCTGCTTTGTTAGCAGTTCTCTATAAGACTGTGCTGAAGTCACCTCACCACTTGGGTCCATTTTCTTCATCTGTAAAATGGGGTTGTCAATTCCTTTTAGTTTTGTAGTGCTGGCGATGGAGCCCAGTGCCTCACACAGGCAACAAAAAGCGCCCTAGTACTGAGTTCCACCCCCAACACAGGTTGTCTGTTCTTACCTCAAAGGAATGTTAGCTGGGATCAGCAGTTGACAAACCAGAGAAATCTCATTCTTACAAGGGTGTCTGGTATATCGTAGATGCTCAATGAAAGGTGGCTGCACTTTATCACCATCATCATCATCACTATCCATCCTTATCACCATCAGCACTATCATCACCACCACCATCACCATACCCATCTCACCACCACCACCATCACCACCACCACCACAATCACCATCACCACCACCACCATCACCACCACCATCACCACCACCACCACCACCACCACCACCATCACCACCACCACCACCACCACCACCACCATCACCACCACCACCACCACCACCACCACCACCACCACCACCATCACCACCATCACCACCACCATCACCATTACCACCACCATCACCACCACCACCACCACCACCATCTCCATCTCACCACCACCATCACCACCATCACCATCACCACCACCACCACCACCACCACCACCACCACCATCACCACCACCACCATCACCACCACCACCACCATCACCACCACCACCACCACCACCACCACCACCATCACCACCACCACCATCACCACCACCACCACCACACAACCACCACCACCACCACCACCATCACCACCACCATCATCACCACCACCACCACCACCACCACCACCACCACCATCTCCGTCTCACCACCACCACCACCACTACCACCACCACCATCACCACCACCACCACCACCACCACCATCTCCATCTCACCACCACCACCACCATCACCACCACCACCACCATCATCACCACCACCACCACCACCACCACCATCATCACCACCACCACCACCACCACCATCTCCATCTCACCACCACCACCACCACCACCACCACCACCACCACCACCATCACCACCACCACCATTACCACCACCATCACCACCACCACCATCTCCATCTCACCACCACCACCATCATCACCACCACAACCACCATCATCACCACCACCACCACCACCACCATCTCCATCTCACCACCACCACCACCACCACCACCACCACCATCACCACCACCACCACCACCATCACCACCATCACCACCACCACCACCATCACCACCAACATCATCATCACCATCACCATCATAACCACCTTCACATCACCACCATACCATCCCCATCACCACCACCATCACTACCACCACCATCATCACCACCATACCATCCCCATCATCACCACCATCACCACCACCACCATCATCACCACCATACCATCCCCATCATCACCACCATCATCACCACCACCATCACCACCACCATCATTTTTACCATCATCATCATCACCACTATCACCATTGCCACCAACAACAACATCACCATTACTATTGTCATTACAACCACCCACACCATCATCACCATCATCATCACCATCATCACCACCATACCAACCCCATTGTCACCGTCACCACCATCACATTATTCATCATCCTGTTCTGACCGCAGCCTCTGCTTAGAGAGGCATCCCTTCCAGCTCGTTTAAGAGAGCTCTGCAGCCAAGAACCAAACTCTGGGGACACGGTGGATGTTTTAGTCAGCCTTTTCACTGCTGTTACTGAAAGAACTGACAAAGAACAATTTTAGGGGAGCAAAAGTTTATTGGGAAATCTGCTTTCATAGGTCTCAGTCCATGGACACAGGCTCCATTCCCCAGGGCTTGACGTGAGGAAGAACATGGTAGAAGAGTGTGTGAAGGGAAGCAGCTCTCACTATGATCAGGAGGCAGAGAGACTCCACTTGCCAGATGTCAAATATATTCCCAGGTGCACGCCCGTGGTGACCCATCTCCTCCGGCCACACCCCACCCACCTTCAGTCATGGCGAGTCACTGATTGGGTGAAGGCTCTCGTGACCCAATAATTTCTCTTCTAAACATTCTCACACTGGCTTACACATGAGCTTTTGGGGGTCACCTCCCATCCAAACCGTAACAAGTGACAAGGAGTCCTAAAGCCTTTCTCCCCGGCTTCCAGGTCAGGAAGGGAGATGGGTTACTAATTAATCAAACCCACATCCGCCCAAGGTGGCGCGCTCCGTGAAGCTGAGGCAGGGGGAGCTGGGGAGTGGTCGAGGGTCTGACCCAGCCCAGGTGGGACAGGTTCTGCCAAAGCTCTCAGCCTAAGAGGTGGCAGAGCTGGCCTCACTCTGACTTCCTGGCTCTGAAGACGTCAGAGTCCTCCACACCCACATGGTGACGTCACCATGCTCCTGAAACTGATGTTTGTCCTGCCTGGTGCCACCAGAGTCCTTTGGGTTCATCCTTCAGAACAGACAAGGAGAAGCCCCTCTGTTGTTGAGTGTGTCGCCTGCTGGAGGCCCGTTGCCCGCCTACTCACCCCTTTGCTGCTGCTTGGCAGGAGCCGTCTGAGTCCTCTCTCCTCTGCTGTGGATGTTGCCGGGTGCTGTGCTGGAGCCCTGGCAGGGTCCCTCCTCCACGTGACGTGGCCCAGGACGCCTGGCTCTCTGCATCTGTCTCTCCCCACTTCTGTGGGGGAGCCACAACCAGAGGAAGGGACACAATCAGGCGGACAGAGAGGGACGGTTGCTCATTCACCAAGAAACAGCAGCTCCTGGTCCCTGATGGAAAGAACATTCTGGTGATGCTGAAAAGGCCCCCGAGGTTGAATGCGGTGAGGTGGGTGGCTTTTCACTCGGGTTGGGGACAATGATAAAAGCTGCTGGAATATTAATGGGTGTGCCACATTCCTAAGATGGAGACGGGGAGAAGAGCTTGAAATGACGGGGACACCACAGCAACACAGATGATTCCTAAGAGGAAACATTAAACATACATACAGTGGCAGCAAATTGGATCCGTTTGCAACAGATTTCCTACTAACACAAATTGGCTGTTAGCCTCTTACAGACAGTCAGGAAGCTGGCATCTCAGTTTGGACTAAGCAGAACATTTTAACCCCGATAGGGGATGCAAGGTGCCAGAAACCATGCTCCCTTCCCGACTTCCCATGATGCACCTTGCGAAATCCCAGCAGCTGGTGAAGAAGCCACTCGAAGCCCCGACCTCTCATGTCCAGGTCCCTCCCATCCGCTTATTGTACCCACATCCCTCTGCAGCACAGTGAGTCTCAGATGTGCGTCTGCTTGGCGTGGCCTGTGCCTCCCCAGCTCTGTGCTGGATGCCAGTGCTTTTGCTGCGAACGTTCTAGAAGTGGGGAGGTTGCTCTTCCTGCAACCTCAGAGGTCACCCTCTGCTCCTGCTGAAGGAGCCAGGCCCCCAGTGCAGCTCTGGGGTTCGGTCTAGGTCCAAGTCTGCCTCTTACTGCCTGGCTGCCTTTGCATGACCCTCGGCGAGCCAGTCCCGGTCTCTGCAGTCAGGTTCGTCGTGTGCAGGGAGGGAGAGCCGGACACTGCGTGGCTTGTCCACAGCGCAGTGGTGCGCAAAGGATTGCCCGCGTCTGACACACGGATTCCGTTTCCTTAGGAGAAATGCCCAAGAGTGGGATTTTAGTTCTGTGTTCAATTTTTTGAGGAACCCTCATGCTGTTTTCAGTATGATCGTTTTTATGTAAGTAGGATGGTGAATACACAAACCGGCATCCTGGTTGTCACTGTCATTGTCAGGCATGATGGACTGGGTGGATTGCACGTGCTGTTTGCTGTATAACTGGAGCACAGTGCGTTTGTTTACACCGCGAGTCACGTGCTGCGCCACGAGGTCCCCATGGCTATGACATCACCAGGTGGTGGGACTTCTTAGGAGATCACGGCTGTCTGTGCAGCCTGTCATTGACCAAAGCATCACTACGTGATGTGCTGGACGTTCGCGGGAATTCTGAGCCCGAAGATTCTTTCTCTGCTTTGAAATGGCTCGGAAGCCTTGCTCCCATGATAGAAACTCAGCTATTTGGGTTCTGAACATCTTTTTCTTTAAGCACTTTAAACAGAAAGTAGTTTCCTCTTGGGCAAAGGCAGTGGAATTAGTGCAGCTTTCTCTGTGGAATTCCAGGCTTCAA
This sequence comes from Sciurus vulgaris, assembly GCF_902686455.1. Lineage (NCBI taxonomy): Eukaryota > Metazoa > Chordata > Mammalia > Rodentia > Sciuridae > Sciurus > Sciurus vulgaris. Next base: position 7,985,302 of record NC_136462.1, read on the forward strand.
CCTGAAATACCCGCTAGCACCACGCTGGAACACTGCTGTGACTTGGACAGGGACTGCTGGTTTTTATCGACACCGACTGGCCCTGGCCTCTGCCCCTCTCCAGGCTTCTACCTCTTTATCAAGCTGGGGCATAATGACAAGAGCTGAGCCCATGCAGGAGGACATGCCTGCAAGCCCAGGGGCTCGGGCGGCTGAGGCAGGAGGATCGCAAGTTGCAGTTCAGGCCCAGCAATGGAGGTTCTAAATAACTCAGCACGGCCCTATCTCCGAATAAAAGGGCTGGGGATGTGGCTCTGTGGTGACGTCTCCCTGGGGTCAATCCCAGTACCAAAAACAAAAGCAAAAATAAAACAAACCAACCAAACATCAGAAAGAGCCCGAGCCTGATAGGAAGAGGCCAGCCTCTGTCGGTGGAGCCCTAGCCTGGCCATGGACTTGCTGGGTGAACGTGGGGTGGTCTCCTCTTCCTCCTGGGTTCCGGGCTCCTGGTTTTTGAGATGAGTGAATCGGCTATGATCATCCTCTCCAAACACGAGCCGAGCGTTATCCACAGAGCTGAGCAGACATGCCTGAGGTGCGGTCAGCCTTCAGCTGTCCTGGGCATCTTTCTGCGTCCCTTCTTCTCCATCAGGGGAAGAAACACACCAGGAGTAGCCTTAGTAGTCTAAGTAGCCTTAGGCCTTTCTGCTTGAAAAAAATTGTAAATAGGTACGATTATTGTGTCAGAGCCAAAAGTAAGATTTGAGAGGGTCGGGGCCTCTCCCGGGGGTAAGAACATGAAGGTTCCTAAGTGTTTTTGTTAACTTCACTGAGCTTTTAACTGGGTTAAAAAGCACATCATGAAATTTACGATCTTAGTCAGTTTTAGGTATTGTTCAGAGGTATTAAATGCACCTCAGCACCCAGAGCCATCACCAACAGCCTCCTCCCTGAGACTTAGCATCCTGCAAAACTGAGACTCTGTACTCACCAAATAACACCTCTCACTTCCCTCCTCCCAGCCGCTGGAAAGCTCTACCTAACTTCCTGTCCCTGTGATTTTGAGGCACTCCGGGCACCCCACACAAGCAGGGCCTTCTCATAGAGTGGTGATCGTCTGTGACTGGCTCATTTCACTTGACAAAGTGTCCTCGGGAGTTGCCCAAGTCATAGCCTGTGTCAAAATTTCCTCCCTCTTGAAGGCTAAGTAATATTCCACTCTATGTATAGACCACATTTTGCTATTCATTGCCCATTTCTGGGTGTTCTGGTTGGTTCTACGTTTTAGCCATGGCAGGTAAGGCTGGCATGAACTTGGGTGTACCTCGATAGTCAGTTTTCAGTTCCTTGGGATGCATAGTGTCTTGGGCTGTTTGACTGCGGTAACAAAACATCCTAGCCTGGGTGATTTTAAAACAATAGAACTTCCCAGCCTCAGACCGGGAACTACAACATTTAGACACCGGGAGATTCAATGCCAGTGAGGGCTTATTCCTCAGGGATGTTGCCCCAGGCTGAGTCCCCACATGGCAGGTGTGAGGGTGGTTGAGCTCCCCAGGCTCTTGTATAGGGCGCTGACCCCATCAGAGACTCAGCTGCTCTGGCCTCAGCACCTGCTAAAAGCCCCTTTCCTCACACCACCCTGTTGCGGGTGGGGCTTCAACAGATGGATTTTAAGGGGACACATGTTCAGGTCACCACATCCTCAGAGGTCCCTGGATTGTGGGGTGATTTTTAATCTTCTGGGTCCCTACATCCTCACCAACACTGGTTTCTACCATTTTTTTTTTTTTTTTTTTTTTTGCGTGGCTGTCAGTGTGGCTGGCTGGCACCTCTTCATCGTTTCGATGTGGATTTCCTTCTTGATCGCGGCACTGAGGCTCCTTCACGTGCTTATTAGCCGTTTGTATAACTTTTCTGGAAAATGTCTGGGTCCTTTGCTCATTTTTGAATCAGCCTTATTTTGTTGGGGTTGAATTTCAGGAGTTCTCTATAAATTCTGCGTCTGAATACATTATCGGGTGTATAATTTGCGAATATTTCCTCCCGGTCTATATGCTGTTTTTTAACTTTGTTGATAATGTTTCTCGATGTACAAAATTTAAACTGTTTCGTGAAGTCCGTGTGCCTGGCTGTCGCCACGGGCATGATTTCTGTCCAGCTCTGCACTCAGCTGTCTTCCCTGCTGACGAACGAGGAGACTGACCTGGGACGTGGGAGAGAGTTGCTCTTTGTGGGCTGCTGGTTCACAAATGCGGGGCCTGAGCCTGGAGCTGCCATTGGAGCTGAGCCCCAGGTCCTGGGACTCGAGCGGTCCGGGCACTGCTGTGGAGAGCTGATGGGCAGAGGGACAGGAAGACAGAGCGGGACCACGGGCGGAATCCAGAGCTGTTGTCAAGAATTCACGTGCTGAGGACCTTTCCCTCTTGGGAAATGGAGGGACTGCCAGGAACACAAAAGGTCACTCATGTAGAACTTCCCCTTGTTGTAAAACTGGGGCAAGAAACTAAGGAAAGGGCTGGGCTGTAAATGCAGAGTCTATGCACCTGACAATATTTGAACAGCTTTATTGAAGCATAATCCACATGCTTCAAACCACGCAGATTTACAGCACACAATTCGATAAGTTTTACCTACGTATACCTCCTTAAAATCATCTCCCAAAGCCAGACAGCCGAACTCCCAGCATCTTTGAGCATCCCTTCCTGCTCCTTTATACACTCTCTTCCTGTCCTTTGTGCCTGGCCCCAGGCAAATCCTGATTCACTATTTGTCCCTTTATATTAGTTCTGCAGCTTAATGTAAATGGCATCCAGTTCATACTCTTATACATCTGGCTTCCTTCATTCAGCATAATTATTTTGGAATTCATCGATACAGTTGAGAATAGGATTAGTTCTTTCCTTTTTATTGCTAAGTAGTATTCCACTGTATGGATATACCACAGCTTGTTTTTCCAACCTCTTGTTAATGAACTTTGGAATTGTTTCTAGTTTTTGGCTATTACAAATAAAGTTGCTATGAACATTCCTATACAAGTGTACTGTACACAGCCCAGTTGTGCTAAGACAGAGGGATTGATTATTGATAGACCCAAAAAAGTGCCCAGAGATGGGTATGAGTGATGTAAGATTTATTGAAAAATAAATAAATAAAATAAATAAAATAATAAGTGAATAATAAACAAATACATAAAAATAAATTTATTGACAAAACAAAAAGTTGGTTCTTTGAGAAAGTAAACGAAATAGACAAACCCTTAGCCACACTAACAAAGAGAAGGAGAGAGAAGACTCAAGTTACTAAAATATATGATGCAAAAGGAAATATCACGACAGACACCACTGAGATACAGAACATAATGAGAAGCTACTTTGAAAATCTGTTTTCCAACAAAATAGAAACTACCAAAGACACTGACAAATTTCTAGAGACATATGCTCCTCCCAGACTGAACCAGAACACACATGATTTAAACAGATCAATATCAAGCAATGAAATAGAAGAAGCAATTAAAAATCTACCATCCAAGAAAAGCCCAGGACCAGATGGATTCTCAGCTGAGTTCTACAAGACCTTCAAAGAAGAACTCATTCCAATACTTCTCAAAGTATTCCAGGAAATAGAAAAGGAGGGTACCCTCCCAAACTCACTCCATGAAGCTAATATCACCCTCATACCCAAACCAGGCAAAGACACATCAAGGAAAGAAAATTTTAGACCAATATCCTTGAAGAATACAGATGCAAAGATCCTTAACAAAATATTGGCAAACCGTATCCAAAAACATATTAAGAAAATTGTGCACCACGATCAAGTGGGGTTCATTTCTGGAATGCAAGGATGGTTCAACATTCATAAATCAATAAATGCAATGCATCATGTCAATAGACTTAAGGATAAGAATCATATGGTTATTTCAATTGACGCAGAAAAAGCGTTCGACAAAATACAACACCCCTTCATGCTGAAAACACTAGAAAAAATAGGGATAGTAGGAACATACCTGAACATTGTAAAGGCTATTTATGCTAAGCCCATGGCCAACATCATTCTTAATGGAGAAAAACTGAAACCATTCCCTTTAAAAATGGGAACAAGACAGGGATGTCCTCTTTCACCACTTCTATTCAACATTGTCCTCGAAACTCTAGCCAGAGCAATTAGGCAGACTAAAGAAATTAACGGGATACGAATAGGAAAAGAGGAACTTAAGCTGTCACTATTTGCAGATGACATGATTCTATATTTAGAGGATCCAAAAGCCTCCTCCAGAAAACTTCTAGACCTCATCAATGAATTCAGCAAAATAGCAGGCTATAAAATCAACATGCATAAATCTACAGCATTTTTATATGCAAGCGACAAAACAGCTGAAAGGGAAATGAGGAAAACAACTCCATTTGCAATAGCCTCAAAAAAAAAAAAAAATACTTGGGCATCAATCTAACCAAAGAGGTAAAAGATCTCTACAATGAAAACTACAAAACATTGAAGAAAGAAATTAAGGAAGACCTTAGAAGATGGAAAGATCTCCCATGTTCTTGGATAGGCAGAATTAATATTGTCAAAATGGCCATACCATTGGAATGGCAATTCCAATTAAAATCCCAATGACATACCTCACAGAAATAGAGCAAGCTATCATGAAATTCATCTGGAAGAATAAGAAACCCAGAATAGCTAAAGCAATCCTTAGCAGGAAGAATGAAACAGTGGGTGTCACAATACCAGAACTTCAACTATACTACAAAGCAATAGTAACAAAAACAGCATGGTATTGGCACCAAAATAGACAGGTAAATCAATGGTACAGAACAGAGGACACGGACACAAACCCAAATAAATACAATTTTCTAATACTAGACAAAGGTGCCAAAAATATGCAATGGAGAAAAGATAGCCTCTTCAACAAATGGTGCTGGGAAAACTGGAAATCCATATGCAACAGAATGAAACTAAACCCCTATCTCTCACCCTGCACAAAACTCAACTCACAATGGATCAAGGACCTTGAAATCAGACCAGAGACCCTGCATCTTATAGAAGAAAAAGTAGGTCCAAATCTTCACCTTGTTGGCTTAGGATCAGACTTCCTTAACAGGACTCCCATAGTACAAGAAATAAAAGCAAGAATCAATAACTGGGATAGATTCAAACTAAATAGCTTTCTCTCAGCAAAGGAAACTATCAGCAAGGCAAAGAGAGAGCCTACAGAGTGGGAGAATATCTTTGCCACTCATACTTCAGATAGAGCACTAATTTCTAGAATATATAAAGAACTCAAAAAACTCTACACCAAGAATACAAATAACCCAATCAACAAATGGGCTAAGGAAATGAACAGACACTTCACAGAAGAAGATCTACAAGCAATCAACAAACATATGAAAAAATGTTCACCATCTTTAGTAATAAGAAAAAAGGAAATCAAAACTATACTAAGATTCCATCTCACCCCAATTTGAATGGCGATTATCAAGAATACAAGCAACAACAGGTGTTGGAGAGGATGTAGGGAAAAAGGTACACTCATACATTGCTGGTGTGGCTGCAAATTAGTGCAGCCACTCTGGAAAGCAGTGTGGAGATTCCTTAGAAAACTTGGAATGGACCTACCATTTGACCCAGCTATTCCACTCCTTGGCCTATACCCAAAGGACTTAAAATCAGCATACTACAGAGATACAGTCACATCAATGTTCATAGCTGCTCAATTCACAATAGCCAGACTATGGAACCAACGTAGATGCCCTTTAATTGATGAATGGATAAAGAAATGGATATATATACACAATGGAATATTACTCAGCTATAAAGAATAATAAAATTATGGCATTTGCAGGCAAATGGATGAAATTGGAGAATATCATGTTAAGCGAGATAAGCCAATCTCAAAAATCCAAAAGATGAATGATCTAACTGATAAGTGGATGATGACACGTAATGGAGGGTGGGAGGGGGGCAAGAATGGAGGAAGGAGGGACTGTATAGAGGGAAAAGAGAGGTGGGAGGGGTGGGGGGGAAAGAAAAAGAGAAATACTTATAGGGAAAGTCCAGTGGTGACAGGTTGGACAGATAGTGCCCCTCTCCTTCAGAGTGCTTTGCCAAGTAGTGCCTCTGTCCCTCATGTTGTTGCTCCAGAAAGTTCAATGGCAGCTGCTGGACAGATAGCACCTCTCTCTCATGATGATTTGGTAGAAAATAGACTCTCTGTCCCTTGTGACCCCTTGTCCAGTGGTGACCAGCTGGATGAGTGGCACGCATCCTCTCCACAGAGCTATCTCCACAAACTATCATTGAATTTAGCAATGTCACTGAATACAGAATCTATGTGCAAATCTACTGTATTTTTATAAAAATTATCTTGAAACAATTTATTTCTTCTGTTTTGATATTTTAATCTTGTTTGGATATCAGGGTAATGCTGGTTTATAAAACACATGGAGAATTGTTCTTTCCTCTTCTATTTTCTGGAAGAGTTTTGTATTATGCTGGAATATTTGGGTAGAATTTAACAGCAAAGTCATCTGGGCTTGGTGTTATCTACTGGTAAAGTTTTAAACTAAAATTTCACTTTCTTTATAGTTAAGTTGCTATTTGGGTTATTTATTCTTATTCTTCTCAAGTAAATTTTGGTAATTTTTCCTTTTGGCCTAGTGTCTTGACTTTGTTGACATAAAACTTTCAGTGATATTTCCTGTTGTCTCCCCAATATCTGTAGAGTCTGTAGTATTGTCACTTCTCTTATTCCTGAAATTGGTGACTTTTCCCTCTTCTTTTTCCCTGATCGGTCTGATTACAGTTTCATCAATTGATCTTGTCAAACAACCAGTTTTTTATTTTATTGAGTTTTTCCTATTGATTTCTTTTCTGATTGCTTTTAGTTTCTTGTTTTTCTGCTTAGTTTTGGACACATCCTTTCCTCTTCAGCTAGTTTTTAGAGTTGGAAGCTGAGCTAATTAAATTGACATCTTTCTTCTTTTCTAGCATATGCATTGAAATCTGTGATTTCAGTCAGGAATGGCGATACACACCCAAAATCCCAGCTAGTGGGGGCAGGGAGAGAGGCAGGAAGATCACAAATTTGATGCTGGGCTGGGTAACAACCTAGTTTCAAAATAAGATAAAAAGGGCAGGTGATATATGTCTGTGGTAGGGTGATTGCCTACCTGTGGCCTATCAAGGTCCTGGGTTCAATCCTCAATACTGCAAAACCAAAACAAAACAGAGTCCAAAAACCTAAGCTTATGAATTTTCCCCTAAGTGCTGCTTTAGCAGCATTCTATAAATTTTGATGTATTTTCATTTTCATTCAGTTCAAAGTATTTTCCAATTTTCCTTTTAATTTCTCCTTTAAACCATGAATTATTGGAAATGTATTACTTCGTTTCCAAATATTGGCAATTTTCCAGAGATCTTTGTGTTATCAGCATTCAATTTGACTTCAGTTTGGTCTGCGAAAAATGTTTTGTAGGGCATGGATTTTCCAGGCTGTTGCTATGGCTCAGAATGTGCTATATTTTTGTGAACATTTCATGTGCTCTTGAAAAGAACGTATATTCTGCTTTTGTTCCACAGAACACTCTATAAATGTCAATTAAGTCAATTTGGTTGATCATGCTCTTCGAGTATTATTATAGTTTTCTGCCCACTTGTCCTGTCAGTGAAAAGAGAATATTGAAATCTACAACTGAGACTGTAGATTGTTCTAGTTCTCCATTCAGTTGTGACGTTTTGCTCCATGTGTTTGAAATTCTGTTACCAAGTGCAAAAGTATTTAGGATTAATGTGGCTTCTTGACGAATCAGACCCTTTTCCTTAAGTGATCTTTGTTAGCTCTTGGTTGTCCTCTGCTCCAAAGTGCACCTTGTCTAATATTAACAAAGCCACTTGTACTGTCTCCTTTAGTGCTAACTTGATATTCTGCGCATCCTCTTTCTTTGCCCGATTAGTGTCTTTCTACTTAAAGAAGGTTTCTTGTAGGCAGCAGAGAGTTGGGTCTTACTCGTTTTGTTTTTTAACCCGATTTGGAAACATCTGCCTTTTCATTGAGGTGCTTAGGCCTTTCACATTCATGCGTCATCCGTGTGATTGAATTTGAACCTACCGTTTTACTGTGGCTTTCTATGTGTCCCGTCGGCTCCTCTCCTTTGTCCCCTCCCTCCCTTTCGGCCTTTCTCTGGAGGGAGCGTTCTCTTTTCATGGTTTTATTTTGTCTGCTGTGTTGGTTTACTATTTCTGACTTTCATTTGATGATTTTAGTAGTTGACCTATGGTTTTTAATATGCATCTTTAATTAATCAGGTCAACCCTCCAGTGACATCAGACCACTTTGCATATAGAATTGGGAGCTTATTCCTGTTTGCCCCCATTTTTCTCTCTGCCATGGTGCTCTTTGGTCACACCATTTATTATACCTATGTTATCACCCCAGAATGCACTGTGATTATTTTTCTTGAAACAGTCGAGTATCTTTTAAGAAGTTGTAAGTACTCAGAGGCGCAGCTCCGCAGCTCGTGGTCAGGGCTGCTGGAGCTGACGGCTTCTCCGGGGGGGCCAGGGGTCTGGGGGGCACCAGCTTCCTTCTGCACGAAGGCCTTCCTTTGGGATTCCGGAAGCTCAGGTCTCCAGGTGCTGAATCCTCCAGCTCTGAACAAGCTTTCTTTGTGTCTCCACTCCCTGAAGGACAGTCCCCAGCCTTGACAGATCTGCCAACCATTCTTCTTCCTTTCCACTGCCCTCCCAGGCTCTGAGAGGTCTGGCGAAAGGGGCAGTGTGTTTTGAAATGGGTTCCTTCTCGCGGAATATTTTACAAGGGCCTAGAGGAGTCCGCCTGGGCCTGGCCATTGCCGAGGCAGGAGCGGGCGTGGCAGATTCTTCATCCCGAAAGTCGAGTGACCAAGAGCAAATCAAAGGACAGCAGGTGGCCATGGCAACTGTCACTGGGAAGATGGAGATGATCTGGGTGAAGCACAGGTATTTCTTTTACATTAAGACGACAGCTCCTCATTGAACCGATGCTTAAACACCTTTGGCCACCAGAACATTAGTGTTGTTTGTGCTTCAGTGACAAAGTTTTAGGATTCTACGCAGCCTCAAAGTCAAATTTACTTTTTGTGTTGCGTAGAGGAACCAGATTTGCGGAGATTGGTGTCTGTGGCTGATTCCACGCGGGCTCCTTCAGGGAGGCTGGTAACAGCTTGGCTCAGGTGAAGCTCTGAGCCATCTCAATCTTAAAATCTGGGAGGCAGAGTGAAACCAAACCAACAACCCCCATGCTTTCTGATCAGTTTATTCCATACGGTGAATTTTATTTACTTGAACATTCCTGGTACTTGCACTTAAAGCCCAGCTGGTTTCTTAGTGTGGTAGAAACTAGGGGAAAAGGCAACCAAGCTACACAAAGCAAAGCCTGGTGTCTTGGTCCACATTGTGCTGCTATAACAAAACACTGGAGGCTGGATGATGTACCAAGAAAAGAGGTCTATTTGGCTTCTGATTCTGGTGGTTGGAAAGCTTGAAGAGCGTGGCACTGCTGTCTGGTGGACCCATGCTGTGGCAGAGAAGTGGAAAGAACTAGTGGCGTATGGGAGGAACACTTGCGGGAGCAAAGAACAAAAGCAGGGAGGGGCGGGTTTGCTCTTCTTTATACTTGCTTTCTGGGAATGATCCACTCCCACCTGCTGGCTCTCATTTATTCATGAGCATGGAGCACCCTGAGTGAGCACTTCCATAGCCCGCCTCCACCCCTCAACACTCTTACCCTGGGGACCAGACTTCCGGGGCATGTGTGGGTGCACGGCAGATCCGAAGCACAGCACTGGGGCCACTGGGGTGTCTGCAGTCTGGCAGCCTCAGGGTCCGTCCTGCTGCCTCTTCTCACCAATCGCTGGGTCTCCCAGTGGCAGAGGCTCCTCAGTGATTTCCTATCCAACCCTGAAGACCCCATCACTCTGGATTTCCTCCCTTGGTTGAGCAACATTGGATATTTCACCTGTGTTTAGCACGAGGAGGATTCCATTTCCATATTTCCTTGACAGGATCATCACCATCAATTCCTGGGCCACTAAGTCTCCTTCCTGGCCTGCAGAACGCTCGGTTGGGTGCTGTCTTTTGAGAACGTGCAGGAAAATCCGAAGTCAAATCTTTTTCTCTTCCAGCGTGGATGCCAGTAACATTTCCCTCTTGTCCTTTAGTAAAAAAGAAAGAAAAAAAAAAATTGCAAAGGCCCTGGTCACCTTATTTTGTGTCTAGTGCTTAGAGAATGTGAAAATGAACACCAGGGGACCTTTCCTGGGTGGCAGCCATTGCTTTCCTCCTCAGGTGGGCACCTGCCTCCGGGTGAGCTGGACCCTAGTGCACCTGCTGCCTGGTCAGCAGGACCTGATGTCATGTCACTAGTGCAGCGTCTCTTAGTCAGCCTGCTGTCGTTGATCCTTTCTCTTGGTCACAGGAGGCTCCACGGGCTCATGGCTAGACGGCTGTGCGGGTTTTCTGCGATGCCCTTCCGCTCCTCCTCTGACTCTCCCACAGGAGTCCCCGCGAATGTTGCCTTGATCAGGTGTCCCCACTGCAGGGGGGTGTGGGAGTTGCATGGACACCCTGTCTTCATCTGCTTTGTGTTGCTGGAACAAGAGAGGAGGAGAGGAGGCGGGGTACTTTATCAGAGCACAGGTTTCTTTAGCACGCCCCTGTGGAGCCGGTGAGTACCATGCTGGCTCAGTCAGGTGAGGGCCTCATGTGCTTGAGCCCTCATGGGAGGGCCTGAGGGAGCTGCCAGCTCCCTGGAAACAACCCATTCTCAGGGGATTGACTGCGTGGACACTGTCCAGGGTGATGTCCCCATGACCCAATGACCTTCCAGTGCGCCCCACTTCCCCGGAGACCAAGCCTGCTCCGCATGAACCCAAAGGGCAGAAAAACAAAATCCAAATGATAGCACCCCATTATTCTAAGAGGAGCCCTTGAAATTGTTAAAAAAAAGAGAAACAGGACACCCTTGCCCCACCGCCACCCCCTTCCGTTGGAGACACCGCGTGGTCATGTGCTCTAGACCAGGAAAGACCCGTATGGACGCAGACCGGCGCCCCTCTGGTCGGACGGGGCTTGCTCTGGAATTCAGAGGCCCGCCTTGCCAGGCGTCAGGGCTGCCGGGTCACCTGTCCCTGAAGGCGCCTGGCTGCCGCATCCCCAGAGAGGAGGGCCACTGTGTCCTCCTGTGGCAGGAGGGAGGGAGGGCCAGTGGCGCGCCCTTCAGCCTCGAGCTCTGGGTAAGGGTGCTGGCGCAGCGCCCCCAGGGTCTGCCGCACTAGGACTAAGCTCCAGCTCGAACTTCGAGGGACTGCCTTCACCCCACGTGCCAGTTTCAGGTTGCCTGGCTTCCGTGTGCCTTGGGCTGCAGGTTCTGCTGCAAGTGACCTTAGCCTTTGGAGGTGCTTTCAGCAGCCCACGTGGGGTGGCCGTGGTGTCCCACACAGATCTCGGAGGCAACAGATACGGATTAGGGCAGCTGGGCTGCTCTCTGCGGAGGCGCAGACAAGTCATGTAACCACCGAGAACCTCAGTCTCCTCATCTGGAGGATAGGGCCTGCCCATTCCTTTCTCACGTGAGGTGAGGGTCACACTAGACCACAACGGAACCAGGTCTTCCTTCTGCTGTGTTGCTTCCTTAGTGAACTTGGGGCTGGATTCCGATGGGAACAGCATCTCATGCCCGCAGCATTCCTGACACATTGGACTGAAGTGGCCAGTGCCACGGAGGACTGCCCGTTCCTGGTACACTGTGCAGCTGTGTTGCTGCCTTGTATCATCAGGTTCCTGTAACACCAGGTGTGGCCACCGAGGCTCCGAAGCATGCAGGGTGCTGCTCTTGAATGTGACAGCGAACTGTCAACGTGGGATCGTTTTTGTACAGTTGGAAAAGATTCGTGGCTTCTTTGTAACAGCATCTTCCCTGTGCGGACACGGCATGGCTGATCAGCAGGCTGTCTCCTGACACCTGGCTGTGCGGGGTGGCCTGGCATCCACGCTTGTGGGTCCTGCAGGGGCGTCCCTCTACAGGTCTCCGTCACAGCCCGGCCGCTGGCTCTCTCCTTCCGCTCTGGCTGACCCAAGCCGGGCTCTGCACAGCCTCAGGTCTCTGCAGGGGCAGCACTGAGAGCAGTAGGCTGTGGGCCCTCAGGAGCCGCCGTGGTCCCGACGGTGCACCTCTGGAGTCGGGAAAGGCCAGCAGGAGACACCACTGTGGTGGTGGTGGCTGGAGGGAGGGTGGCGACCCAGGATGCTGAAGCCAGTCTTACCTGGGCTCCATGGCGACCATCTGGGCTGAGGAGGCCCCGGCCACCGTCACTGCCAATGTCCTCCAGAATGGTGGCCCCAGAATATTTCCAAGCCTGATCCTGGACGTCTGGTGCACTTGGGAGACCTTCATCCAGTTGGATCTCCCAACAACAAGGTGGGAGGCAGGCCAGATTCCAGCCCTCACTGCCAGCAGGCGAGAAAGCAGAGTTCAGAGAGGCTGCCTCTCAAGATGCCCTGGGCCCTTTCTTCTGTGCAATGAGCTCCTCGTCCTGGAGGGTCTGGTCCTGGGGACCCTGGCTGGTGCAGGGAGCGTGCTGGGCGGCTGCCGATGGCTGCTGGGCGGTGCACCTTCCCCAGAGACCACACTCGGCTTCCTCGCTCAGAGGCCACCCAGCTGGCTCCGGGCTCTTCCCATCTCTTCCCTCCTCCCTGGATCCCGGTCTCCATCCTGTCTCGGAAGTGAACTTGCTCTATAAGTTCTAACAAGAAATATTATGATCTAACTTCTTGTGGCTTCAGGAGATACCAATCTGTGGTAACGCTTCAAATGAAGTGTCGTGAATGAGTAATTACTTTCTGAAATCTGAGGCGTTCCATTGAATGGGAATCATTATTGTGTGTTAATTAAAATCCCACTGATTATTAAAATTATATTTTGGTGTTTTAATAACTCTATAAGGGACATGTAGATAAAGCTCAGAGATACACATCAGTGTGGGTTCTTGTTAAAACCCCATAAATATTGGTATTAATTCAAACACGTACTTATTGGATCATGAAAGTTAAATGGAATTTCTACCCATTTTGGTCTGAGGGTTGCAACAGGTCCTTTGGAACTTGCATGCGGAGATCTTTTGATCCTCATGGCATCTAAGTTCCCTGCGAACTTCCTCAGGGTGCAGGGTGGTTGGGGACATGAGACTCCTGTCAAAGTCCTTCTGTGCTTTTCCAAGAAGCAGAGTGGAATTGGAACTCAGGATCCTCTTTGAATCTGGTTAATATTAGATCAGAGAACCACATATTCAGAGCTGGTGGGAACTGCAGTTCGTTTTCTTTGGGAACGTTTGTGTTTCTTGGACAGTAGGGGGCCCAGTCCAGCCCTGGGGTGACCTGTCCCTGTAGGCTTTCTGCTTGGGGAAGTGTCTGGAGAGCTTCACCTCCTTCCTACTCTCCCGCCTCCCCCTAGGGCTCTCTCCCATCCATTCCAGGCCTGTGGAGGTGGGCCCTAGAGAATGGCGTTTGTCTGATAGGGAACTGTCCCACAGCCCTGCCCTCTGCAGGTGGTCGGCTGAGTGTCCCAGTGGTCAGTAGTATCCAGCCAGCCTTGCCTTCTTGCTGCCGGGACTAAGCTCCCTGTGGGACTTCTCAGGTGCCTGGAGATTGTTTCTCTGTTGTGACTGGATAGAGCAGTGCCCCAGGAGTGGGATGGGGACACGGCAGCACCTGAGTGAAGCAAGACTCTCAGCAGGGCCCATCCTTTGGGGCCTGTGGCATGGACGTGGGATGTGGGGTGTGTGCCGTTCAGGCCGTGGCAGGAAACGGCATCACCAGACTGGGTCATTTGGAGAAGCCTAACAGATGTGCCATCTGTAGGGGGCGAGCAGGGGAAAGGGACTCCTGGCACAGGGCAGTGCCGCAGGGCCTGGGGCTGCCACAGGGAGGCCAAGACAGCCAGCTGCCCTAGGCCAGGAGGCAGGCAGGGAGCGCTGGGGAAGGTGGGGACGCGGTGACTGGCTGAGGTGAGCCAGAGGGCGTTGGGGGAAATCCCCAGTCCCTGGCTCTCCTTCCCTCTGGCTTCCAGCTGTCCGGCCTAGGACCAGGCCAGTGGGCTGGCACAGAGCAGCTCCCCAGGCCCAGAGAGGAGAGAGGATGGAGGTTCAGGAGGCCAAGGGAAGAGGCACAGTTCTGCCCAGTAATGGATTGGGCTCCGGTACCCAGCCAGTGCCCACCACTGACCAAGGCAGCTTCTCTGCAGAGGGCGTGGCCTCAGGGGAGGTGGGAGTGAACTTGGGGGGCTGGTGCGAGCAGGCTGCGGTCCAGGGAATGCTGGTCAGGCAGAGGGAACTCACAGGTTACCCGGTGGGGTGAGGAGACCAGGCCTCTGGGTTCTGCAGGAGGAGGTCAGGCCTCTGGGTTCTCTGGCACCAGAGCATGATGGTGGCTGCCCAGGTTGGACAGGTGGGCAGGAGAGATGGCAGATCCCTTTGTGAAGGGTCTGATTCCACAGGACCCGCACATCTGTGTGAGGAGGGGACAGCCATGTGAGTGGGGCACGGGCAGGGGGTGTGGCTGGGGCGAGGTTGAAGGTGCAGGCTGAAGCGGTGGCTGCTGGCGGGGAGGAGTTTCTGAGCCCCTGGCCCCACGCAGGCGGGAAGGGAGGGAAGGACCCGAGGTGAAGGCCAGGACTGGCTGACTGTAGATGGAGGGCAGGAAGGGCGTGGTGCCTGGCTCGTGGCCGCCGTCAGAGAGGCCAGCGGCTGGCCTGGGCGGGAGGGCGAGTCCCTGCTTCCCTGGTTGCTGGCCACACTCAGGGTCCTCTAGGCCCATGAGACCCTTCACCCCGCCTGGCTTCCTGTCAGAATCTCAAGAGTCAGTCGAAATGCAGCTTCCTGCTGTGTGTGGTGGCACACGCCTGCAATCCCAGCAGCATCAGAGGCTGGGGCAGGAGGACGGCGAGTTCAAAATCAGCCTCAGTAACTCAGTGAGACCCTCAGCAACTCAGTGAGACCCTGTCTCTAAATAAAATGTAAAGAAGGGCTGGGGATGTGGCTCGGTGGTTAAGCACCCCTGGTCCAGTTCCTGGTACCAAGAAAAACAAGGAAAAGGAAAGAAGTGCAGATTCCTGGGCTGACGCTCTGCAGGGTGGGGCTTCCCTGCAATCTGCACTTGCACCACCCCCAGGAGAGCCATTCCACTGGCCAAGGACATTACTGCCATCTCCCTTAATCCCCATACCCCAGGGACAGTGGTGTGCACACTGAGGTACGGGGGCAAGTGGCTGGCACAGCTTCCTATGTCTGCCCTCAGTCCTGTGGTTCCCTAAGGCCACTCTGGAGGAGACAGGAGGCTGGAGTAGGGGCTCACTTCAATTCCTCTGTTCTCACCTCTCTGCTAAGGCAGCTCCTGGGAGGTCCCTCCCGCCCGGCAGGGCAGGGCAGGGCAGGGCCACACAGTGTCTGGGCGTGTGTGCGCCAGGCCCTTCCTGGTGGCCAGACCTTGGCAGGCAGAGTCCAGCAGAGCCCGGCAGAGCCTGCTGGGCCTCAGCAAGCCCCACAGAGAAAGCTTAGGGGTTGGGCGGGCGAGTCCCTATGGGTCCCTAGGTCCCTGAGACTCGTTTCAGTGTCACTTGTGGTGAGATGGGCTTGTGCCCCTCTGGTTGGGCTGGAAATGTCTGAGCAAAGCTGTCTTTGAGGCTGGGATATTTCAGACTTCCCGTGCTCTGCAGGGACAATGCCTGTGATCTCAGGTTGTCCAACCTATGAGATGGGGACAGGTGTGGAAGTCTAGTGTCACACAGTCAGTCAGACTGGCTTCACTCCCCAACCTGTGCCTTTGGTGGCCTCTGTCACTTGGTTTCTTCACAGCAACGCCTGCTGGACTGAGCTGTTGCCCAACAACGAGTGGCATGTCTGGTTGGACGAACGTGGAGCCAGCCTCTGCCACTGCCACCCCTGCGCCTTGCCGTGTGTGGATGCTTGGGCGCACTGGAACTTGGCCACCAGGACCTTATTGCCTAGCGGGCGATGGAGAGGTCCCATGGAAATGGACAGTGCCAGGCGTGTCTTGAGCACCAGGCCTGGAAATGCCAACAAGTGAAAGGGAGTTGGTTGGCACACTCTCTGGGACCCTCCTAATGAGTGCAGGACTCCTGTGGAGCGGTTAAAACCCTGACCAAATGTGCCTTCCACTGAGGATCATTTCCAGTGTCCCAACCCAGGCGGGCCAGGGTCTCCTCTGCTTTCACAGCTGGGTGATCTGCATCAGAGCGCCTGCCCCTCTCTGTGGTAAGGGGCGATCGTCACACCCTCTGCTTGACCATCAGCTGTCGGAGCGCCCGAGTCTTATTCACCTTTGTGTCCCCAGCGCCTGCTCCAGATGTGGCAGAATAAAGGCCAGGTTTCTTCCATGAATGGACATGAGGGAGAAGAGATCCGGTCCCTGCCTGGAGGAAGGTGTGTGGATGCAGAGCCTGGGTCTGAAAGCGCGGTGTTGGACGTGACGAGGGCAGCCATTGGTGGCACAAGAGAGGGCCTCAAGAGCCAGCGGCACCTTCCCAGGGGACCCAGAGGGACTTCGGGGGCAGGTGGCCTTTGAGAGAGGATTGGAAAGGGGCGGTGACACTTGTTTCTCAGTCTGTTCTTCTCCTTCTGTGGGGAGGGGGCTGGCAGAGTGGGACCAGCCCACTGTGGGTCCCTGGCCACAGTGCGCTTTCCAACACACGAGTTCGTTTCAAACACTGGAACCCCAAGAGCCAGCAGGGAGCCACAGGAAGGCGAGGTGGGGCAGAGGTGCCAGGCCTGCCCAGGCTGGCCTCCCGCCCGAGGGCTTCTGGGTGGTGGACGGGGCGGAACGTCAGGCTGTGGGCTCTGGAGTGGAGCAGCTCATGTGCTGCCAGGTTCCAGGAACAGTTCAGAGCACCTCCAATGAGCTGGGCCCGGCAGGGGACAGACCATACTGGCTGGAAGCGACACAGCAATGCCAAGTGCTCCAGTCCTCCTAGGATCTCCGGAGACCTCTGTGAGGTGGAGGGCCGTGCACGCACACGCGTGCGTGTCCTGCCCCCATGGAGCTCGCGCTCTAGTGAGAGAGCCAGGCCCCCACCAAAGCTCCCTCGTGGGAGTGCTGGGTGCTGGTGGGAATGAGGGGTCTCCTGCCGGGGAGGGCCATGAGCAGAGGCCCCCAGGATGTGCCTGTGGCAGAAGGACTGAAGGAAGGCCATTATGTCTGGAGCAGAGGGAGGCGGAGTGGACAGGGAGTGAGAGGAAGTCAGGCAGCCCACTGGCCCCAGGTCAAATGAGCCCCATTGTAGCCCACCCTTGGTGGCTGTGGAGGAGCCAGGCCGGGCATGTCCCATGACTAACTGCCGGTGGCCCCCGGACCCGGTGGGGTTCAGGGATACATTGAGGAAAAAGAACAAGATGGAGAAGTAGGGAAAGCCAAAAGATGGGAAGGGGACCTGCCCACTGGACTCCAGGCCCACCAACCAGGGCAGAGATCCCGTGGGACGCCGAGGCGTAGGGAGGGATGCTGGGCTTGGAGGGCGTGGGCAGCACAGATGGGCATTTGGGAAAGATGACGCTGCCATGACATGCAGAGACGGGAGCACGGGGCAGAAGGGGCCCCGAGGTGTGGCATGCCCCAAGGCCGTGGCTCAGCCTGGCAGGCCTTGGTCCACGGGAGGCTGAATTTTGAATCTTCTGTCTAAATGTATTTGTAGACGTGGCTTTGAACAGGGCCTGTCATCCATTCGTCACTGCCTTGCTGTCACCGAGAGCACAATGGCGGTGCTCTCTGCCTCCCCTTGAGTCCACCATATAAGGACCTTGCCTGGGGCCAACTCTGGTCCTGGGGAGCTCGCACCAGCACAGCCTGCTGGGGGTCTGGCGGCGGCAGGCAGCTTGCTCTCTGCCCCTGGGGGATGAGGGCAGGCTTGTGCCTGGGCCGGCACTTGAGTGTTAGCGGAGGGCTCAGGCAAGGAAGGACATGCCACACGGACGGAAGAGCAGCTCAGAGGAGTGGAGACCTGCGGCGTGCGTGTCAACGAGGACGGGGCTCCAGGAAGGGAGCTGAGCAGAGGTGGGTGGAGAGATGCTCTGGCCAAGGTGGGCTGTTTGGAAAAGCCCGGGATCTGGCAGGCGGGACGATGTGGCCTGGGCCTGCTCCAGGTGGTGGGGCGCTTCCCGCAGGTGGCCCTTTGATCTCAGGAGAAATGGCCTATTCAGCATCTCCCAGACGGGGCCAGCTCCTGGCAGCAAGGGTGGGAAGGTAGGAAAACACAGGGGATTGTCTGCCCAGCACCAGAGCTGGGAGTCACTCAGCAGGGCGGATGTGTATGTGGGCAGCCTCCAGGTTCCAGCCAGGCCGTGTGGCTGCTTGCCAAGGACTCCCCCGTGGGCTGCATGCTGGCCCCAGGCTGGGGCGCCTGGCTCCTCTGCCTGCCTTTGCAGGTCCTGGGGTAGGAGTGGGTTTGGGGGGACGAGGGGTTAGTGATCACTTGGATTGAAGGTGGGGGACCATTGCCTATGTGTGCACAGATCCAGGGAGGCAGATCCCTGGGCCGGTCTCAGCAGGTTGACAACTTTGCCCTGCAGCCCCTGGAACTGACCGCTCCACACGCCCTCCCTCCTCCAGAGACTCTTGTGACCCGTTTAATGGGAGAGACAAGGCTGGACCTTTTGGCCGTTGGCAACAAAACCACTAGGGTCTCCTTCCCAGTTTCTACCTGCCATTCAAACGGAAGTCAAGACAGAGCCGCTAGAGAGGGTTTCTTTTTATTCTTCAAAATCAATAGACATGATAAATGCTGGAAACAACGGCTTCCTTCTAGACTTGCTTGCTTCTCTGTGTTTATTTTGGGGGTCTCTGAAGGCCTTTTGTGTTTTGAAGCGCTCACTTGCAGAAGAAAGAACGCTTGGTTTAGGGCAAATGGGTGCTTGTATCCAGGGGGGCGAGGTCAGGTGTGGACTCATCCAGTCCTGGCCTTTAATCCTCCTGGCTTCTCTAAATGGTATGTGCTCAGGGAAGTCACATAAACACTCTGAACTTCACTTTCTTCCTCTGGCAATTCTAACTGGTAATCACACCCACGTGCAGAGTGCTGCAAAGATCAAGTGTGCTGAGACACAGAGTGTACACATGGTTTGTATACATGTAGTAGCTGTTTAAGGAACATTAGTTCTTCACCCATTAAGAATGAAAAAATTAGCTGGGCGCTTGCCTGTAATCCCAGCAACTCGGGAGGCCAAGGCAGGAGGATTGCAAGTGTGAGGCCAACCTGAGCAACTTCATGAGATCCTGTCTCAAGGAATAAATAGGACTGGGGGTACAGATCAGAGGTAGAGTGCTCCTGGGTTCAATCCCCAGTATGAAGAAGAACGAGGAGAAGGAAAGACAAGTTAGTTGGTGTAGGAATAAACTTTAATTAAAATATTCTGTCACACTAAGAATGGGTCAGGAGTCAAGAAATTATTTAGATTATTGTCATTGAGTTAAAAAATGTAGGAGGCTCTTTAGTCAACATCTGTTTTCTTCTCCAAAGCCTCACAATGGACTCATCCTAAAAAATTCAAATAAAGCAATTTAAGTTTTGAAATTTGTTTTATATGTTTGCTCACTCATTCATTTATTCTGCAGACAGTAGTCAACACCTCTCTGTGGGAGGTCTGGGGCTGCTCCCAGGGATGCAGACAAGAGCGGAGAGCAGGCTCGGCTGCAAGGAAGGGGAAACTGGTCCTGTGGGTGCCCGTAATTTACTAACCGTGTCCTGGGGCAAGTCATTCACACACTGCAGCCTCGGTTTTCTCATTTATATAATCAGGATAATGATATTTCCCTTGCAGGGTTGTTTGTGAGGATCACAGATAATGTGTGTAAGATGTCTAGCAAGGAGCAGATGACAGCAGGCATTATCACCAGGCTGTGGTCCCTGCCTCAGTGGCTGATGGTCTCGATGGGGACAGGCAGCGAGCAGGGACAGCCCAGGAGGATGTGTCCTGTGGAAGAGCACATTTCTCCTCTGCATCTGTGCCTAACAGACCCAACGGAGAGGTGTGGGGACCTCTCACAGCCAAGTGACAGGTGGTTGTCTTTGGGTGGCCTTCTTACCCTGTCCACTGGAAAGATCACTGAAAAAGAGCAAATCTCCCTTGTGCATTTAAAGATGTTGCTTTGAGCTGCGGCGGAGCCGGGAGCTGCCCGTGCCTGCTGGGTCACCCGGAGCACGGACCTTGAGCGTGTGGCAGGTCCAAGGGGCTGGGAGAGTGGAGCAGGGCAAGCTGGGTTCATCCTCTGCAGTTTGCTTATCCTGCTTGTCTGACCTCAGAGTCCGACCATCCTAATGGGTTTTAATGACTGCAAAGCATCCCACGTCTCGGCTGGACCCAGGGGCTGTGCCAGCAGATGGCCTCTTTCCCACAGGCACTGCCCAGGGGAGGTTGGCCAGAATGGCAGGTGGGAGCCAGGTGAGAGCCAGGTGGGATAGCCTGGGCTGCACAGTGGGACTTCTAGTGAAAAGGCTTGGCTCAGGACCCTGCACCTGCTCCTGGGGCAGGAACGTGCGGGGAAAAGGTCAGCCTTGAAGTTGGATCTTAGGGGCACCCCTGCATGGCTGTGCTCCTGGGAAACTGCGTACCTCTCTGGTCTCTCTGTCTCCTCTGAGAAACGGGCACGGGATCCTCCTCGTGTTGCCAGGATCCCTCTCCTTCTTGAGGCCTGAGCTTCGCCTTTGGCAAAATGGACAACTTCTCGGGTGCCTCCCAGTTTTGTAATCCTATGACTCTCTCTCGGGCCAGGTCCTTCCCGTCAACGCCTGTCCTTGCCCCCTGAGAAGCACCTGCCCTTGGACAGCCTGGACTCGGTGTAGCCGTGGCTTTTAGAGGCCTCGGATGGCCTGGGCGGCTGCCCACCTGGGGCCGCACAGGGCTGGGGTGGAGGACCATAGGAATGGAGTGACACTTGCTAGTTCCCGTCCTTCCTGGCTGCCACCCAGGCAAACCGGACTGGGGACACTGAGCCCTGGCCTCTCCTTCTCACTCGCCTGACGCAAGCTTTCCGGTGAGTGAGGTTTCCAGGAAGGGGTGCCTCTGCCGTCAGTTGGACGGCTCCTGCAGCCCTCAGCCCTGCGTCCGGCCGGCCCTGGCTTCCCTGGTCCCGCCCTGCCCTCTCTTGTGAGCAGGAGCATCCCTATCAGCTGAGTCACCCAGCCGGGACTCCAGCCAGAAAATGGTAGTGGCTCTGGGACCCGGGCCCCTGCCCAAGGAAGGGCTGGGCCTGTCTTGACCAACAGCGTGGGTGGGAGGCCCTGTCCCTTGGGATCTTTTGCCTCCCCTTCCCATCTTACAGACGCACACAGGAGGACGGGGGAGAGGCCCCACTTCCCTAAGGGTTAGCTGCCAGGGAGCGAGGGGGCAGCACTGCCCCGGGGTCTGACTCAGCCCTGGCTGTTCTGGTTATTTCCTACAAGTCTCCTAACTGCTCAGTTGAGAAGGTGGAGAAGGCGCCCTCTCCCTCATGCGCGGCCCGCCACCCCTCCTCCCCACCCCGGGGTCTGTTGAGTAACGTCTGAGACATTCTTGGCTGTTACAGGGGTGGGTGTCACCGGCATCTGGTGGGCAGAACCAGGGAGCTGCTAAACATCCCCCAGAGCTTGGGACCGCCCCCCACAGACGAGGACCCCACCCCCGGTCAGGGTTGAGGCCGGAGTGGCTTGTTGGTGACGCCCTCCCTACCGAGGACGCCCTGTCCTGCCTCCTGCACAGGGGGCCTAGGACACCACACGGTGCTCTGGGTGCAGTGTGGCCCTCCTTCCTGCTCCCCAGCCCAGGTCTCTACTGGGGCTACTGTGCCGCATCTCCACGGCTGGAGGGACGGTGACATTGGGGTCCCACCCACAGCCCCAGCGCCCTGGTCATGATGGCTCCGCCCCTGCAGCCCCGTCCCCCACGTGTTTTGATTTACCGCTAGTCACCTTCCATGCCCCTCCCTGTGCCCCTTGCGTCTGTTACCTGGGGCGCAGCGCTAGCTTTCCTTCTCTTGTGTCAAACCTTCCGTTCCAGCCACTGTGAAGTTCACCTTCCCAAGTGGACTTTCTCCAGCCACCTTCCTGCTCAAGTCCTTCCCGAGCCCCCTGCCATGAGGGTAAGGTCCAGCTCCTTAGCTGGGTCCTGGCACTCTGGGGCAGGCTGTCCACTCTCTGCCCCTCCCTCCTCTATGCCAAACCCTATGCAGCGTGGGGCACCCCTGGTGCTGCGCCGTCCCCGGCCCCCAGGCTGCGAGATGCAGAGGTGGAGCCTGTCTAACCCGCCCATCGCGCCTGCCTGAAGTCATAGTGATGGCGATAGAAGACAGCAGAGGCGTCGCACTGCCTGCTGAGTGCAGCCAGCTTGCCCTCCTCACGGGCTGGGCATCTGGCTGCATCTGCACAGACCCCTGCTTCCCACTGCCATCAATGGCTCGTTTTATAAAGAAGACCAGGAAGGTGCAGGACTGTCCATTCATTTGCCCAAGGGTGGAGGTCATGTCCTCCATTGCCGGTCCTTCCCACTGGATCCACGTGGCTGGAGTCAACACCTGTTGACTGCCTAACTCTGGCCATGGGACTCTCAGTCATCCGTAAAGTCACAGATTCGCTTGTTTGTGGGGGCGTGCATGAATCAGTGAAATGAGGACCTTGTCGTCAAGTGGTCCTGAATATTTCCCCACGTCAGGCACTTCAAACTTGCTCCATGACAGGTTTTTCGATGTTGTTTTTGGAGGAGGGGGAAATGAATACACGGATGGATACCTCTGGTCTATTGAATGAGGAAACAACTCAAAAGCAACTTCTTAATTTCAGAAATGTAGCATGTTAACACTGAAAGTGAGCAGAACAGGGCTTTCTCATCCAGCGACCTCGTGCTGCAGAGGAGGGCACTGGCCCCGCCCAGGAGGGTCCTGCCCCAGAGCCACCCCAGCCCTGGAAGGAACCTGGCTTCAGGCTGTGGCACTGGCTGCATTTCCTCCAGAAACTGCTCTTTCTTGTGTCCCCAGGACAGATGGTCACTTGGGGTAGTGAGAACATGGCTGCAGGGCACAGCGCGGGGGGAAGAAGAGGGAGAACTCCGAGTCCTTCCGAGGTCTTCGTGACCCATTTGGCGAAGGGAGACACCATTGTCCCATTTCACAGATGGATCCCTGAAGCTTAGAGAGGAATCAGCTGCCCAGTGGCCACAGGCTGAGCTGAACCAAAGCCCCTGGAGAGGAGAGAACCCAGCAAGCAGCGAGGCACTCCTGCTGTCACCCGGAGAACCTGCTTTGGCTCCACCGCTCACTTCTGCTTGGCCCGGGCCAGGGCACTTCTGCTTGGCACCTTGGTTTGCTCAGGTACCAAATGTGGATAATGGTGACTCCTACCTCGGGC
Source organism: Sciurus vulgaris (assembly GCF_902686455.1). NCBI lineage: Eukaryota > Metazoa > Chordata > Mammalia > Rodentia > Sciuridae > Sciurus > Sciurus vulgaris. Next base: position 8,008,700 of record NC_136462.1, read on the forward strand.
TTTGGGCGGCTTGAATGAGTTATACTCGAGTCTGTGCTCAGGTGAGTGGACATTACTGTTGTCTTCATCCAAAGGACTGTTAGTTCTGGATGCAGAGCTGCCAATCACTCCTTGCATGACCTGGGCAGCCTGGGAGCCTAGGTTTTCTTGTGTGCAAAATGTGGCTGACGGCACCCCCCTACTGCACACCCAAGTTTCTGGGGCTGCCATCCTGCCAGCCCAGGGAGCTGCTCAGACAGTGCCAACTCTATTTCCACTTCCCTGTAGAGGCAGTTAGAATTAAAAGACAAGGGGGCTTCAATGCAGAAGAAAGGGGTGGAGGGTTGGGGAGTCCCCAGGAATTCTGGCTTCTGGCAGTTTTCCTGAGTGTCTCTGGAAATGCTGGATAGGCTCCAAGATCCCCTCTTGCTTCATCTGCATGGGCATTGCGACATCCGCGCAGCAGCAAAGCAGAGCTGCCCTGGGAGAGCGTCTTAGTCGTGGGAACCTGGGGAGGCCTCTGGGAGTGTCCTGCAGCCGGGCCAGGGCCTGCATGGCAGAGTGTCCCGGGCCGCCGTGCAGACAGCGATCTCACTGTGCCCCAGGGAAGCTGGAGGCGCTGCCCTCCCTGCCAAGGGGCAAGCCTCAGCTGGGGCTTCTGCCACTCCCCGAGCAGGCCAGGGGTCACCTCCTGGCCCTCCATCAGCCTAAGTCTGGGCCTTCGGGTTCCCGTGGGGAAAGCAGTAATCAGATAAGGTCTCCATCTCCATCGCCATCTCGGGTTGAGGTCTTGGTCCTGGTCAGGCCCAGAACCTGGGGTCCCGCAGGTTCTGGAAGCTGAAACATGAGGAGGAGAATGAAGAAGTCCCAGATCACAGCATAGGGTGCCTGGTTCCTTCCGCCCGAGAACGCCCCACGGGGGCTGGCACGGGGCAGAATCACGGCAGGTAAGGCGGCTGCACAGCTGGGCTTGACCGTCCCACAGAGGCGCGGTCAGGGATAGACTGAGCCCGTCAGGGGTGGGCGTTGGCACTTAGCTTTTCACACCCTCTGACTTCACACACAGCTTGCTGGCTGGCGTTGGTGTAAGCTTTTCTTGGAGACAGGGCTTGGAGGTGGTGGGCAAGAGACTGACCCAAGGTTCTGCCTGATGGCTGCAGTGGCCTCCTTCCGGAGCGAGCAGGTATTCCGGTCCCTATCAGTTAGGCTGCTCAGAGCTGCGCTTGGCAAAGGCACTTCTGCTCGTGACTCAGGGCTGACTCAGCACTGAGCACTGAGCTTTCCATGGCCTCCAGCTCGGCTCTCCTCTTTCTTGGAAACGCCTAAGCTGCTTGCCAAACCCCTCGGTGGCCCATGGACTGTCCCAGGGAGGCACCCACCTCCCTGCTGCCCCAGCTTGCCTCCGGCCCCTCAAGGCTGTCCAGTGGGTGCTCCCGTGACAGTCCCCAGAGATCAGCTTCCACGGCGTCCTCAGGACCAGGAGGTGGCTGCAGCCTTGGCCCTGGAGCAGAGGAACGTGGGTTTGACTCGGAGCTTTGAGCTTATTCTGGTCCCCTGCTCTTTGGGGCCTCACTCAGGTTACTACAGGGCAGGAGGTGGCTCTCCCAGGGGCAATGGTCTCAAGCAGGCGGACCTCGCTTACCTAAGCTGTGGTCACAGTGCTCGGGACAGAATGTACTTCTGGTCCCCAGGCATGGAAGACTGGCTGAGTTACAAAATATGTGAGATTTCCAGGTGGGGAGCGAGGGCTATGCATAACCCTGGCCTCTGAATCGCCTGGCAGGGCATCCGGCAGTGTTTGCAAGATGCTCTTCAGGGCTCATTTGTCTCCCCACATGCAGCTGCCTGAGGCCCAATGGGCATCCTGAGTGAGCCCTGGCTCAGCATGTGACAGAAGGTCTCTGGAAAGTTCCCCAGCTCCCAGAAAACAGCCATGTCCCTGCTGGCCCCTGTGGCTCTCCAAGACTAACAGCCTGAGGTCCCCTCCCCTGGAGGGAGCACCACACAGACACACCTGTCTACGAGGAGACCCAGGTGCAAACACCAAGGGCCTCTTGCAGCCTGTGCCGATGGCCGGTCTTGGTGTCCTGGGTCCAGCCCTGCTGTGGTCTTTCTGGAAACAGAGGCGAGTGCCAGAGAGCTGGCCGCTATCATGTTCCAATCATGAGTGTCAACGTGCCTGCACTGCTCACTGGCTCACCAGGGGCTGCCCCCAGGCGGGCACATCAGCGGGGGCTGCAGCTGGCACGTACGGGCTGGGGTGTTTGCTTGCTTCTCCTCTGAGGCTCAGAGACGGGCTTTATCATCCCACCTGTTCATGGCCCAGCTGAACCTTCAGGACAATCCTGCTCAGAGACGAGAAGCCAAGACTGCAACCCACAACCACCCCACTCCCGAAGAAGCCCCTTCCAGCCCCACAACACAGTGCACCCCCGTCACTCAGGGCTCTGCTGGGCTCCAGGGGGTCACGTGGGGACGGGCTTCATGGCCAGGGGTGTGTGCGGTGCAGACGCTGCTCCTTGAGGCCAGCTACTGTTGGCAGGACCACCAGCTCCGGGCTGCCCAGTTCTCCAGATCCGGCTTGCTGACCATGGAAGGCCTTCCCCCTCCCCTCACCTGCTCTTTCCTTCCTGCTCTCTCTCCTTTCTCTGTCTCTCCCTGTGTCTCTCCATCTCTCTCTGCACCCGTCTGTCTCTCCCTTTCTCTTTTCCAAATCACGGAAGGCCATAGTCTCAGGGGGATTGGGCCCTAAAGGGATTGAAGAGAAAGCTCTGTGGCCCCAGGTGGGCCCGAGGTGAGCACCTCTTAGCCCCCATGCTTACTTCAGCCACTGCTGGCTCTGAACCTCCTGGCCCCTCGTGGCCACCTGCTCTGGAGAGGTCACCGCTCCCTGCTGCCCAGTGAGCGTGGAGGCTGGGCACTCACAACAGATGGTGGCACACAGTCCAGCCAGGGCCTGCGTTTCTGTCCAGCACTGTACATTCCCTCCACTTGAAGTGACCCTGGACACCCCAGTGTGCCAGGCTGAACTGGGGCTGTGACTGGCCTGGCCTCTCCTGCTTTGGACTGACCACTTGGGTTCCTGGCCCCCTGCTCAGCTCCAGCTCACCCTGGTGTGACGACTGCCCTGCTGTTTGAGGACCCTGGGGGGAGGAGGCCGCTGTTCAGTTGGCTCATCTTTACGCAAGTGAGCAGGCCGGTCGGCCTTTGCACAATTCCCGCGGTGGCAGCAGGAAAGACAGGGTTCACAGGACCTGCCTCACGGCTTCTTGCTCTCCGGTCTGAGCTGGGCCCAGCTGTCAGAGTGACAGGTCACCCCCACCCTGACACAGTAGCCACTGTGACACCTGTTGCCCCTAAGATGTTGAATGCAAGGAAATGTCCAGCTCCTTGAGACACCTGTGGTTCACTCTGCTGCCAAGGGACGGTCCTTGTCCCCAAGGTGTGACGTCCCTCATCCTTTTCTCTGGATTAGTAAGACCTAATGCTTCAAGGAACCCTTCTCCCAGGATCTTAAAACATTTTCTAACCACGTAGAGGTGATTCACTTCTGAGCCGTGCAGCAGATCAGGATTTGGGATTACTCCAGGCGGACTCCCTGGCCTCGCTCCTCCTCCCTTCTCTTCCTTTTCTGCCCAGCCCACCTTCCACTGGCTTCCTCCCTCCATCCCAGCCAGCAGACAAGAGGGGCTGCTGGGTCCAGGGCACCACTACGGGTGGTCTCCAGCTCCAGGGACATTGGCTGCTGACATCAGTGAGAATATCTTCCTCAGAGATTTCAAGGCGCTGGAGACTGAGCTATTGAATTGTGAATTAAAAATGAAGAAGACTAGGAGTCAAAGTATCCCAAAGGCAGTATTAGGACCCAACCATCTGTCCCACCCCTTCCCCATCCTGCCACCCCATGATCCACCCCGAGATCCTGGACCACTGGAGCTGGCTATTGAAGGAAAGGCTACAATTGGGAGGGGGATGCCGAGGGGAGGAAGGAAGAGCGCTGAGGCTTATGCGGCAGTAATGCTGTGCCACGTGCCTTTTTAGTGAGCACAGATTTTGCTACCCTTTGGCCCAGTGAGGACCATGATGATAACCAAACAGTGAGACACCATGTGCTGGAAGTTTCTCTCAGGGCTTTGCACGCACTGGTTAATTGAAACTATTGTTATCCCGATTTCCCAGTAGAGGATATTGAAGCTCAGAGATGTTAAGTAACCTGATGATGGTCACACAGCTCAGAGACAATGGAGTCTGACATCAGAACTATAGCACCGGACTCCAGGATAACTGTCTTGCTATCCATTTTGTCGGACTGCAAGCTAGGTATTAGGGAGAGTCTCCTGTGGGCTGTTACAGCTGCAGGGTGCAAGGAGGGGTGGGCACAGGAGTGCAGCCTCTTGAGACCTCATCACCAGGATGCTCTCTCTCTCTCTGTCACACTTCCAGAGCCGGGACGGTCGGGGTGCCTGCATCTCCAGGGCCCCACCCCACCTTGGGGTACACAGGAAGAGGTCCACAAAACAAATCTCGGCTGGGTGGGAACAGACCGCTGTCAGTTGTCGCTGCTGCTGTGGCTGTGCTGTTTCCCCGAGATGGACGAGGCTGCTCCTACGGCCAGCACCAGAATCTATGAACGACGGCGACGGGAGATTCAGTGTCTATCAATCCGCTCTCTGGTGGTCTGAGTTTCCCAGCCCATGTTATTCCAGGTGAGGGAGCGCCTGGGTGGGCATCTGGGATGGAGGTGTGGTAGCAGTGGGGGCAAGATTTTGGCACAATCTGGTGCAACCGTCTGGCCAGGCGCATTCCCGACGTGTCCTGGTGTACGTGTTCCATGCCTCTTCCCTCCGCTGAATATTTCCTCTGCCCCGCTCCCAAGGCCTGGATGCCGATATCCACTCACCCAAAGACCAAGCAGAGAGGGATGGTGCGGCCTGTGGCCTGTAGCTCACAGGTGTAGATCCGGGACCTGCGCTTCCCTCTAAGTCTGCGAAGTTCTCCTGGCGTTGATCCCCACTGGGGTTCCTTGGCCTCCCTTTGCGAGCCGGCTCCTGCAGAGTCTGCTGCAGCACAGGGGAGCTGGCAGCGTGGGGCTTCCCGCAAGGCAAATGCTTTCTGCACGGCCACTGTAAGCCAGGTCTTGCCAAGTTCCGAGTCCGCTTGGCCTTTGAGGGTGCCGAGTTTGGAACTGAACACAGCAGCCCTTTTGGAGTTGAAATTTGGTTTCCTCTTGGAAAAAGGCTACTTCCTGATTGCTAGAGAAATAGAAGAAAGTCTGTAAAAGGCTCCAGCATTCCTGTTGGCCTCCAAACCATCGGCCTCCAACATTTTGATGATTTAAGTGTCGATGGATTAAAAACATGTGGTCCGTGTTTCCCCTGAATTCAAATGCATGCTAAACCTAAAGGAAAGTTAAAAAAAGAAAGATTCAGAGAAATGCTCTGGGTTTTACTCGATGCTCTGGCTTTGAAAGCTTGGCTTAAGGTATTTACGGAGCACGCGCTCCAAGTGGGCTCTCCTGGGCCCTCCGGAAATGTCTCCGCTTGGCTGAGAGGTAGAAGGAGCTTGGGCTGGGGTGGGAGTGGGCTCCAGATCGTCCCAGGCTGGGTTGATCAGCTTGGTCCAGCTCCAGACACTGGGGCAGGGCTAAGGTCTGAGGAGGAAAGCAAACTTCAACTTCCTCTCTGTGTTACAGAGACCCTCCCCCATGCTAACGTACCCCCCAGATCCAGGTCCAGCGTCCACACCTCCTGAGCATCCGTCGTGTGCCCCGGTCCTTGGATTCCCTGTTCACACCGACGCTCGTTCCTTCTTATCCAGTGGAAGTGCTCGCTGTTCCAGCCTCTTGGCCTTGGCCCAGGCTCAACCCCCACCGGCCTCCATCCAAACCGTGCCCACTCTCACCCATGAGATTCAGGACTTGTCCAGAGTTGGTTCCAACAACACGTGGGGATGACAGAGAGGACTCGCAGGGGGATGAGCCTCCTCCAGCTCCGGGCCCCGGGGAAGCCCATCGTGGCCGCTCGGACTGCGGATGGAGGGCAGCAGGGGCTCTGGTTGCTCCTGCCACGCCCCGCGCCCCCTGGATTTTGGAGGCCTTCTTGGGCTTCTGTCTCCTCCAGCCTATTCACCGCAGGGAGTGCGGTTGGCTTCACGGAGCAGGGAAGGCCTCAGCTCTCACGTGACTGGGAGGCGAAGCCATTCACATATCCAGGGGTTCCGAGGCCACGCTGAGGAATTGGGGCGAGCCTGATCCAGCATGCTGGGAAGGAGGCCCGAAAACGGCTCCTGCCGGCCAAAGCAGACTGACTTCAGCCTCCCGGATGCATAAGTAAGCGGCACTGCCCAGGAGTCCTGGCTGGCTGCAGATTTGGCCGGTACCTCTCAAAGGCGCGCGCACGGTCCAGCTGGAATGTTTGACAGGCAAAGATCTGACATTCAGTCAGCGACTACTGTGTGCCGGGCCCCAAGTGAAGCATGCATAGACTCCCTCTCGAGCCCGCCTGCCAACCCCAGAACCAGCATTGTCCCCTGGCAGAGGAGGGGTGGAGGCCCAGTGCTGCGAGACCTGGGCGGGAGATGCCGCCAGGGAGGGAGGCGCGGTCTCCTGGACCCGTCTCGGTCACCCTACAGCCACCCTACGAGACAGGGCCTTCTGTAGGCACGTGTTGTTCTTTGGAAATATAAGTAGCACATGTTCCTTTCTTTTCAGGCAAGTTGGTAAATTCAGAAATGCATAAAGAAAATGAAAATCACCTGTGTCCTCGCCACCCCAAAACACCCTGGGTGTGTGCTCGCGCTCTTTCCGGGTTTAGACAGGCGCAGCGACAGAGACGGAGGCGCCCCACAGATGCGCCTGCTGCAGAAACGTACTTTAAAAGCAAGGCCGAGGGAACAGAGAAGAGTCTGTGTTACAGGGTTTTGGTTCCCTTGGCATTGACGATGTGGCTGTCAGATCCACTTCCTGAGAGACGCTTGAGGCTCAGGGAAAGAAGCCACTTGTCTACACCCGCGGGTGGATCCCACCCACTTTCCTGCCTGCCACCTGCTTCCCTCTCCCTGCCCCATCTCCTCCAGAGTGGCACATTTTGGGGTGGATCCACTGCTCCGCCCACATTCTGCTGGGCTCAGGCCCCTGAAAGTGAGCACTGCCCTCTTGACTGGGGTCTGACGCTGCCTGGCCTCAGGCCACTCTGATTCCGCCCCCTCCTCCCTTGGATGGGTGCACTTGGACTCAACACCTGGCACCGCCGCAGCGTGGAGAGTGGGCTTGTCTCTAACCTGAGAACTGGTGGAGCACCGGCTGGCAGGAAGCCTGGCGTTGCCACTTGCTTTTCATGAGAACTGGGGAAACCGTGGTCTCTGTCTCAGCCCTTATGTTGGCAGCAGGACCCACCTCACGGGGCGTGGGGGCCGTCAACCTGCTGACGGGGTGCTTGCTGCATCCTTGCTGTGTGGCACAGCCTGTGCTGAGCTCTGCTCCTGAGTTCGTTCATTTCACCCTTGCAATAGCCCTCTGAGGATTAGGCATAATTGCTACGCCCATTTTACAGATGAGGAAAATGAGCCGGAGAAATTGAGGATGGAGCTTAAACAGGAAAATGGGCCTGAGATGGATAAGACCCTCTGAAACTGGAAATCCTTTTCCTACACAAGACTCAAGGCTTTTAGTTGAACAAGCTTGGTTCGGGACATTTTCTCTGTCTCTCAAAATGTGTCCCAGGCAACAAATAAAGGAAGTGGAAAACCTTCTCATTTTTCTCTACGTGAGGAAAAGGCCACTTCCCAGACGGTAGAGCACACTTCTGCCGAAGTTCTGCTACCAGAGGTCTGGCCAGCAAGCACACCCGGTGAACAGTCCACCTGCTTTACCCACAAGGCAGCACTGCCCGTGTCCTGACAGGAGGAGCTCAGATTCCAGCCTATGTGACCGACCGGCGAATTTTAAAATTGGGGCAGGAAAGGGAAGGGCTGTAGTGAAAGTGGCTGCCATCGGCTCTTACATCCCAACTAGGGTTAAATGCTAGATTCTGAAAATGGAGGATTTTCTATTTCTCACAAGCCCCCTCTCTTCTTTTGATGCGTTTCGACCTACTTTTGGTTTTGTTCCCGTGCCTTGTGGTGGGGCCTTCGGTGTTGCCGTACATCCTAGGCATGCTGACTCTGAGGGGGAAGTCACCTGAGGTTTCAGGAGCTCTTGGTGGGGTCCTTTTCAGCTCAGCTGAAGCTTGTCGTCTTCCCAGGTCTTGATTAAAATCAAGTTGCCAGGCTGAAGTGGTGAATGGGAAGTTTGCATCTTCCAAAACCTGTGGAATGCAAATTTGGGGACCCAGGGTGTGACACCCCAAACTTTGGTGAGTCAAGCACTTTGAAGCAAGGTCCCTAGCCTTCCCTGCCCTCTTATCTCCTATCCCTCCTTCTCCTCCAAACGGAGTCATAGAAAACAGAATTCCTTTCCCCCAAGGAGGCTCATAGAACCTGGGGCCCCTCTGCCCCTGAGCCAGTCGTCAACCCCTTCTTGAAGAGGGTCATCTTGGAGGGGCCGAGCTCCACACCCAGGAGGAAGGAACAGACGGGCCTGCTGGCCAGGTCTGACCCTTTCCGTCTAATCCCCTTTCCACAAGGCTGTCCATGATTCTCCGACTCTGGAGTAAAGCAGACGGCTTCCGGGGTCTGTGGGCCTTCACGCTGCGCATTCCCATGTCTGATGAAGCACATCTGTTACATTCCTGTCTTGCTGACCCATCTTCTGGGGCAGGAGTATGGGTGTGGCCTCATAGGCAGGCGCTGGGGCTGAACCGGCTCCTTAGACTTTGAGCAGGAAGTGACTTTCCTTCAGAGTAAGGGGCTCGGGGGAAAGGCATCTCCAGTGAGTGTGGGTCAAGACGATGTCACCCAGGATGCAGGTGAGCAACGTCCCCGTGGAAACCCAGTTTGCCAGCCAGAGGGAAAAGACACTTGCTGTTCTGTTTCTAGAAAGTACCACCAAGGTTCCTGGTTAGGGAAAAGACTGTGTGTGGGGCAACTTGGAGGAGGAGAGAGGCAGCAGATCGAACAGTGGCCCTCCAGGGAAAAAGGAAAAGCCGTGTCTCGGGACGAAGGGGCCCACAGAGAAGCCAGGAGCTCCAGACCACAGGGGGACCCAAGTGTGTGGTGTCCTGTCCATTGCCCTCCGCCCTCCATATCAAATAGATACATGGCTGGCTCCTGACAGGAAAGCTCTCAGAGGAACCAGCCTAGGTGTGACCAGTCCCAGGACACAATAAAATAATATCAGCCCAGAGGAAGGATGCCTCATCCAAAGGCCGACAGGGCATGTGACCTAGATCACACTAGGAGACAGTACACAGATTCAGGCAAATGGCTTCTTCATAAAACTGAAAAACCATGGAGCAAGTTTGTGGATTTTAAGATATTTTAAGTGTCTTTTTAAGAAGCCATAAGACGACCTAAGGAGATGAAAAGTTAGCTGGCAGAACTCGAGGATAAACCAGGGGAAAAGAAAACTGTCACATAAAGAAAAGCCTCATCAGGATCTTTAAAAATCAGACTCATGGTGATAGGAATGGCCTAGAGGACATGGCGGCCAGGCTGACCCTAGGAGGCCTTTGTGGCATTCAGAGCAGGACATGCAACACAGGGTGAGACTCCTGTGTAGCGAAAGATGTCCAGGATCCTTCACCCCTCCCAAAGTGTCAGTTACGCCCCTCCAGCTACTGCATCATCCAAAAGCACCACCCCCAATTTTCAAAGTATGTTGGCATAGAAATGTTTATAAAAATAGAATATTTTTTATAATAGATAGGAAGGTGAGAAATAAGACAAAAATTGTTCTTTAGGAAGAGACGAGAACACAAAGGACACAGAAAAATATTCAGTGATATAACTGAAGAAAACTTGGCTGAAGTCAGGGCTTTTCAAAAGCAAAATGTGATTCAGAAATGGCAACACCAACATGTGTGCTTGTGAAAATATGGACTTTCTAGAGGAAGAAAATAATTCTATTCGCTTATATGAGAAAACACAAAATTTGAGGTATGACAGAAAATATGTCAGAGTTACCTGACAACTTTCCACAGCCATCATCGATGTCAGAAGACTAATACTTTCAAAGAGGATAAAGGTAGGGAAGAAAGGGGTGCCCCAAGAACTTAATTTATAGCACTGGGGATTGAGCCCAGGGGTGCTTTACCTCTGAGCTACATCCCCAGCCTTTTCCTCTTTTTAATTTTGAGGCATGGTCTTGGTAAGTTGCTGAAGCTGGCCTGGAACTTGTGATCCTCCTGCCTCAGCCTCCTGAGTTCCTGGGATTATAAATCTGTGCCCCTGGGCCTGGCTTTGCTCAAAGAACTTTAAATCAAATTATATTTTCCTCTGGAGATAAAAGTTTTAGAACGATCGACAAGCATGCATGCACTTGTAGATAACAATTCCTGTGAATCTTTCAGGGAAAATAACCCTTCCCCCAGATGGAACGTTCTCTTTCATTTTGTCTTTTAAATCTAGGACACACAGGGATAAAGTAACACAGGAATGAGAGAGTCAGGGTCAGATGGTGGACACCATAGTCATGAAAACAGACTGAGCTGAAACTTGCTTCACTGAATGAAATGTAAATATCATGAAGCGGCACAACAGCAGAACGAGGAGAGGGTGGCTGAGGGGTAGGTAAGGAGACACCGGGAGTTCACTCCCTCCTCCCTGCAGCAGGGAACTCACAGTGTGGCCTTCGTACATGATTAGAACCTGGCTCCAACTCAGTGTCTGCTTCAACATCTTCCTTAGTGTAGACAAATCTCCTAGAAAGGAAGTCGTATCCCATATGCTGAAGAAAATCCACTTGAAAGCATTCTTCCTATTTTACTTCAGTTTCTTCTTGATTCCATTAAATTAAAAAGAACAGAATCCAGTACTTATAAATATTAAAGCTTGTGTGCAGGTTACTAGTTTAGTTCTCTTTTCTTTCATTTGATTCTATTATTGTATCTATTTTAACACAGAGAATGACGCCTAATATCAATGACCACGGCTCAAGGGGTGGAATTTTGGTTCGTTTGCACTTTTGTTTTTAAGTTTTGTATTGCTGGAGTATTTCCACAATGATCATGCATCATATTTACTAAGCAAATAAAGCCAATATTCTGGTGAAAAAAAAGAGAGAAATGAGATCACAATGGAAGCAGAAGACAAAGCCGATTTTGGTTTACCACATTCTGTGATGAGAGGCACCTCTCTGGGCCGTGCATTCTCAACGCTCAAGTTCCATGGTGACCATGAAGCCACCTTAGGGATTCCCAATGTCTTTTCTCAAAAGTATACAAATGTCTCAACACAGAGGCTACTGCTAAGCTAAAAAGAGAAAATAAAGAAAGAATGAATGTGAGGTGGCACATACCTGTGATCCAGCGATCTCAGGAGGTGGCGAGTTCCAGGCTGTGTTTGTCACTCTGTGGAGCCCTGGTGCACCTGAAAGCACGCAGCCGCGCCTCGCACTGTTCATATCACTGGGATGGGGCTCTCCTCATCCTAAAACCCAAGAACGTGTGGGAGGCCTGGTCAGGGCACTTGGTGTGTGCCACTGCCCAGGGCACTAGGGCCAGTCAGGGATGAGCAAAGGCTCCAGGTTGTCCCAATGCAAACATGGGGACCTTTTCTGGTGTTACCAATAGGCAGGGACTCTACCTTCTGTGAGCGCAATAGCAGGGTAGCATGCATGTCCCTTACCTGTGAAGGGCCACCATGGGGATCCCAAGGACAAGGCCGATATAGAGGAAACAGCATAGAGGTAGAGACACATCAGTTCCTACTGTGTGGCCGAAGCGCCAGGATCTAGCCAGGCCTGAATCTAGTATGACATAGAGTTGGAGGATATGCAAGACAATGAGTCCTCTTTTCAGTTTACGCAGTTGACCTTTAATCACTTAAGGCTGAGTGCTGCTAATGCATCTGGAAGCATCACGCTAGGTAGAGCAGAGGTGGCCGCCGGGCCTTCCTTCTACCCATTTCTGCCAGACTCTCACCTGACATTTCTTCCCCCTGGGGTGGGGCCGTGTCTGTGGAAGGGCATGCCTCTCTTGCTTACTCTGCACCCGTGTCTTAGGAATGGCTTCCCCCACACAAACTGAACTGCAATGGACAAGTGAATTCCAACTGGAAGGCAGTCACTGGCAAGTTTTGTTTTAAATGATCTAAATTAAAGGAATGGTCTTTCCCTTTTAATGTGCATATAAAACCACTGCACTTTTCTGGTTAAGAATATAGCTTCCATTACCATTATCAGAATCATAAAAATGAGTGAGGTGATGGTTTCTTCTTAAAATGCAAAGTGTTTTATGCTGGAAGTTATGAGAAATTGGTTGGGGACTCTCCCTCTCTGAAGGTATAAAAGGGTGACTGACTCTCTTTGCTTTTTTCTTTCGTTCTTTAAGTTCCTTCCTTCTTTCGTCCCATCTGTCTTCCTTCCTCTCGCTCTCCCTCCCTCCTTCTCTCTCTCTCCTCCCTCCCTCCCTCCCTCCTTCCTTCCTTCCTCCCTCCCTTTCTCCCTTCCTTCCTTCCTTCCTCTCTCCCTCCCCTTCCTCTCCTCCCTCCATCCTTCCTTCCTCAATTCTGACCTAATTTTCTTGCCTTAGAAACAGGAATGCCTATATATCCCATTAGCCAAAGCAGAGGAGAGAATCCATGCACAGTCCCCTGAATTTTTATGGAGACGAGGAGGATGCAGTGGGCTGCTCGCAAGGAATGTTCTAAATGTGATGATTGGAAGACCATGTGATGCACATTAATTCAAAAAGGCCTCTTTATTGGATTGCGATCTGATTGTGTTTACAAATATATAGCCAGAGGCTTTTAATTTTGGGGCAATTTCATTGTTCATAGATATATATCTGGCTGCAGATATACATCTATGAAATTATGTGCTTATGCGTTTTAAATGAGATACGGCCCCTTCTCCTGTAATGCAATAATACTCCTACTTTATGATCTACTGTTGCCCAAAGTTGGGGCAATTTTATAACAATCTTATTTGAAATACCATCATGGATGAAAGATGTAAATAATGTGATGTTTAGAGACCCGGCTGAAATTTGAATTCATTGGAATTTCCCAGCCGCTGGAGCTAACAGGGACAGACTTGATTAAATCACATGGCTCTGGTTCTTCTGTCTTTCCAGTCACTTCTTTTGCCTTCTTGCTGTTTATTTTTCTTGTAAGCCCAAGTTCAATAAATAAACCCAACTAACAATTAAAAAGTCCCCAAATGATTCTAGATTGAAAAATGCAAAAATAGCCTGGCCGGCGCTGCCCTCGCCATGGAGTTTGATTAAATTCTCTAATTGCTGCGGAGGGAGTGGGGGCTCACAGTGCGCAGGCGCTTTTATCCTGAGCCGCCGATTAGAAACTTCAATTACCACTAGACATGAAAAACGTTTGTAAGAGATAAATGCTCTTCCTTTTTGAGAGCTGCATTTTAAACACCACGTAACTGATTTGGGTGAGATGATACTCTATCCCCTCCTGCTTTGTGGATAGTCAGGTCCCTGCCCCCAACTTGGCCCCCTTCTGCCCTCCAGGTGTGACCCTTCGCTGGCCGCTGGCTTGGCTATGGCAGCTCTTGCCTGGTCAGAGACTGGCTGTCCTGTAGTGAGGAAGTGGAGAGAAGAGCCCAGACGTGGAGGTGGACCTCTGCAGGACACGCTTGTGGCCAGGGTGGCATCTCCTCTTGACATGGGCTCTGTGGTGCAGGTGGGCCACGTGAGCTGAGTGCGGGGTGGGAACCACTGCCCCTTTCCAGGCACTGCCCTGAAGCAGCTGTGCCTTGACCTCTGAGGACTCTGCGTGCTCACTCATGAGCTTGGGTTCACCTCTCCGGCCTCCGGGGTGGGGTCTGCTTCAATATCACTGCTCACGTCAGCGGCAGCTCCTTCCTGCTCCTCCGGCTTTTCTGTGCTTAGCTCAGGGTTTGTTTCCTCATGGACTCAGAGAACAGAGGTCCTGCTAGGCACCCCTGCATCCTGGGGCCACCCCAGCTTGGTGGGCTGTTGAGCGGACTCCTGAGGAGTGGACCATGCAAGGGATCTGCACGTGATTCTCCTCCCAGCACCAGAAGCCAGGGGCTTTGGTGTCACCCAGGCCTGAGAGTGAATCCTGCCCTTTGAGCCTTGGTGTCCCCATGTGTGAAGTGGGCGTCGGCCTACTCAGCTCAAAAGTGCTAAGCAAGGCGAGGGCAAGTCAGCAGGCGAGGGCAGCCGTGGCTGCCCAGAGTGTGGGTGGACACGCAGCCCCTGAGCTCATTTCCTTTCTCTGGCTGGCCCTGCTTTCCCTCCGTCTGACTGCTCCCACGTCACGGTCGCCATTCAATCAGCCGAGCCGCGCAGCGCCTAACGCTGGGAATGCACGCCGAGAGACATGCCTCAGGCCATCTCATCCTTGTGTGGACACACCGAGTAGGATGGCTGCTGCGTCCCAAGGTGACCACCATCCCACAGGAGGTTCGTATGTGGTCTCCGACTCTATGTTGAAGGGCTGGGCCCCGATGCAGAGAGGCTGGGTGTCCAGTGGAGTGGGTTCCGTCAGCCAGCCCGCCCATTCTCTCTTCCGTGGAGTCCTCTCAGGGCCTGTGCCTGGTGCTAGGGTCCTCTTCTACCATCCTAGTCACAACTCAGACTGGACCTCAGCAGTGGCCACACAAAGGATGCACACGTCCAGCAGGGCTGATCTCCAGGTGCTCCAGGTCTGTGGCCGGGGTCTCAGTCTTGGGCAGGCTCCTCTCCAAGTCAGATGGGAAGCCCCAGCAGCTCTTCAGATGCAGGTCCAGTCGCTGCCAGGGGCTCCCCAGGCCCTGTGCGACCTGGTTCCCATCTCAGGCGGGGGCCGCCTGCTTCCCGTCCAGCTGCTCAAGCCTTCCTGCCATCCCGCAGAACACCTCATCCCTCCTGCATCTTGGCCTTCGCTCACCCTGTTCAGGCCTCTGCCCATGTGCTGTCCCCTCCTGCAGCCACCTGGGTCTCACCGCCTCATCTCTGGCTCACACCCCTGTTCCTGACTCTCCAGCTGAAGTCAGAGACCCTGGCTGGTGGCATCCGGGCTGCGCACCTCACACCCCCCCTCGTGGGCTCTGCATTGGCATAACTGCGGGGAAACTTGGGGAATTGTGCCTGGCCTCCTGGGCAGACAAACGTGGGGGTGGACGCTCTGATTTATGACACAGCTGCAGGACCAGGGCACCCATTGCCCAGCGGCTGGGCTTGTTGGCCAAAGTTGGCTCAGGGCCATGGCCCCTCCTGGAGAGTCCCTCGACTGCAGGAAGCTGCCCGGCCTGGAGTTCCTCCCCTCCCCAGGGCGCCCCGTGTGGACACGGAGGTCTGGTCTCAGTCCCAGGCTCAGCATTCCCATGGGATGGTAGAGGCCTTCACTGTGGCCCTGGCGGCCCCACGCCCAGTCCTTCCCTTGCTCTCCCCAGCAGTTGTCCAGAGAGCTCTCTGGGTGGACCCCCGGCACAGGTAGTTTCACGGCTTGGTCTGTCCCTCAGAGCCCACTAAGCAAGCAGTGTGCTGGGGCGACCTCCAGGTGCAGACTCTAGAGTGGGACTTTGCAGCTGACCCTGGCACGCAGCAGCAAAGTGGAGGTTTGGCCTCTTGCTGGCAGTGAAATGGGCAGGGTGTGGGGGAGGGGAGATACCTCAGGTGGGGAGGGAGGGGGCAGCGGGTGAATCATGGTGGCCAGGCTGAGAGTGACTGACACCAGTTAGGGGCCGAGTGTGAGCGCCAGAAGGCCACTGGTGGAAACTCTCATGCTGCTGGTGACAGGAGAACTCAGGATCAGGCGTGATGTTAGGGCCACAGAGTGCTCCAGGCAAAGCTGACTCCTCAGAATGCGCAGGTCTGCTCTGCCAAGGCCCCAGCCCAGATCAGGCAGGAGTGGGGCCCCCCACAGCTCTGCACCCCCTTTCCCAGTCCTGCCTCCCTCACACCTCCAAGTCAGGAAGTTTTCTTGGCGATGAGACAGGGTGGGTCATGCCTTGGGCAAGCACCAGAGTGGTAGAGGGGACACAGAGCGGGCCGTACAGGAGGGGACGCGGGGTGTCTGACGCAGCTGTGACACCAGGGAGGCAGTGACTGCAGGAGGTCTCTCCCACCTTCCTCCTGTGAAATCCCAGGAGAAGAGAGCTGTGGGAACCCTGGGCACCTTTCCCAGCTGGAGGGGTCCTCACTGATGACGCCCGTCCAGGCAGCACCGTGAGCTGCGGCGGGTGCCGTGGCGAGCAGCGCAGTCCTCGCTTCAGGACCGGGGTGCTCGGTCCGTGTGGCCTGCAGTGTTGGCTCTGTCATTACTGTCTGGACATTGCCCTCCACCAAGAGGAGCTTCTCAGCGCAAGGTCACAGACCTCCAGAGGCAGCCTGCAGGCAACGACTGGTCAATGCCCTACACAAGGAACCTGCTCCTTCACCGTGATTGGAGACACCCTGAAGGTCAGCTCAGCTCCGGAGCTTCCTGGGGACCGGCTGCAGCTGCCCTGGCCCCTTAATCGTAGTTCAGTTTTTCCCTCTGCTCGGTCCTCATTTCAGCCCATCCTGGCCCCTCCTGTGTGTTCTTCCCGAGAGCACCACTCAGGGGACCTCCCCAGGATGCTCACGGCTCACCCTCTGCTTCCCAGGGGACTTGCACTGTGCATGTTAATGTTTGGGGCCCTTGTTCCTTCACCTCTCTCCTGGGTTAGTTTCCAAATGCAAGGTGTCTGTTTACCCTGAGGGTGCTGCTGGGATTTATACCTGCCTCTCTGTCCCCTGGATCTGTCCCCAACACTTCCCTTTCTAAAGACATGTGGGACCCCGGATGGATTGCACCAGAGGGGGCCTCACTAGTAGATTCTGGTAGCTTCTCTAGGCACCCAGAATCCACTTGGAGCTGCAGAGCTGGTGGCTGGGGTGCAGGTCACAGTGTAAAATCTTTTCAAGTACTCTGCAAAGTCCCAGGGATTTGTGTTTTCTTTTCATTGTTTTCTCTGCTAATTTCCCAGCCTCCTGGGCTTTGAAGGATCTTTATATTGGACGTTTTGGATTCACTTAGGAAACTCAGAACAGTGTGCCTTTGGGTCTGAGGGTCTGATGTGCAAGGAGTCCTTCTAAGTGCTTTGGTTTTTCCTCCCCGACCTGACGATTTATGCTTTACTGATACTGAAAGAACTGCCCTATGCACTGGGGAAGGAGCTCAGATTCTTTTCTGAAGGCAGCCTGTCCCTTGGCCTGGTGAAATTTCAAAGTTGGCACTGCCGATCCTTTCCCAGGCCTAGTAATTTTCATGCTTAATCTTTCATGAGGAGGGAGAGCGTTTTGGAAGAAAATGATTCTTTTTCCTTCAGTTGCTGTAAGAGTGTGAATTACAAAAAGATAGCAAAGCACCTAATTGTCTCCCTGACTTGTGGCTTTGCTGCAAAGGCCTCTGGGAAGCCCTTTTCTAGATGCCTCACTGTTTTCTGGCCAACCACATCCTGGGACTCCACAGGCAGAGTGAGACCTGAGAGAGCAAAGTTGAGTTTGCGTCTATCTGGGATGCATGGGTCTGTATCAGCCCCAGGAGAGGACAGGCTGGGAGCAGCGGTGACTGGAGGCTGACCTCCAGGCAGAGGGATTTGCTGAGCCCCTTCCTGCCGGGGAGCTCTCTCACCTGCCCGCCGCTCAGCCCTCCAAGGAACGCTGTGATGTGGGCACCTTGTGCCATTTTAGAGACAGAGAAGGCAGGGGGTGTGAGACTGTGCCCGATGACACTAGAGGGGCCTCTGCACCTCCCACAGGTGGGTAGAGGACTGGAAGACCACGGCCTGCTGCCTGGTGTGTGGAGGGAGTGCTGAATGGAAATAGTATTAATGGGACGGAGGTGCGGGGGCTTGGGGCCTGTCTTCAGGCGACTTCCAGCTCTTCAAATGTTCTGCAGCTTTCTTCAGGGCAGAAAGTCTTGAACCTGGGTGGGTGTGGGCTGGGAGACCACTCTGAACCTGTGAGTCAGGTGGTCCTGAGGACCGGGAGACAAAGCAGGTGGTCCTGTTAGTCCTCCCCACCACTGTTGCCAGGAGCAGGAGTCTGATCTCTTTTCTTGCCCTTGACTAGTGACCACTGGGATTCCATCAGACAGTGGCTGTCCTGTGGTGTTTTGTGTGAGTGGCTTTTATTTCCAGGCAGAGGCAGGGGGCATGAAAATGGGCAGAGAGGGTCTGGACTCCTCTAGCCTGGGAAGCCTGGGCATCTCTGCGTTTGCTCCTGGGAAGAGACTGAAGATGGAAGGCAGGGACCCAGAGCAGCCCTGGTCTGAGCACCCGATGTGACCCTGCGGTAGGACCCTCCAGGGCCACTCAGTGCAGACAGGCTTGGGATCTGAGCTAAGTCACTGGTGCAGCCAGGTCCTGTGGCTTGTGTGTGTCTGTGTGCCTGTGTGTGTGTGCATGTGCGTGTGTGCACAGGCCAGGGGTGCGGCTGAACTGGGTGAAGATGTTTGCATTGGGTTGGCAAGACTCTGACGGCCGCTTCTCAGAATGGAGCCTAAGCTGATTGTTGCTTCGTTTCTCCTCTCCTCGCTTCTCTCCTTTAGCCATTGATGATTTTTCCACGTGAACTATCCAGCTTGTTTTCAACCTGGCTGGAAGCTCTCACCTGGGGGTTGCTTGGCAGGGTTCAGGGAGGGATCTGCTCTTGGGCGTGCAGGGCTGACGGGGCTGGGAGCTGATCTGGGCGGTTGTCTGCCGGACCTTCTGGTCAGTGAGGAAACTACTGTTCATGGAGAGTACAGATACCCAGAGAAGCTCACGGCTTGTGGGCAGTAAGACTGGGATTTGAACCTGGATTTATTTTCATAGCATTTTTTGGGATGTTTGGGGAAAAGAGGAAAAAAAAGACCTACAAAAATGGTTCACAATCACCTTAAATTCTTATAACTCAGAATTAGCCACTCACCTTTTCTCCCACTTGTTTGCTATTTTTCTCTGTAGGCACTCAAATGATTCTGTAAGAGATGAGTGTACCAGACACTTCAAAAATGACTAGAACCTTCCTGAGGAACCCCGCAGCCTGCAGCTGCCTCCCATGACACTGTTCTCTTCTTGGTTGGTCTATTTCCTTTTCTATGGAAGCTGCCATTACCGTGAATTTAATATCCCTCCTTACATCCACTTGAACTTATATATTTAACACACACATAACACCCCAGCACACTGCCTTGGTTTGGGTTCATTTTGCACAGGCCCACCAGCCACATGCTTCTACTGCCCTGGTGGTGTTTTGAAGATCTGCTGCGTGAACAGATACCATCAGGCTCGCTTCCCTGGGTGGCTGAGCTGATTCCATGGTATCACCCTACTGCTTCTTAGTCATCCGCACGCCCCGGGATTAGCACCAGGCTGCGTGACTCGCCTTCCCATAAACTTCTGAGCAAAGAACCTGGGACCTGAAGCACTTCGGATCATGACCTGGAATTCCAGGAGTACTGGAGTGGAGTCTCTTGCCTATCCAGGCCTCGGTTTCCTCATCTGCACACACCTGAGGGTGCTTCCATGTGGGGCATCCTGGGATGGGGTACCCCTACCCTGCATTGCTCTGTTCCTGGAGTCCTTTGCCGTGGGATGCCTGCGTTTACTACGGTGTGTCACAAAGGATCTGCAGTGGGGGAGCCACCCCTAAGGGTGGAGAAGGAGGGTGAGCTCATTTCTACGTGTCACCTTGGGAACAGGTGGCTTCTTAGAAGCAGACGGTGACCAGGAAGAAGTGGACATACTACTATGGCAGCTCTCTAGAGAGCCCTCCACCAAGGGACAGTTGCAGGAGGCGAGGGAGCTTTTTTGTGACTACAAAGAAAGCCCGAGAGAACGCCTGAGGTCCAACATGGGCATGGTTGGCGGTCCACGGGCACCTGCGCTCTGCCCCTTAGTAGAGAGGACTGGGTGTGGAAACTCCAGGGGCCGCTGCGGAGGGCATGGCAGATGGTGGAATCTCAGCAGGGACCTCTGGGGCGGTCGTGGGAACCTTGGCAGCAAGCTGAGTGCAGAGGTGTGAATGGGAACTGTCCAGGCGGGGTGGGGGTCAAAAGGCCCAGGTAGCAAACAAATCAGGGAAGAATTGGGGATGGGAAATGGTTGAGTGTGTCTGGAGGACGAGAGGACCTGGGAAAGTTAGGGGACTAGAGGGAGGACAGTTCTGAATCTGAGCAGGAGTGCAACCAGGAACGGAAGGAGAATTAAGGGCAGGGGAGCAGAGAGTGGGATGCATGTCCCCGGAAGACGACCAGGATGGACTGCGTGCGACTCGAGGCAGGGGGAGCAGGGCTGCTGCTGGCCAGAGGTGCCAGGTGAGGGGGGTTGAGGGGAGAGGCCGGAAGGCTTGCACGGGTGGGAGGGACGGGAGCGGTGCTGCAGGGATTGGCGGGGAATATCAGTTCTCATGGATGCCTTGGCTTCTAGGCTGTCGCCGGCTCCAGCAATGGAGGCACCATCGCCCCCTGCACAGACAAGACAGTGGGGACACACTGAAGTCAAGTAATGAAGGCCTGGAAGTCCCCATGTCTGTTCCAGAGTCAGCTCCCTTTCCCCTGATTTCTGGTGCAGGGAGAAGAAGCATCCAGCAATCCTGAAGACCAGGGTTCCGCCTCTGGGGACTGGGTGGAGAGCAATACTGGCAGACACCTCTCCTGCTCCAGCGCAGGGTTACGTGTGGTCATGTGACTTATTCTGGCCAATGGGTTGTGAGGCACGCTAACATCTATGGCTGATGTGGGACCTTCCAGCTCTCTACTTCTCTTGCTCGGATGACAGTGAAACTCGGGTAGAGACTCCATCAGCATGCAGTGACGGGAGGGGCAGAACCCACCACCTGCTGGGTTGCTGTGGAGTGTAAGTGGGAAGCAGCCAGCGGCTTCCAAGCCACGTGTGTAGAGTTGTTTGTTCTATAGCAAACCTGCCCGGTACCGACTGATGTGGTGATGTCATTCCTGAGTGAGGAAATGAAGGCGAGGAAGCAGGTTGACAGCAAGAGAAGAAAAATGTCCTTTCTGGACTTGGGAACACTGAACTGAGGCAGGATGTTACCGTAAAAGGAATTCAGACTTTGGAAAGCTGGCGACCTGGGACCAATGTCCCTTCAGATACCTACTGTCTGAGAGGTTGCCGGCCAAGGACCCCTCATGTTCCTCACGTGTGCAGTAATCACCACCTTGGGGATCTCCATTAGGGAGATGGAGCTCACATATGGACATCCAGCAGAGTGTCCCGTCCCAGTCAGTGATGGCCATGACCCTTGGAAGGTGGTCAGAAGACAGCTGGCCGTTTAAACTTTGAGGTATCACTCACGTCCCCTACCTCATTTGCCTGACTTTCTTTAGTGTCTAGAACTGTGCCTGGGCACAATGGGTATTATTTTATATTCAATAGATAAATGAAAGAATAAAAGGGACTGCAATCCTTTGCTTTCTGTGCCATTCTCTCTCACCAGCAGACTGGGAGCCCTCTGATGAGAGGGCCCTTCCTAATTAATTAAGTCACTCACTCATCTGCTTTCTCAATGCCCAGGGAATGTCAGTTCTCAGACTTGCCTTGAAAGCCTGAGTCACCCTGGCCTTTGGAAACCACCAAATCTGTGGGCTATTCTTCCCTGACACATAATCCCCAGCCCAGCCGTGGTTCTCCAGAAGGTCCCTTGCCGGCCCCAGCTAGCAGGATGCTATTCTGACCTCCGAGACCTATCAGGCCTTGAGTCCAGGTGCCCGGAAGCTCGCCATCCGGGAGCCTTGCCCACACCCATTTTGTCCCTAGGTCTGGCTGCATCCTGGACGGCCCCAACCTCTGCCCATCTCAGGCCCCACCTGCGGATGGCCGGGAGCGGACCTCGGCAGGGCTGAGCTGGCAGCAGGCTCTCTCCTTCCCAGGGAGACGTGTGTGGAGCAAGCCTGTTTATCAGACCACACCTTGTAGCCAGAGGCGGTGGCTCAACAGGGGCAGAGACGCCCGGTTGCCTCACAAGCCGCGAGTTGCTGAGATGCGCCCTGGGCTCAGCGGGCAGATAAGCACCTGCATGGGAGAGAGAGCCCTTGATCGTGGGCTGATAAGCTCTGGAGGGAAAAAAACCAACAAGAAGAAGGAGGAAAAGGCGAGCGACCCAAGTCGGAGGCCTTTCATGTTCACCTGGGCGTGCCGCTCACGCTCGCCAACACGCCGTGATGCAAAAGCCTGATCTTAATTTAATTTGGTGGTCACGCAATCCTGGAAGGAGAGCATGTCAGAGCTGGAAGCGACTTTGGGCATTGTCTAGCTGAATCCTTTAATCTTCCAGGTGAGGACACTGAGGGCCACAGAGCTGCAGGGTCAGATCATCCAGCAAAGTTTCCACAGAGCTGGAACTAAACCCCGGGTCTCCAGACCCCTGGGCCTGCGACCCTTCTACTGCCTGGGGTTGCTTCACAGGCTGCCACCTGACTGCTTGGTGCACCCTTGGAACTGCACTCGTGTGCTCCGCTGTCCTCATTATCATCCCAGCTTGCCCCTTCTGCTCTGGAAGTGGAAGCACCCTCTGCACCCATTACTGGTAGGGTTGACCAGTTTGCCCGAGGCAACAAGGGCTGATGCCTTGGACCCCAATGATTTCAAAACCTGACATTGCATATTAGGAAAAGTGAGGCTCAGATTACAGAGGTGACTTGCCCAGGTGACACAGCCACAGAAATCCAAGATCTGGGTCTAACGTTTCCAAACTCCTGACATTTGTGCTTTCCATCAGCAGTGGTCCAAAACCCAGGTGTGGGTGAGCATGCGTGAGGGGCATTGGCCTCTGCCACATTCCCCAGCGGCTGGCTCGGGACAAAGGTCGCCCACATTACCTTTGGGACAGAAGTGGAGTCTGGTCGGCCTTTGCAATGTGGAAGTAGCCTTGCTGTCAGCTCCATAAGTGATTCTTTGACGCATGGACGAGTGCTTCAAGGTTTTGCTGGACTATTCATGTCTCAAAAAACACATTCAGGCTGCAAGTTACTTATTTTTCTCTGTAAAACTTTCTTTCTGGGATTGATCTATTAATGGAGTGAAACAGAGCAATCTAGATTTCAGTTTAAAGTAGCTTCTCTGTGAAAGTAATAGATGTCAGCAGCAGCAACAAACTATTATCATCTCAAGAATAATAAATATAATTGGTACTTCCAAGTCTTTATTTCAGGAAACTAGCTGAACCAACTTTAGCTACAGGTGATATCTAAAAATATTTACCAAATACCTCCATATAATTAAAATATGACGCAGTTGGTGTGTATTTCTAAAGAGAAGCAGGAGGCTCTATCACGTCAACCTTTCACCTCAGCCCTTTCCCCTGTGCAAATCACTTTTGATTCTCTTGACTGTTCTTGTTTGTTTTTCTTTATCCTGGTGATTAACTCCAGAAGTCTCTGCACATGTTCATAATGTTACTTTTGATTGATGGGGTTTAGACATAAGAGATTGGCTCCTGTAACAGATGAGGAATGTGTTCATTTGGGCCATCACCTTCATCTGTCCATCTGTCCATCTCTTCAACCAGCTCACTCTGTGTGCACACACCCACGCACGTCCACACCCACGCACGTCCACACACACTCCGTTAGGTTCTTGCAAATTGAAGTCATATGTGCATACATTTGACTTTTTTAACTCTTCGTGATTGGACCCGCCAGTGACAAGAAGAGCACGTCACCACTCCTGCCCGTGCCTTCTCCGCTGTCCTGCGCTTCTCATTTTGTAAGAACTCAACTTTTGCTTTTATACTGTTAAGACTGATAACTCTTATTTTCTATTTGATAACGTTTATTGTCATTTTATTTTATAGACAGAGTCTATCATACGTGGCCCATGGGGTGATTCTAGAAATTGAAAATACAGGAAAAAAATCACATTGTCTTTACTGCAACTCTGTGAATAGTGCATTTTCCAGCCAAGTACTACTACCATAATTACGACTCATTTCTTTTTCTTGTTTAGTTTCTAACTATTTTCCTTCTTTGTTTGTATTTACCATCTCCTGAAGATATTTAAAATTCTCAAGACTGAATTCAAATCCCTGGAATTCCAGTGCCTTTTTACAGAACCTCCCCATTCCCATCCCAAAATTCTCATTTTGCTCTGATCTAGACCAATTGCTCTGGGTCCAGCTGGGCTGTCATTCTTGGACTCTCTTTCACAACTGTCCTGGGTTGAACAGTGAGTCTTATTCTTCTTTCTTGTGTATGTATTCCTTTATTGTGCACACATCCTCTATAAACTTGCTTGTAAGTATTTATATTTCGGATACTGACTTCATTCTTCTCTCACACTTTATTCTACACTCACCCTCCAGTGACAGCTTAGCAGGGTATAGAATTCTTTGTTAAGACTTCCTGTCTTTTCCAACTTTAGAGGAATGTCACCACTGTATTCATAGAGCCAGTTGCGCTAAGGACAAATCATGATGCTGGCTGTGTTCTCTTGCTTTTCTGGAGGCTCCATGGCTGATTTAATTTTTTAATTTTATACTTGGTGTTCTAAAATTTTGTAATGACATGCTTAGTTACAGATTTTTTAAAGCATTTACTGGACTGACTAGTCAGGGCTCAATTATTCTGAAGACTTTTTCTTCCATCTTTGTGACATTCCCTTGGATTATTAGGTTTTTTTTTTTTTCCCTGTGGGGGGAGGCACTTTTCTTTATTCTAACCTGTCTTCTCCTTCTAGAACTTCTATCAGTTGGATGCGGAGTCTCTTTTGCTCCTCTTCTCTCTCTTTTACCCTCCTGTCTCAGTCTCTTGGACTGCTGGCATTACAGGCATGTGCCTCTGCACCGGCTCCTTTAATTCTTTAAAGAAAATTCATCCACTTTTTTTTAGGGGCCGGCATTGGGTCCCTCTTTTCCGTCGGTGCGGGTCAGGCACAGGAAGAGCTCACTTCCTCTTCTGCCTTCATCTCTGCTTCTCACTCCTGCCCTTTCCCACGTGTGGCTTCTAATCTCAGGAGCCTTTCCTCTGTTCTCTGCCACAAAGATGTGGCCTCTGCTCTGACGCCGGGCCTGTCCTCCCCACTCTGCTCCATCCTGGAGATGCTGCTCGACTCTCTTATCTGCCCTTTTGCCTCTCACGTTGGTGGGTTTCCATGTGTTTTGTTGTTTCACCTTCATGTCAACAAGCACAGAATGGAGAAGGAATTCATGCCTCTGGTCTTGTTAACATTTTATTTGCATGTGATGGTTGTGTCTGCCTCTCTGGTCTGCCCAAGGGACTCCGCCATTTATCAGGATCTCCCTAAATCTGTTTCGGTTCATCCAGTGACTGCTGGACCTCATCCCATGTGGCCCTGGGCTGCTCTGCATCTGTGTGCTTGCTCTGAACAAGCCCTGCTGTGACCCTGCCCTGAAACAGGTCTCCTTGGCTGGGCTGGGCCTTACCCCAATGCAGGGTCCATGGGACAGAGGAATCATACGGTGACTAATGCTCATGGGGATGGTGTCCCCAAGGTGGATGTCACCTTACAGTGGCCATGAGCCCTTCCCTCCTGCTGGCATATCTGGGGGACCCTCCAGCCTGACGCCCCCTCCGTTCTTCCCTCTTCAGGCTGATCTCTTTCCACAGCAGATGAGAAGGAGCATGCCTGTTGCCTGTTCTCTTGGGAAAATCCTATCTTTTCCAGGAACTCCCAACTTACCATTTTCGTAAAAAAAAAAAAAAAAAAAAAAAAAAAACGCAAAACCAAAACAAAACTGTTAAATACACATTTTTAGAGCAGTGCTAGGCTCACAGTGAAACCGCACAGGAGGTAGCGGCTCCCGCACATCCCTGCCCCGCCCATGCACACCCTGTCCATGTGCCATGTCCCCACGGAGCAGGACGTTTGTCACGGCTGATGAAGCCTTGTGGCACATGGCTGCCCCAGCGTGCACGAGTTACCTGGTGGCTTGTTGTGGTGCCTTTCGTGGGGTCACTGAGGCGGGATGATGCTGATCCGCCGCTACTGCAGCCCAGAGCACCTCCTGGCTCTGCCCAGGCCCCTGGCCGCCGGGCTTCTGATTGTCCCCACATTTGCCTTCCAGGAGTTCAGAGAGCTCGACTCTCCCACGGTGCAACCTGTTGGGTGTGGCCTCTGCTGCTCGGTGCTGTGCATTGAGGCTGCCTCTGGATCTTCCACACTTCGCAGCTCATCTCTGTACTCGTCACCTGGTGAGGGCGACGGGGGCAATACTCTCTCATCGGGGGTGTTTCCCCGCCTCTGCTCCCCAGGTTTGTAAGTACCAGGTGCAACACATACAGCGTCTTCCGTCTTGCTTGAGGTTCCTCTCCCCTGGCTGTCAGGCCTGCACACACCTAGGCCAGTGCTGGGGTCCCCGTCCTCTGGCTACATAGCTCTCTACACTTAAATGTGTCACTCTCCTTCCAACTCCCCCTGGGGAGGTCCCCTCTCCACCCTTCCATGACCAGTCCCATTTCCCAGACGTGGCTGGGGCCTTGGAACGGTAGGGGAAGCAGTTTTTTAGAAGATGTGCCTATGACTTTTGAAATGTTATCATTAGGGAGAAGTCCTTATGCCCAAGCAGACCTACAAGGGTTACTTTTCAGGGTCCGATCAGGAGGGACTTGGCTCCCGTGGCCGGCGTGGCTGCCGTGGAGAGGAGCTGGGGTGGAAAGGCCCGTCCCACAGGCGCCCTGGCCAGAAGTGAGCAGCCGTGGGGGGCGGGAGCTGGGAGGGAGGGCTGGAGCCTCAGTGGAAGCAGCCCAGAGGGATGGCGAGCTGGACCGCAGGGCGGAGCTGCAGTCAGTCCCCGAGGGACAGTCCCGGGACTTCTCTGCTCAGCACCAGGGCCATGGTGTGTGTGTGTGTGTGTGTGTGTGTGTGTGTGTGTGTGTGTGTGTGTGAACCAGCCTTCATGTAAGGGGGACTTGTCTTGAACCTCCCCTTCCCTGCCCTGAATAGGCTCTGGGCTGTGCTTCATGTCCCTGTCCCCTCTAAGGCTCTGAAAACACGAGATGGACTCTCCAGGGCTAGCAGAGGTCCCCAGGCAGAAGTGTCTCCTGGGCTCTTCTTCCCTGCCTCAGTCCTCTTGGACTCAGACCTTGCAGCCTCTTGTGACTTTGGAGGCTGCTGGGAGGGCTTGCAGGTTTGGATCATTTCACCTGCAGTCTCCCTGGTCGCTGGCAAACCTGCCGGCTCGATTTCTGGAAAGGGCGTTCTGGCCGCAGCGAGGTGCTCTGGGGCCTGGGTGTCCCTAGGGACGGTGCTTTCTCTGCCGGGAGAGCTAATGAGATTGATGCTCGGGAATCTCTTGCACGGCCACGGACTCTCCTTTGTAGGATAGACTTGGAGCTTAAACAGGGCTTCTGATCTGGCCTCCTTTAGAACGCTTGACGGAGGACAGATCACAGAGGTCTGCGCCCCAGGAAGAGTTGGCGGCCTCACCTGTTTCAGTGGGACTTTGCAAATGGACAATGATGTGGGTCCCCAAAGCTGTTTCCCACAGTCCCCCTGGGCCTGAGGCTTGAGCGAGGGTGACAGTGAGGATGTCATCTCACACGGCTTCTCTCTCAGTCAAGGACTGGGATAACAGCTCCGATGAAGACTTGGATCCTTGAGAGGGACGCACGGCTGCCAGTGACTCGGGCGGAGGCTCAAGTCCAGACTTCCTCTTCCTCTCTCCTCTTGAGGTAGAAAGGGGTGGAAGGTGGGATTAGGACAGCTGGATGGGAAAGGACGGAGACTCCGCACGCAGAGATGCCTTAATAAACAGAGGATTTAGGACTGGAGCGAGGGGAGTCTGGGTCTTAATCGATCTATATGAGACCAATTCTGCTACAGACACAAGGGCAGGTCTCGATCTTCCAGACTTAATTGGCTCTTCTTATGTCAAAGCAGGAGTGGAGGCACCGCCTGGCTGCCAACTCCGAGAAATTAGTTATGAAAGGACAAATTCCCCACAAGGCCATCCGGAGAAGGGGGAACACAAGGGGAGCAAGAGGAAGAAAGGAAGGATGGGGGAAGAGGCAACCAATAGCCCGGCACTCGACTCTGAAGGCTTAACATCAAATACAGCCAGAAATCCATTTCCACAGTTTCATTGGCCATTCTGGGCGCCTCATTTCAAAGGAAAAGATTTGAATTCAGAGACATCACGCTCCCTTTGTTCTCTTGCCCTCCAGCCTTTGGTGCCAGTGTGGACTGTACTACAGGGAGAGGGTGAGATCAAACCCCCTCTCTGCTCTGCTACCTGCCCCCGGAGCTGGCCCTTGGCATGCTTAATGAAATCAGCTTTGCTATAGATTGACAATGCCCTGTCAATTATAATCATTTATCTTGGCAAGCAGAGCATTTGAACACTTGAAAGAGCAGGGGTTCAGCAGGCCCAGAAAAACCAGAATAAAATTATACTGCATGGTAATCAGGGCGCGAGTATATGCGCACATAAAATTTTACTTTAACTGTCAGAAGAAGCGATACGATCTTGGGTCTCATTTTCTGCCTGTGGGGTTTTGGCAACTCCATCTGGGTCACTTTCTGCTAACTGTGGTGCAGTAGGGGATTTGCTGCAGGATCCTCATGTGAGTGGATGGGGGGACCTGCCCAGTGCACGGGGAAGGTTTGCCATTTCTGTTCACTGGGGACCCCAGGTCGGTACGCAGGGGTTGATGGTACAGACGGGAGGGGCGGAGGGGAATCTTCCTCCACTTTGTGACTGTGTGCAGGACAAGTGTTCCCACCTTGTGGCTCTCACGCTGCCTCCTTCATCGTGGAGGAGAGAGAAGGTGTCCTTGCCGGGTCACGGTGGCACACCGTCTTGGTGTTCTTGCACAGGGTTATTGTAAGTCCTGATTTTAGCTGGGCCAGGGGGTACACCTGCCCATCTCCTCTGATCACTTTTGTCTGCCCAGAGGGTATACCTGCCCATCTCCTCTGATCACTTCGGGGTGGGAGCCAGGGACAGCAAGCCAGATCACCGTGGCAGCTGCCTCTCTGAGCGGGGTCTGGACAGGCGGGCAAGGCCCCGGGCGGCTGCAGAGCAGGGAGACCCTGCAGGGGATCTCTGGGCTTCATGTCAGGTACTCCTGCTTAGCTCCCGTCTGGGAGGCCTCAAGGAGGACCAACCCCCGAGGTGAGGAGGGCGCAGGCAGAGTGCTGGGGACCCTGGACAAGCTGGGCCTCATGAATGGAGAGCGCAGGAGGAAGGCGGCCAGGGTCCTTGGATGCTGGACTGAAAATGAGGACAGAGGGCTTGAGGGTGGGCTGGTCAGCTGGCCAAGGCCAGCAGGCACGGAGCGTGGCAGCGTCCATCCTCGCCTGAAGGCAGCTGACGACCCGCACCTCCCTCCTGGCGGGGCAGGCCTTACCCGGAGGGAGAGAGAAGGAGAAGCCCTGCGGGAGGCTTTAGATGAGAAGGCTCTGGGTTCCTGCGAGCTGTTGGCTCTCTGCTGTCAGCAGGAAGGAGGCCAAGAGCTGTCCTCGCTCCCTCCGGCCTTGGCTGATGGACACATGCAGCCTCTAACACCTTCCTTGCTGAACTTCTGCTGTGACCCACTGGGGACACTTGGGGACATAAACTAACAACAAACCCATCAAAGGCACATCGGAGGGCTCTCTCCTCTGGAATGGCTGTCCGTCCAGCTGCCGGTACCTGGCTGGCGGCTGGGCACAGCTGGCCTGGGACCATGGGAACCTCACTTTGTCCCCACTACAGGGGTAGAAGAGGGGAGAGCTGCACTCTGGCTGGGGCTGGGGACACCATGTGACAGAGGCCAGTGTGGGCCCAACTTTCCAGGGGAAGCACCCGAGCATGCGGCCACCTCATCCCCGCCCTCCTGTGCGTGGTGGACTGGAGTCCGAGCCACACAGCTGAGGAAAGGAGGCTGCGCAGGCAGAGCAGGTCCTCTTTTTTCTCCTCCAGGAAGGCCCTGGGCTGTGTCCCTGCTCCTGACCGGGTCCCCACACCCAGCCCCTCGGTTTCCAGGGCAGAGGGCCAGTTAGCTGCAGCACTTAGTTCTGGACAGCTGTGCACAACTGTTTTAGGAAAGGGCTTTCAAAGGACCAAGACGTTGGCCTCCTGCCGCCTCACCACATTCCTTCACTTGTGTTTCTGCCCGGGAGTGGCCCTGGCAGCGGAAGCTGGACACAGGATGGGGGCGAGTTGCTCGGCCTTGCTGTTCTCCCAGCTGGAACCCCATGAGATGGGGCAGGGTCTAGGGCCAGACCCTAAGGTCCTTCCCCTCTTGATGACAGCAGCAACCATACCTAATTCACAAGGAGTTGTAACGGTTAGCAGAGACACTATTCAACGACACTGGAAAACCACCCTTGGAGAGAGCCGTAAGGACCAGAGAGGTTAAGTCCCTTACTCAAACTCACACAGCACTCTGGGCGCCAGTAGTGGCTGGACACAGCTTCTTGGCCCTCAGGAAACTCCCCTTTCCTTTATACTTGCTTTCTCTGTCCTCAGCCAAGAAGAGCTCACTCCCTGGGACCTTTCTAATAACATTTCCCTTCTCTAGTTTGTACATCACAAATGTACTCCATAAATTAAAGGGAAAAACCGTACTCACCATACTGTCAGTGGGGATGGACGAAGCTGCTGTTAAACGACATGAAGAGGAATTCAGATCGCTCTGAGCTACATTTCTGGAGGTGGGGAGGGACGCTAAAGCTCTCAGTGGGGAGAGGGCGCACCATGTCCCGGGGCCTGAGTGGGAACAGGGCCCTTAGAGAGGTGAACTGGGAGTGTTGCGTTTTGTCAGCCTGCGCCCTTGAGATCACGCGGAGCAGGCCAAAGACAGGGCCTTCCCTGTGGGGTCAGGCGGGGGGGACGTGGTGTCAGCGAGGCCGCGGGGACAAGTCCTGACACGCGTGTTTCCCACGCTGTCCCTCCCCTTTCTCCCTCTGTCTGTCCTGTCCCCTACCACCTGCCATGCCCTGGGGCCTGCTGGGTGTCCTGGTGGAGAGCTGGCCCCTGGGACTGAGCTGCCCCCTCTACTGTTCAAGTCCTCTAACCCCCGCTCGGAAGCTGCTGAGGGTCTCCCTTGAGTGTCCTGCAGTTGGGGACTCTGCGGCTCACCTGGCTTGAGCAGTGCCATGGAGCCCCTGGGAACCTGCCCCACGGTCCCCCTGGCACGATGGTGTGGGCTGGCGGCACGTCTCTTGAGCGGCGTGGTCACCACTGGTGGAAAGCACTCTGTCAGCGGGTGGAAGCCACCCGTCCACCCTGTGGGCAGAGAGCAGGAGGCGCAGAGGAGCCAGGCGGGAGGGCCCCGTCCTGCGGGAGCAGCGGAGCCTGTGCCCCAGCTCCAGGCAGCCGGCTGCCGACTCGGTGCTCCTGCCAGGCTTCCAGGCTGACCTGGCCCCTTGGCCCTTCTGAGGGTCTCACTTCGGGGTTATCTGTGGGCACCGGGCAGTGGGGGAAGCAGAGGACGTGTCATTTGAAGCCCGTCTCCCCCCAGCAGCCCCCATCGTGCGTTGCTAGAGGCCTCGTCCGGTACTTGCCAGCGGCACGTGCCATTCCCAGCTCCTTCCAGCCAAGGAGCCCACACCTCCTACCACCCTCGTTTTCAACAGGGGCAGCCGAGGCACAGAGAAGGTGTGCCACTTCCTGAGGCTCACACAGCTGTTCCAGGTGGCCCCATAGCAGCGTCTAAGCTCCTAGCCCAGAAACTTCCTGTCACGATGGCATCTGGCAGCGAGGACTGTGGTTCTGACACCTTGTCCCTCTTTTCTCAGTAAGTCCCCCTGGCCAGGGCACCCCCGACTTTCCCCAGCCCCCTGCTGAGATCCAGTGTCTCTGTAGAGGAAGCACATGATCCTGGGAGGGCACAGAGCATGCTCTCCAGGCCTGGTTGTGTGACACTCGGCTGCTGAGTCTGCTTTGGGGTCATGGAGCATGTTTTCCTGAAGTATGGCGCTTCGACTCCATCGAAACAGACAGCACAGAAACTCCGTGAAGAGCCCAAAGGTGGGATTGGTTTTGAATTTTGTCTGCAGATTCTCAGCTAAACCTTTGCAAGGTGTGATTTTCCTGTGCTGTTAAAATCCTTCTCCCCGGTGCGCAGACACCGTGGACTAGCATTCAGCTAGAACGAGGAATGGAAGCTTCCATTTTCGACAGCATGGCTGGACCTGGAGGCCTTGATGTTAAGTGAAATAAGCCAGGGACGGAAAGCCAGGCCCCGCGTGACCTCACTCAGATGTGGAATCTAAAGGAGTTGTTCTGGTGGAAGTTGAGAGCAGGGCATGGTGGCCAGAGGCTGGGAGAGCAGGCGGAGGGTGCGTGGGTGGGTCCAATGGTGGCCGAGGTGGATGGATGGTCACAGAAGTGTCACGGTTACACAGCAGCAAGAAGTTCTGACGTGGGGCCGCTCACAGGGTGGCTATAGATGACAATGAACTAAATAGAAAGTCAGAAGAAAGGATCTTGAAATCATTGTCACCACAAAAAGATGATAAATGTTGGAGGAACTCGATCGGTTTAAGTTGATTTAAGCATCACACAACATATACATGCATTGAAATACGACAAGGTACCTCATAAATATGCAAAAATATTAGCTTTGACTTATCAGTAAAGATTACATCTGCCCCACTCCCACCCTCTTCCATTCTGCAGAACATACCATGGTCTGAACCTGCATGGAGGCTGAGGCAGGAGGCCCAAGGTGGAGGCCAGCCTGGGCGGCTCAGCAAGATCCTGTCTCTAAATGAAAAGGGAAGGCAGGCATGTAACCTGCAGCAAAGTGCCCTTGGGTTCAGCCCCAGTACCCAGAAAGAAAAAAAAGAGCAAAGCACAGCGTGTCCCAGGCCCCAGCATCCCCGTGCACTTACGCATCCGCCCGCGGTGCGGAGGAGGTTCAGATCCCCTGCCGTCTTGACGCTGCCATGGGAGTGAAGGCAACAGGTTCTGTTGGCGAGACACCCAGTTCAAAGATGGCCCCTGGGCTCTCCATGCACACAGCCGTCTCTGATTTTGCAGGTGGAGTCCTGAACTCGGTGGAGCAGACATCAGCGGAACATTCGAGGGGCAGAAAACCCACGAGGAGTCGGTACTTGCGCGTCAGCTATATTACGTTTAGGCCGAGTCTTGAGAGGTGGGGATTTGCATTCCCATCATATAGATTTGGAAACTGAGGCCTGGAGGGCTGTTTGTCTTGTCCAGGGTCATGCAGCATGACAAGGTCACCGAGCAGGCCTGTCAGGCCCTAACACTGGGTCCTCCTGGCCCCAGGTTGGGAGTGGCCGTGTGGCATGAACATGGTGCGTTTTGTCTCCTGGTGGCCCCGGATCTCCACTGCCCCTTGTGCACACAGGAGCCAAGCGTCTGATCCTCCAGCTGCTCAACGTTTGCAGAAGCTGCAGGCAAGAGATGGAGCTGCCAAGGGCACACGTGCAGGAGTGCAGGGTGCTGGCCTTCCCAGCGCGGCCTGGCCTGTCTCTCCGTCTTCCTGTGGATCCTACCAGCGCACTGGCTTCATCCTCCATCCTGAATGAAGACCGTGTTGCCATGGTAACTGCAAACCACAAACACTTCATTAATGACTTTTTTGTTGTTATTTTTCTGCATGAGACTGGAGAACACCTCCATTTCCTCTTCACTGTATGTACACCTGGTAAAACCAAATCCATCCTTGAAGCTCATTTCCTCCTCCTCCAAGAAGCCACTGCAGTTGGTACCCAACTTGTCCATCCCACTTGTCACTTGTCCATCCCACTGATGCTTGCTACAACACTTTTAAGTCTGGGGGGGTTCATTAGCTGATTTATCAAATTCATTTATCTGTTCATCCATCCTCCATCCATCCACTTATCCATCCATCCATTATTCATCCATCCACCCTCCCTGCATCCATCCTTGCATCCATTTATCCATCCATTCACCTATCTATCCACCCATCCATCTATTCATTTATCCATCCGTGCACCCATCCATTAAAAAGCTTCTGCCAGCTCTACTCTGTACGAGGCCTTGTGTTTGGTGCTGAGAACACACAACACACACACACATCCTAATAATATCAGTGCTCACCCTCAGAGGGCAAAAAACTGTATGACCCTCCCTCATGGCCCTCCAGGTGCTTCTCCAGGGAAGCCTCTGAGCACCCCAGGGTGCCCAGGCCTTGTCCCACGATGAGCCACAATCTGGTTCCAGATGACTGGGGTGCTGTGCTGGGAGCCAGGTCCTAAGGCCACCTGGTTTTCCTCCCTACCCGGGTCTCCCAGGGGACGCAGAGACAGGGCCTGTGGAGCTGCAGGGCCCTGGGGCCACCCAGAGCTTTGCGGGGTGCAGGCCAGCTCTCCCCTTGCTGGCTGCAGCCTGTCCTGCGGGAGAGGACCTGTGGCCCACAGCTGGCAGCCCTTTGGGGCTCTGTGCACCAGGATGCGGCATCCGGGACCACGGAGCACGTAGAGGGCAGTCACTATCGCCGTGAATAGGGCAAGAGGCTGCCTGGGAAGTCCAGGCTCTTGTCACTTTGGGCTGCGACACACTGGGCCTGCCGTTGCCTCATCTCTTAAATCGGCAGAATGAAATGGCTCACTGCCAGGGCGGCGGGGACGAGAAGAGGCGCTGGCAGGGAGCCCTCGGTAATTCATTAGTTCCATGACGTCAGTGTCCCCTTGCCGCTGTCCCCGAGTTGGGGCTGGAGGACTGGCACTTCCTCCCCATGCCGAGTGGACAGACAGGCCCAACAGGTGGAAAGGCGTGGGGGGAGGAGAGCACAGTCTGAGGTGGAGGACAGGGGCACAGGGTGCCTGGAGGTGCTGCCACAGAGCCTACCCAGGGCCAGAGAGGGCGGGAAGCCCTGCGGCAGGGCGGGCGGGGTGTCAGGGATCAAATCTGCCACATTTTAATTTGGAACCAGTGCCCCAGGGAGAGATTTAGACACTGTCAGGCTGCTTTGTGCAAATAACCCCCCTTCCTGGACAGCTGTCAGGGTGAGTCTGGGAGAAGTCGCCTCGTCCCTCCCCCAGGGCAGGCGGTGTGGGCTTGGGCCCTGAGCCAGGCCTAGGCGCACAGCCCCTCCTGTACACCGCAGCCCTGAGGCCAGGCCCCTGAGGCAGGAAGGGGACGCGCGTGGGGCGTCCTGGGGTCCCTTGGCCTTGAGGGCCGGCCAGCCTTGAAGCAGGACTCCGATTCTCTGGGGCCTTGCTTCCTGGGTGAAAGGCCACCCTATCACTGGGTCTTATGCAGAGTAGGTGCTCAATAAAAATGGAGTCCAGGAAATGGAGGACCAAGTCTGCAGGAATCAGACAAAGGAGTGGAATGTGAAGGAAAAAATCCATGGGGACCAGATGAAGCCGGCCCAGGGGGCTCAGTCTCTCCTGCAGTTTGGGGGCTTTGCTTTGACTGTGTTGCAATGGTCCAGAGGCAGCCTCCTAGCCCCTGCTGGTCACCTGTCACCTGGAAGGGGCAGCAGGGCAGGTGGGTACCTGGAGGGGCTCACCACCCACCACCGGCTCTCTCCCCTGTGTGGAGGTCGGAGCTGGGGGTCAGATGCCCGCTGCATCCTTGGGCAGAAAATAACATGAGTGTCCCCTACATCCCCAGCCCAGGGCGGGCTGTGCTGATGTGGAGGGCGTGGATGTCCCCCACTGTGGTACTGCAAGGACCCAGGAAGGACAGACAAACGAAAGAGAAAGGAACACTGGCCTCCCGGGGCATGTTCCCTGCCCTCGCCCCCGATTGAGGCAGTCTCCTCAGTGACAAAAACACTGCTTTGGGAGGCGTTGGGACGAGGGCGCGTGGGGGAGCAACGGCGCTGGGACTCAGAGCCACCTCACGCTTTCTCCACGTGTGGCCTTAGGACCTTTGCTTCACCGTGACTCAGTTTCCCGTCTGTGAAGAGGGTGGCGAATACCGGGGAGGAGACACCCGAAGCGCTCAGCAGGGAGGTGGCTGCTGCGGCGGGGACAGTGGAGGAAACCCCGCCCATTCCTGCAGGCGGTGAGGCCCGGCTCCCTGCCCTGCCCGGGCCTGCCCGCTGTGGTCATCGCAGCTCTGGGCAGGCCGGGCGCAGGGAGGAAGGCTCTCCTCTGGTCGCAGTTGCCCGTGCTCCGGGGGCAGTTGCCAGGGCCCCTGGCGGGAGCGAAAGCAGAGCTCAGTCCCCCTGGTGCGCACTGCGCCCACCCAGGCTGAGGAGCCGCCCAGCAGCGCTGGGCGAAGAATGTGGCCCAGCCGACGGTGGCTGTCCGCGCCCCGCCCTGCGCTCTGCGCCGGGCCCTGGCAGCCCCAGTCAACCACAAGACAAGTTTTATCATCTGTTAAACCTGCCGTTCGGAAAAAAATGACTTCAATAAAATATTTCAACAATTACAGTCCATTTTAATTAGGTGTGCGCCACATAATTATAGATTAAAAAACGAAGAGGCTTTCAAAACCCTGCACCACCGTCCTACCGCGGCCGCTCTCCGTGGGATTTCCTGCGTCCTGCACCCCAGGAGGCCGCATACCTGGCTGAGCCCCGCCGGCTAGGCCTGCACCTCCCTCCCGGCTCCCGCCTCCAGCTGGAATCTCACCGAGGAGGAGCGGAGGGAGCCGGGACAGCCCGGGTGGGCCAGGCCGGCAGGGGCCACTCTCTGGCCCAGCAGAAACTTGCCGGGTGGCCTTGGGCAGGCTGACTGGAGTGGCTTGTCTTTTAAAAGAAGA
The DNA here is from genome assembly GCF_902686455.1 of Sciurus vulgaris. Lineage (NCBI taxonomy): Eukaryota > Metazoa > Chordata > Mammalia > Rodentia > Sciuridae > Sciurus > Sciurus vulgaris. The sequence continues at coordinate 8,045,302 of NC_136462.1, forward strand.
TTAGGCCACTGTTTTACCACGTTTACTTTTTTGAGGGGAGGGGCACCCATTTTCATTCTCTATATATTTCGAGTAACTTTTGTCTTTATTTAAATGACACAAAAATTGTACCTGTTAACGTGTAACATGATGTTTGAAGACCGTGTACATCACAAGGTGTTTAAATCAGGTCAGACTTAAGCCTCTCTCCACATTTATCATTTCTTGAAGGTGCAAACATTCAGGATCCATATATATATGACGCACTGTGCAATGGCCCCCAGGACGTCCTGCTCCTGTCCAACTGTAGCTGGTTCATGGAAGGCCTCTCCCTCATCCTCTTTCCCATCTCCTGGTACCACCATTCGGCTCTCATCTGTGAGGTCAGCTTCTTTGCATTCTACATGTGAGTGAGAACACGTGACACCTGGCTTCCTGCGCCTGGCTTATTCCAGTTAACATAACTGCCAGCGCTCTCCTTGTTGTCACAAAGGGCCACTTCTCATTCTTTTTATGGCTGCATACTATTCCATCATGTCTGCGATCTTCCTTATCCATTCATCAGCTGATAGACCTTCAGCTCATTTCCAAGTCTTGGCTAATGTGAGCCGTGCGTGGGGGCGCAAGTGTCTCTATGACATACTGGTTTTATTTCCTTTGGATACATAGCCAGGAGTGGGATTGTTGGATCATATGGTAGTGATAATTTAATTTTTTAAAAAATATTTTTTAGCTGTAGATGGACACAATACCTTTGTTTTATTTATTCATATTTCATGTGGTGCTAAGGATGGAACCCAGAGTCTCACACACATGCTAGGTGAGCACCCTACTGCTGAGCCACGACCCCAGCCCCTTGCCGTTTTCCACAATGGCCGAGCTAATTCACACCCCTCTAGCTGTGTGGGAGGGGTTCCCATCTCCCCTTCCTGTCCAGCACCCACTGCTACCTTTTGTTCTATTAGCCATCCTGGCAGGCGTGAGGTGTAGCTCCCTGTTTTATTCAGCTGTTTTGTTGCTGTGACTAAATGACCGACGAGCACAACTGTAAAGGAGGAAAGGTTTATTTGGGGCTCACCGTTTCCGAGGTCTCAGTCCACGGAAGTTCAGCTCCATTCCTTGGGGCTTGGGGTGAGGCAGGACATCATGGTGGAAAAGCGTGGCGGAGGGAGGCAGCTCACATGGTGATCTGGAAGCAGAGAGAGAGTCTCCACTGGCCAGAATTAAAATATATACCCACGGCCACGTCACAATTCCCACTTCCTCCAGCCACACCCCACCACTTCAATTAATCCCTCAGGGTTAAGTCACTGACTGGGTCAAGACTTTTCCCACCCAGTCATTGCTCTCCTGTGCCTGTCTGCGTTGTCTCACATGAACTTTTGGGGGACACGTCACATCCATCCCATAATACTCCCTATGGTTTGGGCTTGCATTTCCCTGATGACTAGTGATCCTGAGACTTTTGTCAAGTACTGGTTGGTCACTTGTGTGTCTTGGAGAAATGTCTATTTAGGCCTACGGCCCGTCTGGAATTGGGCTATTTGCTTTTTGCAGTTGGGTTTCTGGACTTCCTTTTATGTTCTGGATATTCATTGCTCGCCAAATGTAGGGTCTGCAAATACTTTCTCCCATTCTGTGGGTCATCTCTTCACGCCAATGACTGCTTCCTTTGCTGTGCAGAAGGCTTTTTGTTTGACACAGTTCTACTTTGCAAACGAAAATTTGAAAGAAAACCCAACACATACCTAGTTCAACTGCAGGCACTGGGGTGAAGGGGCCGTGGTCCTAAATCTCTCTGGGGGACCGTGTTGCACTTTAAAGTGGCAGAGCTTGCAAATGACCAGGCAAGGCCATTTCCAGCTCAACTGTCCACTGTCAACAAATACCCGCCGAGCACCCACTGTGCACCACCTGTTCTAGACGCTCATGTATAGCAGGAACCAGGGCCCGCCCAGTGTCCCTGCTCCACTGTGGGACTTCCTGTCCAGTGGGCACAGACCAGGGCCTGTCCCGACCTCTGCCTTCATGCACTCAACCGAGTCCTCAGCACAGCCCTGTGGAGGGGACTCAGGACCTGCCCTCACCTGTGGGGCTCACCCAGGCCTGGGAGCCAAGTCACAGACTCCTCCGTGGTGGCTCTAGACCCAGACTTTTATTTTGTGGCTGCAGGTCCCAGAAGCCCCCTGGGACCCCAGCAGCCCCTATTGAGGTTGGGATTGGGCCTCCTTGGCCCAGGTGCCCACTCTGCGTGCCCTTTGCCCTCAGGACACTGAGAAGTCCTGGGAGTCCCCCCACATGACCAGAGAACCTCAGTTTCCCTCCTGCTGAAAACCACCCTCTTCCTTGAGATGGAGAGGTGGAGAGATGGAAAGGGGGCGCTCACGGCTGCCCGGACTCCACATCCGCTCAGGTGGACCGTGCCTCGTGCAGGAAGAGAAGGGCCTGCTCCTGGTGGGACTGCGACGAGTCCATGAATGACAGGAGCAGGGGACAGTGGTGAGGCTGGGTGGGCCCTGACATGCCAGGACAGCAGCCCCAGCTATGGCTCTGCCCCTCCCAGGCAGCGGCCCAGGGAAAATCTTGGTCCAGAAAGATCAGATGGGAATTCCAGGAACAATGGACAAGTTGACGATGTCTTCTATTGGGATCCCTTGTAATTGTTCTGCTTCAGTTAATGTCATGGATCTTATATTGTTATGATTAGTTATTGTTAGTCTCTTGCTATAGTAATTTATAAATTAAACTCTTGTAAGTGTGTGTGCACTACAAAGGAAGAAAGAGCAGATATAGAATTCAGGGATTTGGTACTACGTAGGGGTATCTACGGCTTCTGGCAGCCAGGAATGTCTTGGAACAAATCCCCAAGGGATGGGGGCTTCTGTAAGGTGAATGGGTGGATAGGAAGGGGAGACACAGGGGCAGGTGAGTGGACAGACTGACGAATGGACGAGAGAGGAATTGGTAAGTGGGTCAGTGCACATGGGCGCCTCTAGCTCCATCTCCAACTGCCTCTGTGAACCAGCACCTCCGAGGAGTGGATGGGCGGAAGTCACGGCAAGGCAGAAATGAAGAATCAGATGGATGGCAAGCCTGTGTGCACAGGAGGGCAGGCGTCGTCCTCTGGAAGCCAGCTCTGCTGAGTCACACTGTCATGGTGGCCCCGAAAATCCGCCAGAGCTTGGGGAGGCTCTGCGGACAGGCACGGGCCCAGCAGAGGGTGCGCGGGCGAGTGGGCTCCCTGGCTGTGCAGCTACAGCAGAGGCCAGCGGCTCACACCCGAGGCTCTCCAGAAGCTGCTGAGCCCAGTGCCTGCAGCTACTGCCGCATGGAGCCCAGGGAGGTTCCAGGAGCCTCCAAGAGGCCAAGCTAGCTGGTGGCAGGAGGGCACAAAAGGGGTTGCTCTATGGTTCTCTGCCATTGCCTGGCTAAGAGGAGCCAAATGACTTCCCACAAATTCTAGGACAAATGTTTGCCTTAAGGCTCAGAATGCTGTGCCAAGTTTCAGCCCAGCCAGATACTTCTGGGTACTTGGGAGTCAATTGAGAAAGAAAGGGAGGGGGCATGGAGAGACAGAGAGAGAGAGAGAGAGAGAGAGAGAGAGAGGGAGGAAGGGAGAGAGAGAGAACGCGAGCCCGAAGCAGGGCAGGATGGGGAAGGGAGAGCCGCCTGAGAGAGGAGGCACAAATGTCCTTGGAGGACTACGGCCTGCTGGGTGCACCTGGCAAGAGGGTGGTGAAGCCCTGCCCAGGGGGCAGACTCCCGTTGGCAGGGCTGGGGGACAAGGGAGGCCCTGAGGCTGTGGCAGCTCAGGCATCCTCCGGTGGCAGGGCTGGTGGGGCTGCCCCAGGGTGGCTCTGGGGCTGGGAGTGGTCCAGGGCTGCTGAGCCTTGAGTGGAGCCTGCCCGGCTGTGGCTGTGGCTGCTGCGCCGGGGCTGCTGTCCCTCTCAGCACCTGGCACCTCCGGGGTCCTCAGGAGCACGGAGGGAGCAGAGGTGGTGCAGAGGTGCGGGGGTCCTCTGTGTGGGAGGAGCCCGAAGGCAGAGCGTGGGGCCCATAGCAGGTCTGAGGACGTGGGCGCCGTCCTGCAAGGTGGGCTGTGGTCCAGGAGCCCTGGTGTCCTGCAGAGGTGATGCTGGAGCCCTGTGTGTTGTGGAGGACGACAGGGGCAGGTGGGAAGCAGGAGGCCAGACTGGAGGCCCCGACAGCGGCTGGCTGAGAGTAGCCGCTGAGGGGAGAACCGGTGTGGGGCAGCTGACTGACTTGGGGGGTGAGGTCAAGAGGACCTGGTGCTCAGGGTCGCCCTGACTGGGCCTGGCACCCATGCTGGCGCTGACTTGGTGGGGGAGGCAGGGGACCCTGGCACCTGACTCGGTAGGGATGAGGGCCTCAGAGCCGGGGCCTGCGGGGGCAAGCTCTGCCTCATGCTTCTGCTCGGCCCGGCAGCACAGGCCATCCGGAGGCCGCCAAGGCTTCCTGGACCCTGGGTCCCCACAGGGACCTGGCTCGCTGTCCTGGACACACCTGTGCTCAAGGTTCCCCTGAAGCTCGTCATCCCCAGAGCAGGGCAGCCGTCCCCCACTGGCTCTGAACACCCTGAGGGCAGGGGCAGGGTGGCCCTGGGACCCAGCCCGAGGGGGCACAGCTCTGGGCTGCCGAGTGAGGAGCCATGAATGAGGCCATGAGGGAGAAGGTCAAGGAAGGGAGGAGGCCCCGGAAGGAAAGGGGGGAGGCAAGGAAACACAGGAAGACAGGAGCTGGTGGGGGAGGGAGGCTGGAGAAGGAGGTGAAGGCAGGGCCAGGAGGCTGGCCTCGGCCCAAGTCTCTGCCTGCCCTGGTCACTAGACAGGAGCTTCCCCAAAGAGAGGGGGCTGAAGGCAGGAGGGAGGCCCCCCCGGGCAGTGGAGGGAGCCCTCTCAGGTGTGCGTGGAGCAGGGACCCCTGGCTCCGGCTGCCACGGGCTCTGCTGCTGCCGAGGTATCTGGGAGGCCCTGTTACGGCAGAACAAGAGCCGATCCTCTGTGTTCTCCCAAGAGGGCTCCTGTCTCTGGGTCAGAAGCCCACGTCATCCCGCTCTGAGCTCCATGAGACGAGGACACGCCCAGGTTTGGCAGTTTCCCTCCTCCAGGGTCCTGGACCAGGCCAGGAAGGTGGCTGAGGAGTCAGCGGGCAGGGGCTCCGAGGTTAGTCCAGCTCTGCCCTCACTGAGGCCTGTGCCTTTGGGAACCGACACCTGAGTTTCCTCCTAAGCAAATAGGACCAAAGGGTGTGCGGGGGAGGCTGCTGCGCTCAGCGGGAAGAGCTCTTGAGGGTGTCCTCAGCGTCCAGGAGGAGGGTGCATCTGAGCCATTGCTGGCTGGGCCATCTGCATCTGGGGGGCCCCACAAGAGGGAGCGGAGTTGGGGAGGCTCGGGAGTCAGGCTCAACTTCTGAGACTGCTCCAGAACATGAAGCCTGAATCCTTCTAGAATCTTCTAGATAGAGGGGCAGGGCAAAGGGAAGGCTGAGTCCTGGTGAGGCTCAGCTGGGTGAAGGCTCTGGAGGCTCCAGGAAGGGTCTTCTGGAACATCTGCCTCGAGAGTGGGCCTGTGTGGCCCAATCCTGCCTGCTGGACCCGCGATCGAGTGGCAGGTTAAACGCGGATGGCCATGCAGATTTCCTTCCACGCTTTAAAACCAAGAATTGTGATTTGTCCTCACGGCACGCACAGCAAGGAGTGAGAGGCAATGGATAGGTTAACGAGCTTGACTGAGCTCTTCCGCGGCGGATGCATGTATCAAAACCCCATGTTGACACCATAAATATGTACAGTTCTTATTTGTAAATTAAACATGTAAATAAATACATTTTAAGTTATAATTTGATGTCCTCTAAATCCACGTCGCTGGATGGGTGGAACATGCCCACCCGATGCTGGAGGGGGAGAGATGCCGGGTCTGGTTTAGGGTTCCTGGGCTTGCGCTGGGACTCAGGACCTGCCCTTGCTGGGGTGTGACGTGTCCAAGGGCTTCTCTAGGTACCGCGGCACATATGGCTTGTAAATTTCGCGGCCACACTGAGTCTCTTTATTTCCTGTTTCACAGGTTAGGGAATCAGCCCTCAGGTGGGAAGCGGTCAACATCGGTCTGCGTCCTTCCAACCAGCAGCCTACGGTGCAGCCAGGGAAGACGGAACCAGGTCCTGAAGGGTGCTGGGAAGGAGCCAGGTGTACCCCTGGGGGCGGGGCAGAGACGCTGGGAGCCAGGAGAGTGAGCCCCTGTGGAAGGCGTGGAGGGGCAGAGAAGGCCTGGCTCTTCACAAGGACCATCTGGCTCTGGGAGTGCGGTCACTGAGCGGTCGCTCAGGCTTCTCCGCATTTTAAATTCCAGTCTTAGATTACACTTCCACAGCTGGGAAGACGCGGGACCCTAGTCACTGGCTGGGGAGATCCTGGAGACATGGGGAAGGTCCTCCCGCACCCACCGCACTGTGCCTGGAACCCACTGCCAGAGAGCACTCTGCTTGGCTAAGCACTGCCCTGCCTCATGCCTTTACCTTTTATTTATTGTCCCTTTTTTGTTGCTTGTTTGTTTGTTTTTTCAGGGCTGGGATGGAGCCCAGGAGCTCCCGCAGGCTGGGCCAGCACTCTGCCCAGGCCCCTCGAGGTCCTTGCAAGCAGACCCGTGCAGGGAGGGGCACGTGTCCAGACACCTAAGGGCAACGCCAGCACTCTTCCCTGCAGCCGTGGCAATAAGGGAATGGCCAGGATGGAGCCCTGGCAGGGCGGGTGGAGCCCGAGGGCCGGTGGGCTGGGGAGGGAGCGGCCCTGGAGTTCAAGGTCCCAGCAAAGGCCCATCTAGTCCACTTTGAGACGCCACTCAGACAAGCTGCCTTGGCGGCTCTCAGAGCCCAGTGGTCTCCTCCATGGAGAGCTGGGAGGATACGGGCTCCAAGGCGGCTGGGCGGTGCGTGGAGAGGCAACAGGAAAGGCCTGTCAGCTCTGCCAGGCGGCCCAGAGGCTGGCTGCCACCGGTGGGGCTTGCAGTGCACGTAGCTGGTCGCTCTCCTAAGTGCCTCATAAACGTGAACTATTATCATCATCATCATCATTATTCCTACTGCTGCGGTGTTACCGCTCTGTCCTCCGGCTCTTCCACTTTCTGCAGGCCTCAGCCCATGGGGATTATGCCACAACGCACTTCACGTTCTGCCCAGCGGGGTATGGAGTCTCGGGCAGAGGAACCTGGTCCGTCTCTCCAGGGCAGGGTCCTGGCCGTTGCTGTCATTCATGCCAGACCCTGTGACCACCTCACCCGTGATCTCCCCACCTGTGACCCCCTTACCTGTGAGCTCCCCACCTGTGACCTCCCCACCCATGACCTCCTCACCTGTGACTATCCCACCTAGACTGCCTCCACCTATGACTGCCCCACCTGGGACCCCCTCACCTGTGACCCCCCCACCTGAGACCCCCTCACCTGTGACTGCCCCACCTGGGACCCCCTCACCTGTGACCGCCCCACCTGGGACCCCCTCACCTGTGACCTCCCCACCTGTGACCACTCTACCTCTGTCTCCACTTTAGAGAGGGGCACAGAGAGGGTCCAGGGCTGGGCAGGGTGGAGCTGGCACGGGAATCGAGCTCTGGGGCCAGTGCTTCTGCGCGGGACGCTGTGTGCCAGAGACGCGGGGCAGCTGCTCGTGGCTACAACGCGCTGGAGGTCTGAATCTGAGGCACTGCCACCGACGCCCGGAGGTGGAGGGGGAGCCGTGCACCCCCAACTGGGAAAAGAATCCACATCCACACGGAAGTGGATGTGAGCCAGGCGTTGCGGCGTGGGGATACCACATGCTCCCAGATGTCAGGCTGACCCAGTGTCAGTCTCACTTGGTCGCCTAGTAGCCATATGACAATCAGGGCTGGGGGACTTGCCTTCAGGCCACACGTGGTCTTCGGTATATTTTAGTAAGTGAAGTTTTGTTGGAGCACAGCCACACCATGTGTTTATGCATTGTGTGTGTGTGTGATGCCAGGGATGGACCACTGGGCTACGTCTTTGGCCCAGTTTTTGAAACAGGGTCTCACATAGTTGCCCAGACTGGCCTCAAGCTTTCAGTCCTCCCGCCTCAGCCTCCTGCTGGAATAACAGGCGAGCACCACTGTGCCCAGTTGCTCATGCCTTGCTGACGGCTGTTTCTGCAGGACAAGGGAAGAGCTGAGTATGTGGGATACTTATCTAGCCTTCGAAGCTGAGATATTTACTATTTGGCCATTTATAGAAAAACTTGGCTGATTCCTGGGTAAATGTCACCTCTTGAAGCTCAGTTTCTGCATGAAAAAGTAGTTTTTGAGTGAAAGCTCAAGAGGATGCAAGTGACTGTGAGTTCTCTCAGCCCTGTGGGTACTGGTTCAGGGTGGGTGCTGGTTCATGCAGGGGCTGGTTCATGGTGGGTACTGGTTCACAGTGCGTGCTGGTTCACATGGGTGCTGGTTCATGGTGGGTGCTGGTTCACATGGGTGCTGGTTCACGGTGGGTGCTGGTTCTTGGTGTGCTGGTTCATAGTGGGTGCTGGTACACAGTGTGTGCTGGTTCATAGTGGGTGCTGGTTCACAATCTGTGCTGGTTCTTGGTGGGTGCTGGTTTTAGTGGGTGCTGGTTCACATGGTGCTGGTTCATAGTGGGTGCTGGTTCACAGTGTATGCTGGTTCACAGTGGGTGAAGGTTCACATGGGTGCTGTCTCACAGTGGGTGCTGGTTCATAGTGGGTGCTGGTTCACATGGTGCTGGTTCACAGTGGGTGCTGGTTCTTGGTGTGCTGGTTCACAGGGTGCTGTTTCTTGGTGGGTGCTGGTTCACAGTGGGTGCTGGTTCTTGGTGTGCTGGTTCACAGTGGGTGCTGGTTCACAGTGGGTGCTGGTTCATAGTGGGTGCTGGTTCTTGGTGTGCTGGTTCACAGGCTGCTGGTTCTTGGTGGGTGCTGGTTCTTGGTGGGTGCTGGTTCACAGTGGGTGCTGGTTCCCAGTGGGTGCTGGTTCTTGGTGGGTGCTGGTTCACAGTGGGTGCTGGTTCACAGTGGGTGCTGGCTCACAGGCTGCTGGTTCTTGGTGGGTGCTGGCATAGTGGGTGCTGGTTCATAGCAGGTACTGGCTAGAGGATGCATGACATGAGAGGCTCCTGCAGGACCTGTTGCCACAGGAGGCAGGATGGAAGAGTGACGGGCAGACCAGCTTCAGGGGAGTGAACCTGAGCCACGCCCTGGTTCTGCCCAAGCCCTGTGACCTTGGGAAAGCGGTTGCACCTTCCATCCTTGTTGTGAATGATCATGTGTTGGGTTTTCTGCCAGGATTCTGCAAGTTAATTGACCAAAACGAATCACTTGGTGATAGTAAAAGAATATAGACAACAGTAAGTGTTGACAAGGTTGTGGTGAAACTGGGTGGGAAAGGAAAACACTGTCGCCACTTTGAGAAACATTTTGGCAGTTTCTTAACTGGTCTGCTACCTGAAGACCTGCACGTGAGCATTCGCGGGAGCGATTTTCATGCGAGCTCAGCTGGAGTCTGGACCTGGAATGGCCGTCATAGGTCCCTGTGAAGTATGCCTTTAGCCTGGTCCCCTGATGTGCTGTTGGGAGGTGGTGGAACCTTTAAGTGTTGGGTTGTTGGGGGAGGTTTTAGGCCACAGAGTTGTGCCCTCAAGGGGACATGGGACTCCATTTCTCCCTCTCTTTCTTCTCCATCCTGGCCCTGAGGTGAGTGACTCTGCAGCACCAAGAGCTCCCAGCACTGGTGCACTGCCTCGCTCCGGCCCAGCACCTGTGATTGTGTCGGGCGTTTGTTACAGTGACAGAAAACCCACATGCACTAAAACTCTCAAGTGGAAGCAACCTGCAAACCATGACTGATCAATGACACCAATGGCACCTTATTTGGGAAGGAAAAGAAGTGGAGTGACATAATGCTACCAAGAGTGGATTTCAAGCACGTGGTGCTAAGTGAAGTAGGCTGGGTGCAAAGGTCACATGGGGACCGAGGCCATTTGCCTAAAATGTGTGGCATGGGCAAATCCACAGATGACTGGCACGGGGGGGGAGGGGAAGTGACGGCAAAGGGGCCTGAAGGGACTTTTGGGGGTTGATGCAAACATTCTAAAGTTTGGTGGTGGTTGTATAACTGAAAATTTACCAAGTGCCATTGACTCGTACACTCAAAATGAGCAGTTTCATGTTTTGTCAACGAAGCTGCTAAAGTTAGCTCTCAGCATTGCACAGAATAAGGCTCCTGGTGGTCTGTGGTGTGATGGCTCATTTTCTTTCAGGCTGGGGCTGAGCAAACTGGAATGGTGGCCCAAGGCCTGGAAACCCACGTGCAGAACCCCACCGGGCCCTGCGCTCCACCAGCACCTGGGGCTCTCGCCTGAGGGACCTGGAGCCTCGTGCGCTGGGAGTCGCAGGTATTCCTGGAACCCCACCGTTGTGATTTTATGGTTCTGAACTGATTGCTGTGACCCCCGATTGATGCATTGAAGCTCTGATCCTTACTGTGATGGATTTTGGAGCAGAGCCTTTGAGAAGTGATTGGGTTTGGGTTGGGTTTTGGGGGCAGAGCATGCACACTAAATTTGGTGCTCTGGTAAAGGGACACAGACACCAGAGTTTTCTCCCCCTGCGTGTGAGCACACAGCCAGAAAACCTGTCTATAAACCAGGAGGCAAGCCCTCCCCATGAACCTGTCTTGCTTCCACCTTGATCTTGAACCTCCAGACCATGAGAAAGGAGGCCTGCTGTGCAGGTCTGTGGCATCTTAGGACAGAGGCCCGAGGTACGCCACGGGCACGAGCATCTTGTCAGATGAACCACTGGCTGCAGGGACCACGGAAGACACTTTTCATTTCCCAGCGGACACAAATCTTCAGTTCCTGTTCTTGATTTTATTTTGGAAGTTTGGAGAACAGAATGAACACAGTGCGTACAGGTGGAAGACCAGACCCAACTCCCAACTCTGCTGCTGACCAGCCTCATGGCTTCTCCCTGAGTCCAGCTGCCAGGGCCTTGGGGTGGGTCCCCGAGGAACTAGCTTTGGAGCCCTTCGCTGTCGTGGAAGTGCCAGGTGCTGCTGTCCCCAAGACTGACAGCATGACATGTTCTCCCCCAGTAGAGACCTGTGGTGGGAGGCTGCCTAACAGGGACGCCTCCCAGGGCCTCCCAGAGCCCACTGGGTTTTGGGTCAAGGGGCCAGAGGTTCCTGCTTTGCCGTGGGTCAGCCCTGAAGAGAGTGCCAACCCTGGCTGGCCCTCTGCAGGCTGCCTGACCCATGGGGACGTGGAGGAACTCCACCGTGCTGGAAGTCTGCGGTGTCATTGGAAGCCTGCGAGCCCTGCAGGCATTGCAGCTGAGCGAAGCGAGGCATGTGGGGAAGAGGCCTGGTGTGCCTGGGCTCCGCTGAGTCTGGGAGCGCCATGTTGGTCGGCTTTGTTAGACAGTCTTGAGGCAAAGATATGCCCTATCGTCCCTGTCCCCTGAACTGCTGGTGACCCCAGGAAACTTCGTACACTTTCCAGCGCTTCACCTGAGCAGGGAAGGTGTGGGTTGGAGCAGAGGTCTCCAATCAGGCTGGGCCGTGGGTGCCCAGTGCTGGGTGGCTGGGTCCTCTTCTCCTGGATTCCCTGCCTGCTCTCTGGTTTCCACCATCTGCCCTCACCTTTGGCATCTGCTGCACCTGTTCCCATCCTGTCTGGGGATGGAACTGAGTTGGGCATCTTGGCTGGCCCTGAGGCCCACAGGGAGGGACCCTTCTGCCCATTGCTGCCCTGGAGGTCTGGAGAGTCTATGGAGGAACTTGATATTGTGACATTATGAGGGAGGCGATGGATCTAGGGGCAAGATGGGGACATCTGAAAAGGTAAAGAGTCTCAGGAAGAGAGGACCCTCGCTCCAAGGCCAAGGGGCAGGAGTCCCAGGGATGGAAGGGACTCATGGGCTGGTTCCCTTGACCTGCCCGTGAGACGCATGGAGAAGGGGTGCAGGAGAGTCTGGACAGGTAAAGGGTCCCGTGACCACAAAAGGTCCTGCAGGCCACACAGCCGAAGAACGACGGCCTCCCCAGCACTCTGAAAGGTGCTCAGCGCCCAGGAGGAACTGGGGGAAAAGCGTGGATGGCGTGTACTGGGCAGTAGGGTGTGGTGTTCTTGGTCTCCCTAAGTTCCCCAGAACTGGTTCCCAGAAGCAGTTGCAGAAAGCGGCCGCTCTGCTCCCTATTCACCTGGGTTGCTTCCATTCGAACAAACGCGCGCGGGGTGCAGATTGCGGGGTTGTGTTCTCCCTTGAAAAACACCCTCGGTAAACACGAGCTCCTGCTATCATCTCGAATGGCCAGGGTGCGGCGAAACACAGACGTGTGGTAATTACCCCTGGAAGCATTTGCGTTTGCAAAGACAGACCGACAGCATGCTGCTCTCCTGCCCTTCTTCCCTGCCTGGAAGTGGGAGCGGTGGCCTTCCAGGCTGGCGGCATTAGCTTCCTAAGAGCCAGGGAGTCCGCGGGACTCTGCTCCCCTGAGCCACCCGGCAGGGGGGGTTAGAATCAAACCTTTCCTGCTGCATTGGGGCATTTGTCCCTTGAAAGGGGCGTTGCATAAACGTGTTTCCAAAGTACTTTAAAAACTGGAGCCTATTTTCTCTTTATTATTTTTTCTTTTTCTTTTGTTTTTTCTTCTTCTTCTTCTGGTGAAATGAAAACTAGTAGGCCCAACCCAGTCGTCAATGTGGCAAATCCACAGGATGAATTTCAATCTAATTTGAACTCTTTAATTAAAAAAAATTCAATAAAGGCTACTTAGGGCCAAGAGAATTTTTGGCTCTAAAAAGCATGTAAACATGAGTCACTGTTAATAAGGTGAGCACTTTACTTTGGGATTAGGCCTAAGTGACAGGGCCCTGGTCCCTTCTTCCTACTTTGGGATTGCGCCAGGAGAAGGCTTTGTGCTGTTCTGAAAAGGACAGAATTAGGCGTTCCATTTATTCTATCGATTTTAACAGCCTCATCTCATAAATACCCACCCCATGACACCAACGAGAGGGTTGTGGCCAACTCAGAACCATCGGAGTGGTTACTTCCAGGTGTTCCCTGAGCGCCTCCCTCAGCTTCTTGGCGGCCCGCTGTGCTGCCAGGGCAGTTCCAAGGTGGCTTTTCATCCCTTTCCCTAAAAGCGCAAGTAGGCAGGTACTTAGCTTCAGCCTGGTGGCCAAGAAGAGGTTCAGGTTTGGCGCCACAACCCAGACGCCATGTTGGAGTTTTCGGTTCAGTTCTGCAAGATTTCTCTTTGAACAGTGTTGCTTCTCTTTGGCTCCATGCAGGCGGTTTCCCACGGCTGGGCCAGCAGCTGCTGGGCGGGGCCGTCCTGGGAGAGGGAGGCTCACCTCTCTTCTGGGGCTGTGGATGGGTGGCTCTTGGCTGTGGAGTCCCTTCTGGGGGCTCTGCCTCACTTCAGCAGACCCGGACTTACACGCAAGGGTCAAACTGGGCAGGGTTGCATTCCCAGGCGGTCCAGTGTCCCTGAGACCCCGCCCCGCAGTGGTGCTGGCCTTCAGGCCTTCCTGGAGAGAACGTCCAGCGCAGAGGAGAGTGGCCTCCCAGCGTGGGGCAGGGCTCCCCGGGGCCTGGAGCCCAGCTCGGAGGCGCTTCCCAGTCTCGTCTCCCTGCGAACTTCTGCGCAGCCTGAGGACCTCACCCAGGTGCCAGGGCCTCACTCTCCACTGCAGTTTGGGGGCTGTGATTTCCCACTGGGATTTAAAAAGGAGGAGGAGGAGGTGGCAGGAAGTGGACGAGCTAGGGAGAAAGGGAGGCAGCCGACATCGGCGCCCTCACCCTGAGGACACCTTTCAGGATTCCCGCAGGGCGCGTTGGAGCCGAGGGCTCGTGGGGGTCCCTGTGGATGTGGGCTTGGCACTCATTCCTCTGGTCCCCTTGGAGCCCTGGTCTCCTCATCCCTAAGATGGGGCAATATTCCGAGCACATGATCCTCCCTAAGCACCTCCTGCTCACTCCTCACCTCTGCAGGCCTCGCAGGCCTCTGCACAGAGGAGGAGGAGGTCGGAGACACAGGGGTTGCCTCCTCAGAGTCTGTGGTCTTCCTGCTCGAGCCCGCCCCCGCCGGGCTGGGAAGAGCTGCCGTGTGTGGTGCCATGCTCCCAGCCCCACTCCCTGGCCACCACCTCCCTTCCTTCACCAAACGGCGACCCTGCTTCAGTCGGCTGCCCTCACCTCCAGGGCCAGCTCCTGTGTCCAGCTGCAGTCTGACGGCTGCCTGCCCTCCCTGGGGATCCTGGGTGGGGGACTCTCAGCTGCCTGTCTGCAATGCCCCACGGCTCTGGCTCCAGGATCGTCTGGAAGGGTCCTCTCAGCGGTACACTGCCGGCTCCTCCGCCTCCCCAGAATGTTCGGCGGCTCTCCGCTGCTTGCCCTTCTCCCTTGCCCTCTCTCCAGGGTCCTACCTGTCCTCCACGTTTTGTGATCTGGCCTCTTATCCTTTCCCAGCTCCTCAGGGAACCAAAGATCACCCCGTTTAGTCCTCTGGCCCCTTCTTTCTGAGCCTGGTCAGCTCTGTCCTGTTCTTCCAGCCCCTCCCTCCTCTGCTGGGAGTGCAGGATCCCAGGGTGGGGGCACCGTTCTGCTATTTAATTGGATCATATTAAGTTCTTAGACCACCCCTCCTACATTGGTGTCAACCCCAGGACCTTGGCCCTTGCTTTCCTTGGCCTGGAACACCCAAGTCTGACCCACGTCTCCAGCTTCTACTCAGATAACTGCTTCTTATCCCTCGGTTTTCTGTCCCTGTGCTGTCCTCAGCCTTTCCCTCGTCACCTGTGCTCCTCACAGTTTTTCCCTGAGCCCCGCCCCTTCCTTCTCACCACCTTAGAATGGAAAGAGCACACACACGTGGGGTCATCTGGCTGTTGTCCAGCCCGGTCCTCACCCACATTCCAAGCTCCAGGATGGCCGAGCGCGGGTCTCCTCACTGCTGACCCCAGTTCTAAGGTGGAGCGAGGCCTGTTGGGGTCTATTCGAGCAATCTGGGCACGGGGCGAGGAGATTATTATGAGACTGAAACATTTTGTTGTGGCCCAGGGCCTGCCAGGCTTGGATATTCGGTACTTGTATAAACAGAAGGGAAGAAAGAAGGAAGGGAGGGAGGCGCAGTGGCCACGCCCGGCTTCCTCATCCTCTGCAGGGCTCGGCAGAGCAGGGACACCACCTGGCTCAGTCTTTGCAAAGATGTGCCCTGTGGTGTCCAGAGCCCCAGCGTGGCCAAGGGCCGTTTCCTCTGTGGCCGGAGTCTTGACATCTGCGTGCCTACAGCTGGCCCAGCAATCTGTGGTTGTCCTGTGCTGTGCAGGTGGGTGGCAGGTTGGCCCCCACTGCCCACAGCTGGCCCCCATGCCTGCCAGCTGGCCTGGCTGGACCTGCCCTGTGCTGGGTCTGTTTTGGTCAGCCTGGCTCTTGCGGTACCTGGGAGTCAGCAAAGATTCTCAGTCTCACATTTAGCAAGGGACAGAGTCATTTCCTCTCAAGAGCATGCCGAGAGGTGACCAGAGAATACGTCTCCCTTCCTTTGTCCTGACAGAAGCTGGGCGGCCTCCCCCTTATTTTGCTGCTATAAGAACAGGGCCTCACTGTGGGTCTGCTGGCCCCATGCTGTGCTGACCTGGCAGGCTGGCTCCAACTCCCCACAGTCGGCCCCGGACCTGGACATGTTCTGGGCTGGGTCAAGGGGACATGCTTTGGGCCTGGGTCCAGAAAGGTCATCACAGAGTAGGCGCTGCTTGCTGTGGCTCTTCAGGGTGAAGAGAGTAGGAGGAGAGAGTGAACCCCAGCTGAGGGAGTGGAGGGTGCAGCGTGGATGAGGACCGCCTGCTTCAGGGCCGAGGGGGAGGCGGTGCGGGTGAGCGCAGGGAGCAGCCGGGGTGGTCAGAGGGGCGCAGTGGGGTCCGCGAGCTGAGGCGAGGCCTTATCCTGGAAGGCCACACAGTGTGAGGAGACTGGCGCTCATGGCTTGATTGTGAAAGATCTCTCTGCTGGTCACAGGGTGGAGAAGGGAGGAGGAGGAGCAGGGAGGCAGGGTAGGGTGTCCCTGAGGACGGAGAGGGAGGAGCGGGGAGGGAGAAGGGAAGATGGAGTCCGGTCTGCCAGTCATTGCCTGAGTGAATGAATGAATGTCACGTCACTAGTTTTCTGTCCTGACCTGAAGATTCTTTAGTCTCATAAGTTTGAAGAGAAGGTCTTCTCTCAAGTAGTTCAAAAGGAATAAAGTAAATATAAAGAGAAAATAAAAGAAAGGCGACGAACATCTCTTGCAGAAGCCGCTGGGTTCCCACTCCAACAATGACTACGAAAGTCCTTGTTCGAGGACCTGGCTCCTTCGCCGGGTGACTCTGGGGAATGTGCTCGGTGTTGACTCTCAGTTCCCTACAGGGATGGGTTCCAGCTGCCCACAGGGGTGACAGGATCAAGGGCACCCTCTGGGGTGTCTTGGTTCTCCTGGCTCACACTTCCTCTCTGGCCTGCTCTGCCCGACCTCGGACGGGCTTGTTCTCGAAGGTGCCCCTCAGTGAGAGCACATTTGAAGCTTCCCCAATCCCAGCTGTGCCTGTCTTGCCAGCCATGACTCTTGGAGTCGAGTGAACATGAGGGACCCTGGAAATGGCCACTGAAACAGGATTTTTAAACCACGGGGCAGGGAAGATAAGCTAGCTCAGGCTGTCCATACGGAACACCGCAGGCCCAGCAGCTTCAGCAACAGAAACTTACTTTTGCAGCTGGAAGCTGGGAGGCTGGCATCTGGGCACCCCAGCTGGGTGGGCTCTGGGAAGGGCCCTCTTCCTGGCTGGCAGGTAGCCACCTTCTCCCCGTGTCTCCACATGTGCAGAAAGAGGGCTCTCTCTTCTGCGAAGTCCACCGATCCCATGAGGACCTGACCCTTACACCTGAGGTGACCCTAACACCTCCGCATCCCTCTTGCTCACAGCATCAGGTATTATTGGATTTCAGCGTCAATATGGGGCAGACATAAACATTTACGTCACAATGGCAGGGAAGCAGGCACAGTCTTAACCTGAAACTTCTTTCTCTGTTGGCTACACTATTTTCTGAAATAAAAAAAAAATTATTTTTGTTCTCAAGGAGGAACCCAAGGCTGGGCTTTTGTCTGCAGAAACAACCCAGCATCTTGACTTGGCCTCCAGGGCTCACTACGGGCCACCGTGAGTCCACCGTGAGGCCACCGTGAGCAGCAGCTCCCTGCTGCTGTGACAGCTACCTAGCAATTCTCCTGCTCTTTTAATTGTTAATTTTAAAAATAATTCTTCTGTTCCCTTCAGGACCTTTATTTTTTAAGTCATTATTAATTTAAGATCTGGAAACAAAAAGAAATGACATAACCCTTGTTGAGCTTTTATTCTGTGTTAGGTTATTTGTATTTTATTTTAGTTTTTACAAAATAAAAGTACAGCCTGGCATGATGACTGCTACGATTGTACTTAGGTGGTCCTACGGTACAGCAGCCTCCACGGGTGAGGAAACCGAGGCTTGGGACGCTAAGCACGCACGGCCTTGGAACAGCCTTGGAGGTTTCGTCATGCAGAGCCCAGGCTCCACCCCCCTCACGCACTTTCAGTCTGGCTGGGGCTAAAGGGGCCCAAGTTGATGGCTCCAGTTAGGTGACATGTTACCAGGTAACTTTCCTTAACCTACAGTGGACTTCTCAGGTCAGTGGATCATGGGTGGAGCCCACCCTGCACCCCAGGAAACACCTCAGCTCCTTCTGCATCTTCTGCTGTCTGATCAGCTTTTTGTCACCAAATAAGTAACCTTAACCGTTTTAGGGGTTGGTAAACTATAGCTCCGAGGCCAAACTTGGCCCATGGATTTAAAAACCAATTTTTTATGGTGACAAAATACCCATAACATAGAATCAACCATCTTAGGCATTTTGAAGGGCACAGGCCAATCGCATTAAATGCTGTTTCAGTCAGCTTTTCACGTCTGTGACCAAAAGACCCAACAAGAACAATTTCAGAGGAGGAAAAGTATATTTGGGGCTCATAGTTTGAGGGGTCTCAGTTCAAAGATGGCCAACTCCATTGCTCTGGGCCAAGGTGAGGCAGAACAACATGGCGGAAGGGTGTGACAAAGGAAAGCAGCTCAGGACCAGCCATCAGGAAGCAGAGAGAGCTCTCCTTACCAGAGACAAAATACACACCCCAAAGGCATGCCCCCAGGGACCCACCTCCTCCAGCCACACCCAGTTATCCCCTGCCAGGGTTCACGCACTGACTCGGCGAAGGCTCCGCAGCCCAGTGGTTTCTCCTCAGAACCTTCTTGCGCTGTCTCGCACGCCAGCTTCTGCGGGATGGCTCGGTCTAAACCATGACAGGTACCTTCACCTGGTGCCACCATCACCACCAGGCATCTCCAGGACTCTCATCTTCCTAGGCTACAACTGTGTGCCATGAAACAAGTCCCCATTGTCCCCTCCTGGCCCAGGAATGTCCACCTGACTTTCCATCTCTGCATTTGACTGCTTCAGGTGCTTCACAGAGGTGGGGTCATCTGATATTTGCCCTTTGGTGCCTTGTCTGTTGCACTAGGCACAATTCACTGGCTGCTTTCAGTAGCCTGGAGGTCTGTCAGGGGGCAGCACCTGTCGGAATTTCCTTCTACAGTTGAGTGACTGGGATATGGCTTTCCTGTGTTCACGTGTGAAAACACAACCAGTGAGACTCCACATCACGTTCCACCACGAGAACAGGAAGTTATATTCCATGTGTGTATGATAAACTCTACTGTCATGTATCTAAAAAGAACAGAATATCAAAACTACTCTAAGATTTCATCTCACTCCATTCAGAATGGCAAGTATCAAGAATACAAGCAACGATAAATGTTGGTGACATGTGGGGATAAAGGTACATTCGCATATTGTTGGTGGGACTGCAAATTGGTGGAACCACTCTGGAAGGCAGTATGGAGATTACTCAGAAAACTTAGAATTTGACCACTTGACCCAGCTATTCCACCCCTAGTTTTATACCCAAAGGACTTAAAATTAGCATTCAACAGGGACACAGCCACATCAATGTTTACAGCTGCTCAATTCAAAATTGCTAAACTATGGAACCAACCTAGATGCCCTTCAACAGTTGAATGGATAAAGAAAATGTGGTACATATACACAATAGAATATTACTTAGTCTTAAAGAAGAATGAAATTATGGCATTTGTAGGTAATTGATGGAGCTGGAGAATATCATAAGCCAAATAAGCCAATTAAAAAAAAAAAAAAAAAAGCCGAATGTTTTCTCTGATAAGTGGAAGCTGACCCATAATGGAGGCAGGGCTAGGGAAGAATGGAGGAACTTTGGATATGGCAGAAGGGAGTTAGGGGAGGGAAGGGGGTGTGGGGGAGGGGAGGATAGTGGAATGAGGCGGACATATTACCCTAGATACACGTATGATTGCACAACTGGTGTGAATGCATTGTGTACAGCCAGAAGAATGAGAAGTTGTGCTCCATTTGCATACAATGTGTCAAAATGTATTCTGCTGTCATGTATAACTAATTGGAACAAATAAATATAAAGAACAAATGAAAATATGTATATTCATGAAAGCTGAATAGTATTCCATTGCATCCAAAGTAGGAGCACCCCGTGTTCTGCATTTCACTCACACTCTGGTGGACCCTTGGATCGCTCCCACCTTTGATTAATGTGAGTAGTGCTTCTGTGGACGTGGGGGTAGAGATCATCGCTTGTGTTTGTAAATGAGGTTTCAGAGGGACATGATCACGCCCACCCACTTACACATGGTCTATAGCTTCTGTAGTGGAATTGCATCAGAGACTGCATGTGCTCAAAATCAAAAATATTTGCTAATTGGTCCTTTAGCTTAAGAGTCTTCCAATCTTTAAACTAATGGGACTAGGCCTCGGTCAGATTTTGCCTGGCCTCTGAGCAGACCATTTTCTGTCCCTGGGATTCAGTTTCCCCCTCTGTACAATGGAAGTGTTGGATTATCCTGTGATTTTCAAATTGTGCTTTCTGGGTCCCTGGTGGTCACTATAGCACTTAGAGTCTGTTGGATAGAACAGACACTGCTGGGGACAGGTGAAGCTCCACACTCACCCACTCATCCCAAGCTTCTCCATTTTCTCTCTTCTGTGCCCCAGACCAGACACGTTCTACTCAAGATTTACTTGGAACCCAGAAAATATTAGCTCTTGAAAATGTTTTGGGCCTGGGGACAAGAATGAGCTAGATGTGTCCTGGATCTTTTGATCCCCCAGTGGTGCTTGGTGTCATGAGATTTGTGGAAAGCCAGTTGGGAGGGGCAGACTCAGTCCTGTAGGGTGGGGTCATTTCCAGAGGTGAGGTCAGCTACTCTGGGGGAGGGAGGAGGCCCTCGGAGTGAGGGGGGCACTGCTCTTCTGGACCCCGAGGTTGTACTTTGTCATGATGCAGATGCTTGAAAGAGGGAGGTGGAGATATCGCTGGAGAAGGAGTCACTGAAGGGTCCTTCAAGGCAGGGGGACAGAGCATCACCTCTAGATTCCCTCTCAGCTCCAATGTGCTGGTTCACTAATAAAATCACTGGGGAGGTCCCCTGCGATTCCAGATTGCCACAGAGGAGGTGAACACATCCTTGCTCACCCACTGGTGGCCCAGAGATCTGCACTGCAAAGCCACCTGGTCCCTCTGTGTGGGTGTCATGGCTGCACAGAACTTTCTCATTGTTCTGAGTCCATGTCAGGTGAGTAGAAAGAACAGCCCAGTCACATCACAAATAAATAAGGCATGTGTTTCCAAAATGTTCCAGAACTTGCCTCCAAACTGGCCTTGTGAAGCGATTCATGTGGTGTCCTCACCGCTCCTCTGGTGTGTTATTTTAATTCACTATTTTGGAGGCTTGTGCACGTGGAGCAGTGACCTGTGTTCTCATTGTCCTGGATCTGGAGGGACAGTGTACCTGTGCCTGTGCCCCTGCTTGGGGGCATTGATTGCAGTTGAGCTTGGGGTCCTGTTGAGCTTGGGGCACTCCAGGAGGAGCTGGCCTTGAGGACTGTGGGCTCTGCCAGCTCTCCTGACAGTCTGCACTTGAACTTAGTGGCACACACTGGGAACACCGGCCCTGCCTGGTCCTGGGGCAGGCATTGTGCTGATTGGGAGGGGACTGTGATTATCATTCACATCAGAGGGAACAGACCTCAGAGAGGGAGGGGCCTTCCCTGAGATGAAAAGGAAATAAGTCCTTATTATGACAAGATCAGATTTAAATAAGTCTTTACTGTAGCACACGGTGACTAGTGACAAAGCTGGGTTTCCGATCGGTCCTCCAGGCAACTGCTGTCCCTTGCCTGACTGGCTCTCCTGCCCGAGAGGGGTGCGATGTGCTTGAGGTTTCTCTTCTGGACCGTGGCTCTGTCAAATGACCACGGCTCTGGCTGGTTCATCAGGTGAGAGACGCTCCCACCACGGAGGGAGCTGGGTCTGCAGCCCACTCTCCGAAGATTTCCTGAGATGACCGCAGCCATCTGCCGGCACTGGGGTTGTGGCCTCGCCACCTGGGGACAGTCTTGCTGGCTCCCATTCTTGCATTTCTGTTCCCTCTTCTGGAAGCTGCTCACATTAGTGGCCTCAGGATTTGCTCCAGCCCCTGTCTCATTGGGGTCCCTACTCCAGCACCATTTCTCTTTCTGGAAGGACCTTCTCTATTCTACCTCTAACATCTCCTGTCACTTGCTGTCTCCCTACCCTGATTTGTCATAACACATCATTGTCTGACACTCTTACAGCAGTCAGAAAACTTTCTACAGAGGGACACATAGCATTTGGTCCCAGCCCTGTGTGCCCTGTGGCCTCAGTTGCAGCTGCTCATTCCTATTGTTACGGCATGAAGATATCCAGGGACAACACGGAAGTGAATGAGCATGGCATTTTAATAAAACTTTATTTACAAGAACAGGTGGTGGGCTGACCTTGTCCATGGACTATACTTTATCTGCTTCTTGTCTCTATCATCTGACAGAATGTAGGGAACTCACCCAGGGTAGATTCATTGCCGTATCCCAGAACCTAGAACGTAGTCGTCACTCAATGGATATTGAATCACAAGTGTGTGAACCCTTAAATTTCTACCTTTCCTTTTATAAAAACAGCTTTATGGAGGCCTGTCTGTATACCCATAGAAATGTAATTTGATCAATTTCACTGACCAATACCTCCCCTCCTCCCCTCTCCCACCACTCAGTAAAATTAATATGCACCAACAAAAAAGGAAAAATAGCTTAACCAAGTTAGAGTCTGCAGAGGTGGAGTTCACCATTTAAAGAGCACAGCTCAGCCCAGTGCTGTGAACCCTCCCTCCACCCTCCCTACTCCCAACCCAGCCCTAGGCAACCACTGGTTTCTCTCTGTCCCTTTGGATTTGGCTTTTCTGGCCTCTTTGAATAAATGGAGTCACACAACACGTGGTCTTTGGTGACTGCTTCTTTCGCGCAGTATAACGTTTCCAAGCTTTATCCACTTTGCCGCGTGGAACAAAACTTTATTCTCTTTTGTTGCTAAATAATAAGCCACTGGTGAATATGCATTTTATACAGCATTCTTAGCTGGTGGATGTTTGTGCTTCCATGTTTTCTCCACTTTGGAACACCAGCAGTGACTAAGGCTGCTTGAACGCCCACGTGCAAGTTTCCGTCTGTGGTCTCATTCCTCTTGGATGTGCACCTAGAGCAGAACGGTTGAGTTGCGTAGTAGCTGTACATTTAACACTTAGGGAACCACCAAATTCTTCTCCCAAGCTGCTGCACCAGTTTATGTCCCACCAGGGAGGAGCCTCTCTGTATCTTGTCCCCTTATGGTTACTGTCCCTCTTTTGATTCCCGCCATCCTGGTGGGAAGCGGCACTTTGTGTGCTGCTGATTTGCATTGCCCTGGATAGAGCAGTAATTCCTGTCCTTATTGGCCACTCAAGTATCATCTTTGGAGAAATGTCTATTCAGATCCTTTGTCTATTTAAGAACTGAGTTACATATGCTTTTTTATGGAGGTGCAGAAGTTTGTTATATATTCTGGAAATAAATCCTTGAGTAGACACATGATTCACAAATATTCTCTCCAATCCTGTGGGTTGTCTTTTCACTTTCTTGTTGACATCCTAGGAAACATAAAAAGCCCTACACTTTGATGAAGTCCAAATTACCTATATTTTTCTCTTGTCACTTGAAGTTTGTGCTCACCATGATTTACTTCACTTTTTTTAGCCCTAGCTCTCTTATTGAGCTGTTGGGTCCACCGTGAGTCAGTTTCTGCATGTGTGAGGGGGAGGGTCAGATTCCCTTCCCACATCCAGTTGTCCCAGCACCATTTGTTGAAAAGATTTTTCTTCCTCTATTTTATTGTCTTGACGCCCTGGCAAAGAATCAATTGCTCATATGCACAAAGCTTCATTTCTGGATTCTCAGTTTTATTCTGTTGGTCTGTGTGTCTGTCCCTGTAGCAGCACCTCACTGTCTTGATTGCTGTAGCTTTGTAGTAAGCTTGAAACCAGGAAGTGTACGTCCTTCAACCTCATCCTTCCTTTTCAAGGTTGTTTAGCATCTTCTCCTTTTTATTTACCAATGGTGCTGCAGGCTAGCTGAGTGCTGTCTTGCTCAGAGAGCTTTGGAATTACCTTGAAGGAAGTTTAAAGGCTGTTCTTTTCTAAGCCATGAGAGACCTGTGGTGATGAGTTGGAGGCTCCCAGTCTTGATTCTGTCTCTGCCTCTCATTCGGGTATTTCTCTTCCCTATCTGCATCCAAGTCTCTCCAGCTTGAAATCAGAGATTCAGACTAGATGGTAACTAGTTCTGCGGCACCCCACACTTGGTGGAAAAGATCACTGGGCCAGACAGAGCTACTGTACCTTTCAAAGAAATGCTGAAATTGACAAACTCAGGGTGAGAGAGTACACCCAATGCTCACTGAACTGCCTGGAAAATGAGTCCATGGTTTACCCTCATTAGAAAGTTGTGCCTTTCAACATTGACCTTGAAGATGAACATGAGGTCCATCAGACTGGAGGAAGTGGGATTGATTGGGCTGGCGTGATTGCAATCCAGAGTTGAACAATCCTGTTTTTGTTTGTTTGTTTGTTTTTGTCTAAATTCAATTCATCCATTTGTTTCCTTTCTCTTATCTGTTCTTACCCAAATATTAAGGGAACATTAAAAAAAAAAAAAAAAAAGAGGATTCAAAAAGGGATTTAAAAATCAGAGTAAGGGTGGGAGACTGCGTGCTTTGCCTGCCCCAGCTTAGAGAAAGTCTCCGCTTCTCAGGTCTCTAGATCCCCTGCGTGAAAGGGGCCTGGAGAAGCTGCGCTACCATCTGCAGGTCACGCAGCATCCCTCATCCTGCTGACCCCTTGGCCCTCCCTGCTGCTGTGGCCTGGGTTCTGCTCCTCACCAGGTGCCTGAACTTGGGTCCACTGTGGCCAGATGCTGTTCTGAGTGAGGAGGAGCAACGTTTCTTCACGGACATGGCGGGAATTCGGGGGCTTCAGGCCTCCACAAAGCTCTAGACTACAGAATGGCGCAGTGAGGAGGGTCTGGGGGCGTGTCTGGGGCGAGTCTGGGAGGCGTGTCTGGGGCGTGGCCTGGAGGCGTGTCTGGGGCGTGTCTGGGAGGCGTGTCTGGGGCGTGGCAGCGCCCAGCGCTGGAGGTTGTGATCCAGAGCCGAGATGGGGAGACGCAGGGGCTGCACCCCAAGTGCCAGGGAATTCGATTGTACTCTAAGAGTGATGCGAAGTCACTGAGGTGTTTGAAGCTGGGAAGAGATGTGACCTCAACCTCTGAGAGGCCTCTGGGGGGGCATTGTGGCGAGCAAGAGGGGAACAGAGGGCTAAGGCTCTGCTGAGGTGATGAATAGTGGTGACCCCAAAGGTGCAGACTGGGAGAAGGGGCAGGCAGGACAGTGGGGACAGGAACCTGTTCTGGAGGTCATTAGGATGGTGGTCTTCTGCCGGGGCAGTGGAGGGTACAAGAGGTGGAAGACTCGAGTGGGACTCTGGTGTGGGACTTGGCGGCCAGGGTGGATGTGGGCCTATTAAATACAAGATGGCACCGGGGAGACCCTTTGGGTAGAGTAGTTACTGCAGCACTTGGAGGGTCTTCTGTAACTCTATGTCTAGTCTTCCTGTCCCGCCAGAGTGGCAGTCCCTGCAGGGAGTGGTGGCCTTTGCCTTTCACATGCCCTGAGCCAAGCAAGGGCTGAGGCATGACTCCATTGTTCTGTGACTGTCCTGGTATGGAGAGATGTTATTGAGATTCCGAATAACCATGAAGGGTCCTAGTCTGCCTGTCTGCTGCCTGCACATGCCAAGCCTTGGACCCCCAGCCCCTGGCCCCTGGCTCCTCATGACTATTCACTGGGAGATTCCATTCAAAGATTTTGCTTTTTCATTTGAAGAAATGGTTCCTACTTATCTCTGATCTAGACCAGATTGGCTTAATATGAAACAAAAGTCCCTTGGTGGCCTAGGACTGATGCTTGCTGGGCTGCCTCTGGGCTCTGGGGGCTGGTGATGCTCAGATGTGTCCAAAAGAGCAAGCCTGAGACTGTGTGTATTTGTGTGTGTGTGTGTGTGTGTGTGTGTGTGTGTGAGTGTGCATGCGTGTGAGTGTGCATGCATGTGTGTGTGCACATGTGTGTGTGTAACCCAGGGAATGGATGGAAACCACTTGAACACCACCTGCCCACTCTTGCTGTTGACAGTTGGTTGATATCAAACTCTGGTTTCGGTCTGCCCTGGTCTTTGACACCCTATCGAGTTCCACAGTCCTTTCTCTGTGAGACGAAGCTCTTGCATGGTGGGAACGGCACCAGTTCCTGGGACCTGTCCAGGCTCTGGCTCTTACTAACCCAGTGACATTGGACAAGCCTCCCAACTCTTCAGCACCTTGCTTTGACTATTGTAAAATGCAAAGTCCTGAACTCCTGGGGAAGAGCTGCTGTGGGGTTCAATTAGATGCAAAACAGATGGCCCACATCCCTGCACCTTCTTGGCCACAGTATTTCCTTCTGTACAATGGGAAGAGTGATTCCGGGCTTGCTGGGGTGTTTTCCAGCTGAATGCTCTTGCTGAGACATGTTCAATAAAACATGTTTCTGTATGAAACAATCAGAGTTTGATTGATGGCCTAGGTGAAGTCTGTGGTCTCAGTTACAAACTCAAGTGTGTGCAGGAACCAGGCAGGTGGGATAAAGCTGGCCAGGGTTGGGTGGGGGATCCTGACACATTGAAGATGGCTTTTCCTGTCTAAAGTGGGTGGTGGCTATTGTTTGTTTCACTCCAGTTGGCTGAATTCAAGCAGCCAACCAGGTTTCGGGGTGCTCGGTCTTACTTTTGTGCAGTCTGACTTTTCAAGGTTGGCATCTAACCATATTTCAGCCCTCTGACAGTTAGAGGAGGTCTGTCTATGAGCCGGGTGTGGTCTGCAGTTTGCAATGCTACTAATCCTCAGTAAAATTCCTCTTCCATTAAGGCCTGGCTCAAGCAACTCCCTCTGGGCAGGGCTGTCTGTCTGTACTTCTGTTCCGTCCAGAAGGCACACGCCCCAGTGCCCCCTGTCCTTTCTGTGTTGCATGCATGAGTTACTAGGCGTGCCCCCATTAGACAGGAACTTCCCATGGGCAAAGCCTGGGTCTCAGTCATCTTGATCACCTCTGTAGCCCGGCCCAGAACAGACCCTGGACACTAAACCCTCAGTCAGTGTTTGGTGATGAGACAATCTCTCTGATGTGGAACCAGCAAAGTCTCCCTGTGGCTTCTCTCTCTCTCTGCTTTTCTTTGGTTTCCTCCAATCCTGGGTCTGGAATTTAACTCAATGAAAAATTCCTAAAGGACAGTCTGACACAGGAGTTGGGCAAACGTGGGTCAAAACCTGCCTGTATCTCATTCTCTGAGCTGCATCTGCACAAGGAGGCAGCCAGAGGGCCAGGGAGTCACCCTGTCTGACCCCAAACCCGTGTTCTTGTCATTGCAAATCAAACTGAGCTGCCTCAAGAACCAGAGCCTCATGTCCTGACTCCCTGCCTCAAGCTCTCTGAAGCAGCCATCGCGATTATGTAGTAGGAGCAAGTGTGGTGGCCAGAGCTTAAGGAGTCCCTCTGTGCACGGATGCAGTTCTTGGTGCTTCCCAGGGATGCTCACATCTGAACTAGGTGCTCTCATTATTCCCACTTTACAGATGTGAAAGCTGAGTCACAGAAAGGTCAAGTAAGCTGCCCAAGACCCCATGCTCAGGGAGGGTGAGGCCAACGGGGCTTCGAATTCACCCTGTCTTGCTCTAGAACTCCTGTTCTTAGCAGTTCAGTTCAACTGGCTGCGTCTGCAAGCTGGTTATGATTGGAATCACAGCCCCGAGCTTGGGGCCTGCTGTCATTTTGCTCAGCAGAATGCATCTAGCACATATCAGTAATTCATTACTTTTTTTTTTGATACTAGGGATTGAACCCTGGGGTGCTTCAATACTGAGCCACATCCCCAGCATTTCTTTATTTTTTTGAGAAAGGGTCTCACTGGATTGTTTGCAGTCTCACTGAGTGGCTGAGGCTGGCTTCCAACCTGCGATCCTCCTGCCTCAGCCTCCTGAGCTGCTGGGATGACAGGCATGCACCACCGTGCCCCGGGGTTCATTACTTTTTATTTCCTGGTACTATTTCCTTGCCTGCATGTGCTTGCATCTGCGTCCGTCAGCCATCATGAACAGCACTTCTCTAAAGATTCGGGGCAGGCTTTTGTGGAGCATGTTTTCATTGTTTTTAGGCTAATACTCAGACCCAGGTGAGGTGTGTGCACGTTAACTCTGTCAGAAGTGGCCGACTCTTTTCCAAAGTGGCACGTGAATTGCACTGGCTGCGTCTGTGACATCTTTGAGTATTGCCAGCTTTTATGAACCGCTTTTATAGGTGTGCTGCAGTGTCTCATTCTGTGTCTGAGTTTGTCCTTCACTAATGATGAGGACGGCGGATGCTTCCGCCTGCCGCCCGCATCTTCGTTGGCAGGCTTTCTGTCTAAACTCTGGACATGAGTTCTTTGTCAGATAAATAATTTGCATTTTTCCCACCAAATCTGATTTTTGTTCTCTTAACAGTGTCTTTCAAAGACTAAATGTTTAATTGTGCTAGCGTTTGTTTGTCAATATCTTTTCTTTTATGGTTTGTGCTTTTTGTTCTAAACTAAGATATTCTTGCCTAGCCCAAGGCCACAAGGACGTGCTCCCTGCGACTCCCTGAGGTCTCAGCTTTGTGCTACACATTGAGGTCTCATGCTGTGCTCTTCAAAAATGCTTTCTGCTTGAATCCTAACAGCCAGTTCATGCGTTGGCTCTGTTTATGTTCAGTTTACAGGTGAGGAAATGGGCGGAGAGATGTTCCCTAGCTCCCTCATGACCACAGGCAGAAGGGCTGAAATTTTCTCAGACTTCTAACCTTGTTGCAATTAGAAGAAGAGTGTGGCCATCCTCAGGACTCGGAGTATTTTTGGGGAAGTGGTAATAAAAGAAAAAATATATAGGCAAGTTTAAGAAGAATATTGATCACGTAAAAGTCAGAGCACTACAAGGGGAAAGGATAGAAGTAAATTGCAATGGAGCAATAATATTTAGATCAGATTGTAAATGAAAGGAGCTCAATTGTCCAGCATTTCTTGTCTTAACTTGGAGGATAAAATCATATGCCCATGGCACTAATCAATCATCTGTCACTGGAAAGAAAAAGTTGTATAAGTACCTTAGTTAGAGAAAAAGGTTTGATGGCAAAGTCCTTCTGGGAACAAAGATAGGTTCCAGCAAATGGTAAAAATAACCATTTTTATTAGTTTTCTATGGGTGCTGTAACAAAGCACCACAAAGTAGATCACTTGAACAACAGAAGTCGATGGCCTCAGAGTTCAGGAGACCAGAGACGATGGTGTTGGCAGCGCAGGTTCCTTCTGAGGCCCGTGGGGAAGCATTTGCCCTCTGCTTGTCCCTGTCTTCCGGTAGTATATGAGCAACATTTGGTGTTCTTCCAAATACAAAATACACCGAACGACTTACAAATGCATCCTTTCAATGGATGCGAAACAAAGCAAACAGAAGATAAAGACACTTGACCGAGGGTCAGGAGACAGGCTGTGCATTGGCTCTGCCATTTTGTGACCTCTGCCCTGGGCCTTCACTATGCTGTGACCTTCGCCACACCATCTTGACATGGCCCAGCTGCCACCTGACATGTGGGCTCACGAGAGGTGTTAGCCAGGAAGGCCTCCCCAGGAGGGGTGCGGAGGAGGGGTGTCGCCTAGGTGCGGAGTCTCCTCACTGCTCCAGCAAAGCCTGAGATCTCTGCTCTGACTCTGCCGACTGCCCCGTGGGGGCCTCTCCCATTCCAGGCGCTGGGCTCAGGAGTGTGTTCTGTTCCCAGTCTGCTATCACTAACTGGGTGGCTTAAAACAACAGATTCGTGTTGACTCAGATTTGGAGGCCAGTGTCCAGGCTGGTTCTTTCTGACACCCTGAGAAGGCTTGCTCTATGCCTCCTGGCCCCCAAGGCTGCCACCGCCCCTACCCTTGGTTGCAAACATGTCGCCCAGTCTCCACCTCCATGGCCACAAGTGTTTTCTGGGTCTGGTTAGAGGCTGCCTCTCTTTTCTCTCACGGAGACTGGTGGATTCAGGGTCTACCCTGACAGTCCAGGAGGATCTCATCTTGAGACCCTTGGGTTGGTCCTGTGTCCCCCCACCTGAGGTCAAGAAAAAGTAGATGGATGCTTCTAGACACAGCACTTATTGACTGACAGAGACAGAGCTCGAATTCTGGTCTGTTTGACCTCTAAACCCACGACCTAGCTACCTAACCTATGGCTCCCTCACTCCATGCTCCTAATGGGGACAGTCATGGTGTACATGTCCCTGGCTTCTTGGTCTTCCCA
This sequence comes from Sciurus vulgaris, assembly GCF_902686455.1. Classification (NCBI taxonomy): domain Eukaryota; kingdom Metazoa; phylum Chordata; class Mammalia; order Rodentia; family Sciuridae; genus Sciurus; species Sciurus vulgaris. The sequence goes on from NC_136462.1 coordinate 8,075,261, forward strand.
ATCCTCATGCCACCCTGTGCGTGACTGAGGCTGAAAAGGGTGAAATGTCCTGCCTGGTGTCACGTGGTGGGCAAGAGGCCCTGTGAGTTTGCACCAGTGCTGCTAACCTCCGAGGGTTGGCCTCCTCTTGCAGCCTCTCTCTAGAGCTTGCAAGGAGCAGGGCATTGCTGCAGCCTTGCTGTCCGCACCTGCTCAGCAAGGTGGTTGCCCTGCTGGCTGCTCCGTGTAGCCCGCCCGGCCTCCCAGCCCTGCTTCCCTTTCCTCCTGCCCCTGGGTCTTTGGGAAAAGGGGAGTGGGAGGGCACAGGGCCGCATCCCTCTTGTGGCTGCATTCAGTAACGGAGTGTGATTATCCAGCTCGAGCCTCGTCCTGCGTCCGCTGACTCCCGGGCTGGGTGGTGGGCCGTGCTCAGCAGATGCGAGGCATCTTCATAGCCCAACTCTGCCACGGGGTCTGGGTCACAGGAGCAATTTCAACCCGTGGTCTTTGATGCCGGCTGTTGGGTTTCATAAAAATTATATGGAAAGTTATAAAAGGGTGATAAGGCCTTCCAGTTTTACCACCAAATGGAAAAGTTGTCCACACGAGACTTTATAACCATCTTGTAGCAATTTCGAGGTTCTGCATCACTTTAGCAGATTATGCAGTAAAGAGTCTTTGAAGGAAACAGTAGCCTTTGGTCTGATGTGGACGAGACGGGAAGGTAACGGCCTGCTTCTACTTTGCCAAGCTGGGACTTGGACCCTGGGTGTGGCGGACCTGGGCACTGGTTGACTCTATGGATTTCCTCCGAGGCACATTCTGGCCCTCTCAGAAATATTGTCTTTTAGAAACAGGAGCTATTTACAACCACCGTGAAAGTCCCTGCTGGCGCGGAGTGGCTCCTGGCACAAGGAAGCAGGTGACGTAGGCAGCAGGCCTGGGTCCTGTCCCAGGTGCTGCTCCGTGTGGTGAGGTTTGGGAAGGATCAGTCTTCTGAGCCTTGGTGTCCACCTCTGACAACTGGACAGTGACACCTTTGCCTTGTCGGTCTCACTCAGGGTCAAGCGTCAAATACAAGACAAAGCTTTGTCATTTTTCTGGGCCCATTCAGACTGTACATAATAATAACTTCAATCCATGTTGTTTCTACAACTCTTGAATTTCATCCGCAAAAGACCTCAATTTCAAATAATGTCCTGTTCTCAGATTCCAGATGGACACATCTTTTGGAGGGGGGCTCTGTCCGACCCGTTCCTTTAGGCACCTAGAAGAATCGAGACTTCTCTTTGGGGAAAGACAGTTGAGCTCTGAAGGATGGTCTTCTGGATCATCCCACGGTACTATTTGAAGGGGTGCTAGCCTTTTGTTCTCCGTCGTGTCTCACTACAGAGCTCCCATTAGACAATAAGCCTCCCACATGCAGACAAGGACAAAGTGACTCGCCAGGGCAGAGGGCAGAGGTGACGTATGGTCTCTCTCCGAGGCTCCCGTGCTGAGCTGCTAGGCCTCTGCTGGCGTCCAAGCACTGTGGTGGGCGTTTGGGGAGTGGACCTCTGGGGTGCAGGTTGAATGGTGGAAGCATAGGGCTGGGACAGACTCTGCACGTGTGACAGCCAGGCGTGGAAGCCTGTGAGCTGCAGGCCACAGCAGAATCTCTAAGGGCATCGCTGTGCCAGTCAGTGGCGGGACTCATCCTGTGTGTGCATGGCTGCTGCTCACCCTGCCCAGATGCCACTGGGTGGACACCTCCCGTTTCCTGTGTCCAGCTGACAACCCTTCCCAGAGCACATTCCCTGGGCAGTGCAGGTTGCATTATACAACCCTCCTCCCTCTGTCCCTCCCACTAAGCCACAAGCCAGCTCTCCCTGGTCTGGGTTCCTGGTGTGGAGCTAGAACCCGACAGATAGTAGGTGCTCAGCAAATGTTTGCTGGGTGAGTGGAGGAGGCCTCCTCCCTGCCTCTGAGCTCCCACATGCCGGAGCCCGAAATCAGCTGCTCATTCCTCCCTAAAGCCACTTTACGACACAGACCAGGTGTGGCCCAGTGACCCTTGCTGTCAATCTGCCACACAGCTGAGGGCAGGATGATCGGTGTGCAGCAAGATTTGCAGAAGCCCAGAGTGAAGGGGCAGGCAGGGTCCTGCAGCTGCCCACCCAGGCTCCCTGTTCACCTAGTAGGCAGTACTCCCAGGTGACACTGTTCTCGTCCCCAGGTCTGGACTGAGAGGCGAGAACTGACTGACCTGTTCCCCCTTGACCCCACCCCACTGCTGATGAGAGTCTGTTTATCAGCTTCCCCCTGAGCAGCACCCCAGAACCCCAGAGCCACTGTGTCTTCCATGACAGACGGCGGTGCACTCACGGTCCTTCTGGTGCTTTGGGAGTGATTCTATCCCACATTCCAAGGGCAGGGAGGTGAAAACAGATGAAGTCATGAGCCAGCCGGAGGCTCAGCCAGCAAGCGAGACGCAGACGGCCCTTCCTCCTCCTTGGCAGCGGGTGGAAACTTCCCCTGTCTGGCCTCTGTTGTCCACAGCTGCAGGGGTCAAGCCCTTGGACTTGAACATGTCCATGCCCATGCTCTTGCCCTGGGGACCTGATTTCTGCCCTTCCCTTTGCCCCCTTCTTCTTGGTGGTGACCCTCTCTGTGTGGGTAACGTCCGTCTCGCTCACCATAGCCTGGTGCCAGGCACATCGCAGAAGCTTGGGAAACATTTGCTGAATGAATGAAGGTACCTCTGAGCACCTCGGCGGTCTCAGAGCTGGGAGACCCTCTAGGAGAGTCAGTGACAGAGATAAGGAAGGTGGGTCTCCAGCGAGGGCCTGTCATGACCGTGGCCACACACGGAGCAGCACGCATCTGGCACCCCAAACTCAGGATCCTGTCCAGCCCAGCACCTCTCTGCCAGATCTGCTCCTGAGGTTTGGACCCTCCCCATCCTCACCTCCCAGGTGGACTGACAGGAAGAGAGGAATTAATTTCTTAGTGCCAATTTTATGTCAGCATTCACTGCTTTAACCAAAGTGATCGAATTTGGCAAGTCACACAATGCTCCAAATCAGGTGAGCCTCCCAGCTTTTGCCCACAATGAGCTGGAGGCCAATCAGATGCCAGCAGAGTGAGCCAGCACTTGAACTTGAACTTGTGAAGCACATACTCTTTCCACCAGGCATTATCGATCATGCGGCTCACATGTCTTTGCCAACGCTGCACTTACTGTTCTCAATAGTTAGCTACTTTTAAATACAAATTGATCTCAAACTTCTCTTAAAATTTAGTCCAGTGCTTGAATAGATGCCAATCCCATGGTCAGAGAGTCACAGGGCCATAAATCCACACCCGTCCATGCTGCTTGGCTGTGAACTGTGGGCACCTGTTCTTGGCAGGAGCTCTTCTTTCGGGGTAGCCATGCATGGATCCCCTGCTCCCCCGGCCAGGATGAAGCTGTAGGAGCTAATGTATTCTGAGTCAGACCAACTGCCGCTCATGAAGGGGAAAAAAAAGACTTGCTTGAGTAACCGTAATAATTGGAAAATTATTTTGATAGCCTGAAACAATCTAATATATTACAGAATTTTATTAAAATAATATCAAATCAAATTAACTGCTATTCCATAATGAATTAGGTAACAAGGTAGGCAGATATTAATCGGCCTTGGCTTCTAGGCAGGGGAGCCCGGAATTTATTAGTTCTTGTGGCTGGCATGAGGGTGAAGCAGAAACCACTGTCGCCGCCGGAGAGGGACCCCCCTGAGACGCACCAGCTTTGACTTCTCCCCCCTGCCCTTACTCCCACTTTCTAATCCACCATTAAACACTTGTATTTCTTTTATGTAGGGTCTTATGAAATTTTTAATTTTTTAATTGCTTTGTGATTTAATAATGAGGACTTTTCATTTTGCCCGAAAAAGGAACGAGATGTGATATTGAAATTCTTTCACCTTCTCCACCCTGGCTAACCTTCATCCCCTCCGTGCGTCTTTCCTGTTTCCCAAGACTGGATACTAGCAAACTCATCCCCATGGGGACCCATTGCTGAGCAGACAGGCATCAGCTGCCTGGACGTCGGATTCCTTGAGAGGAGATGGTGTGGGGCTGCCCAGATGGGCTGTGTGGACAGTCTACGGGGAGCCGCTGTGAGCCGGGGAGAAGAGCAGCTCGCAGCTCAGGGAACCGGGCCTCTAAGTGAGGCGGCTCCCATGTTTCCCTTCTGGGATTTCCTCAGGTCTTGAACTTAGTGTTTTCCAACCTTTAAAAATGTCTCCAGAGTCGTGGAAAAAGAAAGCGGTAACAGTTTGCAGATGCGGTGGGATAAATGCAGAGGGCTGGCAGGTCCCTCTCAGCTCCAGCCCCTGCCGCTCCTGGAGGTGGGGAGCCAACACCCCTGGACCTTCAGTGTCCATTTGTGGGCATCGTAGGGTGCTCCCCTTAGTCACCACTGCTTTCAACTGCTCGGTGCTCCTGTAGCCTCTGAAAGTGCTGGCTAGTGTAGGGCCCCTTTCTCTGAGCCTTGGTTTGCTAATCTGTAAAATGGGGTGCGACAACTTTGGGAAGTCACTTTAAGGCAGGGGACTGTCATATAAAACTGCCACTACAGCGAATGGCAGCACATTCGGGCTTGCAGGGGTGAGGGTGACAAGTGATGACCGTGAGGGTCATCACACTGTCTTCACAGTGGCCCAGATAATGGAGATGCTCCTTTTATTCTGCTACTACAGACAAGGAGGCTGAGGCTCGAACACATGGCTCAGGGTCATGCCACCAGCAATGGCGGAGGTGGGTCATTTCTAAGAGCAGAGCCTCCGGCCACGCCGAGCGTCTGTTTGTGCTCGGGCTTGGCTTTTCCCTGACTGGGGCATATTGCCTGAAGGGAACCTGGTTCTGGATCGAGGTTGCAGCAGGAGATGAACCTGGAGAACCTCGTAAGTTCTGCGCAGTAAGGAGAAGCCTATTCACGTCGGGGACCAGCCTGGATGGGAGGCTCACCCCGTGTGTCGTCCCTTCGTCCCCTCTAACACGCACGGCGCGCGCGTGTGCTCTGCGGGTTCTGTCTCTATGGACAGGACTCGTCAAGCTCTCTGACAAATGTCCTGAGTTGAGGAACCTGCCTCTGCTCACCTGCCATATTTCACAGCAAGGGCTCCTGCCTTTGATGAGCGCTGTGGGGACAGCGGAGCACACCAGCGGGGAAGGTTGGGTCACTAACACGGCTCAGAGCCCACAGCAGCCCCGTCCAGGAGGCCCCGCCTGTCCCTCCTGCAGAGAGTGGCCCGCCCTCATGTCCTTCTTGCACCAGCACCCTGATTCTTTTGGGGAGGGAGACTTTTGTGTGATTGATCAGAGGATCTGTCAGGTGAGTGCTCCCTGTCACTTCAGCTGGGGCGAGATAAGTGACCTAGGACTTGTCGCTTAGACCATTTGTTCCCAGACCCTGTGTCTTGAGATGCAGCAGAGGGACGCAAGAAAAACGCAGTGATACCAACAACTCGCCAGTGATAAACTGCCCGAGCCAGCTCGCTTCCTGGTGGCTGGAGAAGGACCCTCTGCTCTGGTGTGCATTTTATTTGGAAAAGGTCTTGGCACCCGGTCACCTGCGTACCGCCTCGTGCTGCTCTGGACACACGGGGAAAGCCTACGTCCTGGTGAGCAGCGGAGATCGACCGTGCGGGCAGTCATGCTGTCAACGGGCTCCTGTCGCCACAGGCAAGCCCTTCCCTACGTTTAGTGGACACAAACCAGACTTGGGCTCAAAGTGAGCACGCACATGTGGAGCAGAGCCCGGGCCTGTCCCTGGGGAGTCGCGCCTGGTCGTGGGCCGTGCTCAAGATGATTTAAGGCCGAATGTGCTAGCGCCTAGGGGGACTCAGGAAGCGCTCTGAGTTTAGAGGGAGGGACAGAAGGCTGTCCGGGGACGCGGTGGCTTAATGGGTGGAGAGCTCTGGATTCCTGGGAGGAAGGAGGGTACTCTGAAAGAGGGCAGAGATGAGCCTAGGCCCAGGCAGGGCTGGCCAAAGCCCAGAGAGGCCCTTTGAAAGGCAGAGGGACAGAAAGCCGCTGGCCCTGGGTCTGCAGGGAGCAGTCTACCTGGCACCTTGAAAGCACTGGCAGCCCAGGCTCTGTCACCAAGTGTCATCCTCCTCTGAGAGGTGGCCACTGTGGTAGAGTGACCCTGGGAGATGGATGCTGGAGAGCCTGTCGGGAGCCCCACCCTCACTAACCCAGGCGGGACTGGGCGGGAGGGTGCAGGGCTTGCTGACTTGGGAAATGCCAAGTCTTTTTATTTGTGGAAAAAGAAACACAAAGTTTCTAGGATAAAATGCGAAAATCCCAATAAGATCAAGAAGGAATTGTTCCCATTGATCGCAGGCGGCGTCGCCAAGTCTGTCGACGCCGAAGCTCTCTTCTTTGAAGTCTGAATGTTCCTAGCCGCTGATACCAAGTCGAGATCCATTCCTTTTGTGTTAAGGGTGCACAATCAGGTGCTCCGGCCAGGTGACGTCCAGGGTTCCGTGGAGAGAGGGAAAGAGGGCTGCGAAGTGAGCCCACTGAAATGACAAGCAAGCCTTGATGACAACACAGAACACGCCGTCTCGGGAAGACGCCCTCCCTTGGCAGGTGTTTCCTTGAGACTGTAAAACAGTTTGCCTGGTGCAACCCACAGTACAACAGAGCCGCTCAACAAGAGCGTCTCATCGTCACAGAGGGCCACCTGCAGTATTGGCCCCTCTTCGGGCACGTGCAAGTTCTCTGTTTTTGGTGAGTGTCTGGGATAGACATTTTGAAGCCAAAAAAGAGCCCACAGTTTATTTCTGCTCACATTTGTATGTGAATTGGAATTTTTAAAACTGGGCGCAGTGGCGCAGGCCTATAATCCCAGCGGCTCTGGAGGCCGAGGCAGGCGGATCCCAGTCCAAAGCCAGCCTCAGCAACAGCGAGGCACTAAGCAATTCAGTGAGACCCTGTCCCTAAATAAAATGCAAAATAGGGCTGGGGACATGGCTCAGTGGTCGTGTGCCTCTGAGTTCAATCCCTGATAACAATAAATAAATAAATAAATATATAAATAAATAAGTAAATAAGTAAATAAATAAATAAATATTGTAAGGCAGAGGTAGAGAAGAGAGGAATCAACTACATCCCAATACTGATGCACAATTTGGCCTTCATTCTCTTTGGTTTACCCACAGTGTGTAAAAAGAATAGAAATCAATGCACTTCTCTCTTGCTAAAGAGCTACAGGACAGGTAGGAAACTTGTTATTTGTTACTGATGGCAATTAACTGAAAACATCAGTAGTGTGTTAAAATGAAACACAGACATTATTACACCATACGATGCAGTATTCACAGAGCGCTTGAAGACACGTGAAACTTCACACACAAGTGCTTGCACTTAACCTTGTAGGGCTCAGGACCCAAATTACCCCTTTCCATCCCGACCCCGGGTGTGAGCGTTCATCTCTAAGACACATAAAGGTAATAAGTTTAAGGATTTTTCAACCACCGCAAACTCTACTCTTTTTTTTTAATCCACCAAGAAAGAATAACTTTCCTTTCTAATTTGCAGACAGCTTGGGGTCCGAAGGTCTGAAATAATATGCAATTAAATGAAAAATTTTTATTTGTGCTCTTAGACAGCCAAGAGATAATCTTAGGACTGCAAGAGAGGATGTGGGAAAGAGATCGCCACTCACCTTGTCTTCGAAATGGGCTGCTTCCCCGGGCGGCTGAATGGGAATTCATAGGGAAGGACTTTGCCAGGCCTGCACTGCACAGGCAAAGTCAATTTTGTGCATATTTTTTTTTATCATGGTTTGGATATAAAATGCAACCCAAATGAAGTGAACGTCTCTCTTGTGGATAATTGCTTCCAAAAGAATGAGTACCAAACAACACCCTCGGTGCTTACATGGGAAAAAATAATAATAAAAAGGATTTAAAATTAAGGACAAAAGGAATAAAAGGGTAGATAAAATCTGAGATGCATCGGAGGGAAGATAAAGTGACTTTTTGGCAGCAACTTTAATAGAAGCTTTGCTGCAAAAGTCATCTAACTGTGGTGTTAACTGCGCCTTCTTTACTAACCCTTGTGAATGCACGCGTCTCTGTTATTATCTCAGTTTAAAAGGATATATATCTCACATCAGAATCAGCTCAAACTAGTTATTGCACATTATTTTGCATTTCCCATTTCCGTCTGTGGGTAATGAGAGATCACGCCGCTTAGCCCATTTGGGAAAAGATTATGAAATGGCCTTGCAGTTCTCAAGCCCGGCTCCAGGCCACTCCTGTGCACACGGGTTGCTCAGCCTCTGCTGGGGGCTGGACGTGAGGGCCGAGGAGCGAGCTCAGGTGACCAGGTGGGAGGAAGGAGTGCCAGTGTCTGGGCCAGGCCTTCGGGAAGCCCTCTTCTGCTGTCTCCTGGAGCCCTGGGCCTATGGGCGAGGATAATTTGCAGGGAAGGGGTTGGGGCTGAGTCGGATATAGTGGCCTGGGTGGGGTCTCGAGTTGGCTTTGGAATTCTGCATTTGTATCTGATGCATTCCTAGTGCCAGGAATATGCTGGGGGACAAGACCAACCACATGCTCATGACACTAACTTTGCAGCCTTCCTCTTTCCCACCTGGAATACAGCCGAGTCCTCAGTGGCGAGCGGCCACCGAGAAGTCGGAAGGTGGCTTATCTGACGTCCAGGTGGGTCTAAGAGCTGTGTTTCCCACGCTCGCTGCTGTCTGATGGAGCCTTGCCGGCAAGTTGGGAATGATGACATTTTTCCTTATCAACTTTGGAGGCGAGATGACAATGTTAACTGGAACTTTTGGCATGTCTCTGGTCAGGGAATCTTGTCAAGGGACATTTTGATAGTTCTTCGATCTGCGTGGCAACTGCTCCTATCACAATAAATGATTTCCTCTTTGAGAAAGGAACAAGTAAGTGAGCTACCCCTGTGAGCAAGAGGCATGAGCTAGAGTCTGTGACCGACCGGCCACCAAGGGGAAAGTGGCCCTATGGCTGTGTGGGTTCGCTGGGGCTGTCACAACAAAGGACCACGACTGAGCGACTCGCACAGCAGCAACGTGGGGCCTCACAGTCTGGGGGCTACAGCTGTGCTCCAGGTGTGTGGGGCCGCGCCCTCTCTGAAGGGGCCAGAGCAGGGTCTGCTCCAGGCCTCTCCCTGAGCTCCTGGGAGCTCCTTGGCTGGTGGCAGCAGAGTCCCGGCTCCAGGGCCGGCCCCGGGAGTGGGAATGTGCCTGTGTGTGTCCAGACTCCTCTGTCTGTGGAGACACCAGTCATACTGGACTTGGGCCCGTTCGGCTCCAGTGTGACCTCATCTTAACTAATTACATCTGCAATGACCCTATTTCCAAATAAGGTTGTATTCTGAGGTATTGGGGACGAGGAATTCAACGTATGGATTTTAGGGAGGGACATAACTCAACCTCTAAGGACGGCCTACATGGAACCAGAAAGCAATCGCAGCCTTCCAGAGACTTGTGGTGCGCACGAGCTCGCTGCCACGCTGGATGGGAGCAGATAAGAAGGAGGAAACCGTTTCACACTTTAACACTTAAGTATTTTATTAAATAAAATCATTTTATCAAGGAAAAATGCAGCCACAGCCCAGAAATTTCCTTCCTCAGAAACAATACTTCATGCTTCCTCTCATCAGATGTAAGAACCTGACCCCGCCAGGATAAAACACTGTCCATGAGATTTCTTTGATCAAGGATGAATTGTGTGTTTTCTAGAACTTTCTATGCATGGGAAAACAAGGTGGGTGCTCTCTTGTGTCTGTTTTCTCTCACTCAGCACATGTTTGAGTTTTGCCTATGTCCTTGGTCTCTCCAGGACTTGTTTCTCTTTTGCTAGACACAGTTCTATCACACAGGTTCACGGTGGTCTGTTTATTCCTTCACCTGTGGGGCGACATTTGGCTGTTTCCAGGTCTATTACCAGAAAGGCAGCCATGAGTGCTCAGGGGAACGTGTTCACATGTGGGCGTGTTTCCATTTCTGTACTTGAGCAGGGCTACTGGCTCACAGGAAGGTGTGACTTAAATTTTATGTGACTTAAATTTGATGGTGGTTACCAGTTTTCCAAGGTGGTTGTGCCTTTTTCTAGTTCCACCAGCGATAAATATGAGTGTTGCTTACTCAGGATCCTTGTGGGCATTTTGTATCCTTTAAAGTTTAGCCATTCTTCCTTTTTTTTTTTTTTTTTGGTGCCAGAGATTAAACCCAGGAGCACTTAACCATGGAGCCACATCCATCCCTAGTCCATTTCAGTTTTTTTTTAGAGAAGACAGGGTCCTGCTAAGTTCCTTGGGGTCTCACTAAGTTGCTGAGGCTGGCTTTGAACTTGGGATCTTCCTGCCTCAGCCTCTTGAGCTGCTGGGATTACAGGTGTGCAGCACTGTGACCAGTCTAATTTTAGCCAAGGATGCTTAGAAATAGGTCATTATGGTTTTAATTTTTATTTCTTCAATGAGTAATACCAGCTACAGTAATCAAAACGGTGTTGACTGAGAGATGTGTACATTGAAGAAACTGAATAGAGAGTCCAGGAATGGACGTACACCTGTAGGTCCATGGACTGTTCAATGAAGCTCAACAGAGACAACTCTTGTCAGAACAGTGTTGCAACAGCTGGACAGCCATGCGGAAAGCAACACATCTCAACTTTTCACATATGAAAAAGAATTCAACAGATCATAGCTCTAAACATAAAAGGTAACATATACAGGTATATAATATAAAATATATTTATAAAGTGTACCATAGCTCTAAACATAAGTGGTAACTATGTAGATGTGTGTAACATAAAAAATAAAATGTCATATATTTATTTTATATATGTATATGAATGTGAATACTTTGTGAGTTCATGACAGAAGAATATATTTTTAATGGAAAACGATGAGATATTGAGCTTTATCAAAACACTTCTCATGAAGAAGACGGAAGGGCAGGTCACACCTGGGAGGAAATATGCACACCACATGCAGCATCTGCAAAGGCCTGGCTACCAGGACATCTGAAAAATCTACAAATCAACAGTAAAAAGACAAAAAAGTCAATAAAAATGCACAAAATATTTGAACAGATACCTCACAAAAGAAGGCTATGGAGTGCCAATGGGCACCGGGGAATGTGCCCAGCAGGACATGCTCGACACTATTTTTAAAATCCAGATTTCGCCTGCTCCTCTGGCCTCAGTGGAGCTGGTGATGTGTGGGTAAAGGTTGAGCCCCTGGATCTGGGCAGCCCGGGTTTCACTATCAGCTCCACAGGGGTTAACTTTGTGGACTGTGCAGGTCCTTGACCCCTCTGGCCAGGTCTCGCTGTGTGTAAGGAGGATCACAGTGGGTGGGGACTGTGTGGGTTACTAGCTTCCTGTGCTCAGAACGGTGTCTGGAAGGCATGAGTGCTATGTGCACAGTATCTCCGATGCTGAACCCCTGTCTTGTGGCCCGACCTTTATTTGTCTGCACTGAAACAGTGTTCCATGGGACCCACTTTGGAAAACATATCCAGAGCAGGAAAGCCCGGGGATGCATTTGAAGAAACTGAGATGGACAAGGGCCAGGAAGGCAACGGCTTCACTTCTTACAGCCTCCCCTGACCCTGGAGCCTCTCCACTGGCCTCTGGAGGTTCTCACAGGAGAGAAAAGGTGGCACGTATGCTCCCTCAAATGAGGACATCTCTGTGTTCCCCAGTGCCATTGCCATGAGCCTGGGCCAGTGCTGGGCACGCAGTAACCACTGACTGAATGAACCCACTCCTGAGTTCCAAGCCCTGTGGACTTCAGAGCCAGGGTCTGGGTCAACCTTTCCACCAATAGCTCATGGAGAGGGCCACCTCCAGTAGGTGTCCTTCAGTCTGTCTTGGTCCCACTGCCTCCGGAGTTGAATGCAGTGGCAACTGCAGACCTGAAATGACCAACCAGGCGCCATCTCCTAGCAGGGATTAGCAGAGCTCAGCAGTTTCTCAGTGAATGGCTTCCACGCGGAGAAGATCCACCTTCTCAAAACATGGAGACTGGGTGCTTGGCTGGTCCAGTGCAGAGAGAGCCAAAGTCAACCTGCAAAGTACTGGATGCCCGGCTAGTGGGGTGGTGGGTCAGTGAAGACCAGGCTTGCCCACCTCCTTGGCACTGAGCCTCTCTTCCAGGACAGGACCTCTTGATGCACAAAGGTCCTAGTCCTGGCCTACAGAGTGGCTGCGGCTGAATCATCTGGAGGCTCTCTCAAGACTATAGATACCTCCTTGCCATCCCACGCACTCTGCAGAAGGATTGCTGTGGGTGGCACCAGAGATTCGGACTGACACCACATCTCCCTGGGAGGATGAGATGGGAGACCGGGTGGAGGAGATGCTGGCCTCGAGGTTGGTGTCTTTTAACCCTTCTCTCTGAGGGCCTCTCTCCCTTTCCACGGCCACTTCTTGCTCCAGGGATGCCTGACTTCACGCCTTCTTGGAGCGAAGGACACCACGTGCGTTCCTGTGGCTGTGCCTTGGTGCACCCCCCTTGCCTGGGGTTTCAACACCTCCATAATTTGCAGAGACTTACTCTCCACCAAAGTCCTCTTCTTGTTTTCTACCGTGTCAGGAGAAGCCACCACTAACCTCGCGGCTTAGCACAGCACAGGTCTATTGGTTGTCCCACAGCTTCCCTGAGTCGGCAGACTGGGCGTGGCCTGTGGGACCGGCCCTCTGCTTGGGGTCTCTCAGGCTCCAGTCAGGGGCTTCTCACCTGGAGGCTCCTACGGTGGGGGTCCTGCTTCCCCCGGCTGTGGTTGCTCCCTTCTTGCAGCTGCAGGACTCAGAACATGGTTCTTTGCTGACCACTTTTCCTTTCTAGAGTCTTCTCATGGTCTTTGTCCTTGGAGCTCCTGGCATGGCTGTTTGCGTCCCCGTAGCGACCGCTGTGGTGGCAGGCAGCGCAGTCACCATTCTCGTGGCACAGTGCACAGAGCGCCTCGGCTTCACTGTGCGCCATGGCTGGGTGGAGTCCCAGGTCCAGCGGGCACCCAGTGGTGGGAGGGGTGACACAAAGGTGTGACTCCAGTGTCAAGAGTTTTCGGGGCCTCTGAAGTGTCCGTAGTCACAATCCCGTGAACCCATCCTCCTCCTTCCCCAAACTTTCCCAGACACCCTCCAGGAGAACTGGCTCCAGACCCCTCAGGGTGGCCATGGCCACATGCTGTTCCCAGTGTGAACTGGCCTCTCTGGGCTCACACCACGGAGAGAGGAGCCAGGGTTCTCAGCGCTCCGCCTTCAGGGCAGCTTCTTCCCCTCCCTGCCTGAGGCTCACATCTCCAACGTGCCTCTTAATTCGAGTCAGGACTTTTGCCCGTGGTGTCCCCAGTCATGTGCTGCTGCACGGAACTCCTCCTCAAAGACAGGTAGGTTTCTTCCGCCAGCAGGAGTTCCTGGCTCCCACACCTTCCTCTGTCCTCCCTGGCTTCGCGTCTCTGGAGAGACTGCTCAGGAGCCGTCTCTGAGTTGAGCTCTGCCAGGGAAGGGGTGTCACCCACGATGGAAGAATGACGAATTCACAAACTGAGATGCTTCGGCGCATGAAAGACAAGGTCAAGGTCAAAGAACCTTGCCTCCTCCACCCCTTTTGTCTTGCTCTGCCTCCTTCACGCTCCCCTGAAGCCTGTCTCCCTCTCTTCAAACATTTCTTAATAATCTGTAATTTTGTGGAAGGGATAAAGGATAAGAGGAACCTAGAAGGTAACTGGATTTACATATGAATGTTGGGTTTTCATTTTAATTTTGACAAAGTGTAAAGGTTGCTAATAAAAGCATCATTACTGCCTCACCGTTTCTTTGATGGACTATGGAACAGATTGCTAAGATATGGAGACAAATCCAGGGGTCACCGGTTTTACCAAGAGCTATCGTTCATTCTTTAACAAAAAACAAAACACCATGACAAATTTTTTTAGAAGGATAAAAAAGGAATGACATGATTTTCAAGGTAGTTATGGCCATTGTGAGCACTTCTTAGAGGGACTGAGCCTCTTTTGGCTTCAGAATGAGTTTTGTGTTTGCTGATGCTCAGATGGTCATGTGGCTGGGTCTCCTCCAGGACACTTAGTGTCTGTGGCTCCTCATGAAGAGGTCTTGGGCCAGTCATGGTAGTGGGTGGATCGGGGAAGGGAGCTGTCCTAAGGAAGAAGTTGGAGTCCTGGATCCATCCTGCAGCTCATGTTGACTTAAGTAGTAGATTCAAAATGGTGAGACAACCTTCTGGAGTAGGTAGGAAGGAGAGGAGGCCTCCAGGCTAACCTCCAGCTGCACCTGGTCCAGAGCTTCCACTTCTAGGGCTGGGGAGGTGGGGTGCGTTGCATTGCCCAGCCAGCAGGAGGCCCTGAGAGTTGACCTCTGGAGTGTCCATTCCCCTGGGATATGAAGCTGTGTGATGTTCCTGAAGTAGCTGGGCCAGTCCTGTCTCATATACACTTGCTGTGTGACCTTAGACAAGTCACATTTCCTCTCTGTGCCCTGGTTTCTAAAATGAAGTGAGACCAGTGGCTTTCAGCATGTGCTCTGTGGAGTCCCAGAGAAGTTCTGGTGGGGCACCGTGGTGCCCCCTGCCCTGTCCCATGGGTACCTCATGACATGGTGGGTGTCTACCTCTGCATACCCTTTTCAATCCCAGCAGCTCTGTTTCAACTGTTCAATGCAAAATTTCATTAGATGAAGGGTTTTTGTGGATTGAAAGAAATATCACAAAGCAGTGTTCTCTGATCTCTAAAGAACTTTCTAGTGTTCTGATGATCTGCTGTTGTTTAATAGGTAGACGTTCTGCATCAAGAGCCGAGACTTCCTATGCGGCATTTGAGGTGTGTGTGTGTGTGTGTGTGTGAGAGAGAGAGAGAGAGAGAGAGAGAGAGAGAGAGAGAGAGAGAGAGATGGAGAGTTTGTTTGTGTGTGTTCTACGTCCAGGTCTGTTTTCTGCCAGCTTGTAAGAACACTGCAGAGCTGCGTGGTCTCCGTTCCTGTCTGATGCCCCGGACAGTGGCTTATCAGTTTTAGGGTTTGTGTATATTCGTTTGGTTTAGCTTTGTTTTCTGTGTCCTGCTTGTTCTAGGTCCTCTGGGGTCTCTGTAGTCCAACGTTCTTGGGGGAGGGTGTCCAGTCGTTACTAGCTTTCACTGTTTGAATGTTTGGATGTCAACTTTTTTTTTTTTTTTTTTTTTCCCTCTGATCATCCTTTTAAAAAGCTAGAATCTTCTAAATTCTACTCTTGGTCCATAGGTAAACTGAGGCACTGGGTGGGGGAAGTGGACATACACTTCACCCCTCTGCTGGTCCCACGGAGCCCTTCTCTCCTTGATGGATCTGCAGCTCACCATGAGTGCCGTCTTAAGGTCGTACAGCACTTCCTTAGATGAAGAACCTTCCAGTCCTGAAGGGTTGTCCCTCAGTTAAATGCATTCCAGTTCACCTGTTCATTATCTGTGAGTCATCCAGGTGGAACACGGGGGCTCACAGATGCTTCTGGCTGCGTTTTCTTTCACTGATAGGAGTGGGGGCTGCTCAGCAAGGTGCTTGGGTCTTAACCAGGTATCTATCTACTCAATGCAGGGAATTGCTTCTTTTGAGGAATGCTTATGCTTTTCTTGATTATTAAAGTAAACAGATATTCATGATGCATAATCTGGAAAATATAGCAAATCCCAAGCTTGCAGCCACCCGCATCCTGCCAGCCACAGGTCGCACCCTGCCACGCGAGCACATTGCTGCGCTCTTCTGGGTGCGTTCAGGCTTCTGTGAATGTGTGTTGATTCCCATGGTCCAGTTTTGTTGGCTGCCCTTCTGTCTCCAGCCTTTGCTTTCATCTTTGCTGACCAAGGGCCAGCCTGTCAATGGTGTCATGCTTGAGGGCAGAGTGCGCTCCCAGAGACACAGAGAGCCCCACCTACAGAGGTCGCTTACCTTGGACAAGGACATCGGGGAGCCAGGTGACATGGAGAGGGTGGAGCACACTTGGTCTGTGCCCTGGCGCAATGGCATGAGCCAGGCCCACCCAGCTTGTGCCTCCACCTGCTCTCCCACCCCAAGAAGCTCACGCATCCCCACAGCTCCGTGGATGTTGCCCACCAGAAATCAGACTCATTCCCCTGTTCCCCAAAGGCAAGGGGAGAATCTGACAGGATCTTATAGAGATGGACAGAAAGGGTCCCAAATCACCTGGTCTCCCAACCGTCCCAGCATGGCCCATGCTGAACCCCAACCCCGAAACCTGGAGGCACTAATTTCACACATTTTCATTCCCACCAAGGTGAGGGCCCTGCCTGTGACACTGAATGCCTCTGAGACTCAGAACACTGTCCCCAAAGGGATCCATGCTCACCGGGTGTGTGAAACGTGCCAGGCACTTCACGCCTGGCTTTCCTCGTCCCATGGCACAAGTGCAAGGTGAAGGATCCACTAAGACACGAGAAATGGCCAAAGCTGGGAGGTCAGGGACAGGTCCAGAGCCACGCAGCTGGTCCAGGCCGAGGCGAGATGTGACCCCTCCTCTGTGCGGCCCCAGAGCCGGTCCTTTCCAACTCTCTCGCGCGGCCTCTGAGCTGGAAGAAGTGAACTCTGTCCTTCCCTGCCCGGCACGTCCTGGGCTCAGAGAGGGGTGGGCCTCCACGTGCCAACCTGGCTCCCAGGAACAGGTCAGGAACCTCTGAGGACCAGCAGCTGAGCCAGTGGGAGGTGGGAGGACAGGAGGGGCACTTTAGGTCTGTACAGAGGCAGAAAGAGGTAGCTGCAGTACTTTGAGTCTGCACTTGAACTTGAATCAGATCTACTGCCCCAGGAATACCCTGCCTTGGCAGATTGGCAGATGACAGGGTATATAGCAGGGCCTCTGAACACTTGGATAATAAATGCGTAGCTGGTAATGTGAGGTCAGGTCCTACCCAGGCCACTGGACGCCTGACCAGGCTGTCACTAGATGAGCAGCTCCTGACAGTGGAGGGATCCGTGTCTTCCTCACTGCTGGCAGGTGGGGGACTCGCCCGTGGTGGACAGGCTGCTGGCTCAGGCATTTGCTTCTTGGACAGAGCTGGAAGTGCCCGCCTTTCCTCTCTCTACTGGGCCCTGGGGACGGGGGTCTTGCTGTGGACTCTGGAGGCCAGGTACACTTTCTGCCTTGGCACTCTCCCTGTCTGGGGCTCTGGGCAGGTTATTTCACCTCCCTGAAGCTTCCTTGGTCCACGGTGGGCAGACATCCACACTAGAATTGCCGTGTGATCCCCATAACAATGGCACGGAGCGCTTTCCAGTCCCAGGACTTGCCACGCGAATGTGGCTGATGGCATCCTGCCCAGTCCTCCGTGCTTCTGCCGGAGGGGACGCACAGCCACACACAAGAGACTCACACGCACAGACACACACACAGACTCACACACACAGATACACACACAGATTCACATGCACAGACACACACAGACTCATGTGCACAGACACACACACACAGACTCACACACACAGATACACACACAGATTCACACGCACAGACACACACACACAGACTCACGTGCAGACACACACACACAGACTCACACCCACAGATACACACACAGATTCACACACATACACACACAGACTCACGTGCAGACACACACACACAGACTCACTCACACAGATACACACACAGATTCACATGCACAGACACACACAGACTCATGTGCAGACACACACACACAGACTCATGTGCACAGACACACACACACAGACTCACACACACAGATACACACACAGATTCATACGCACAGACACACACACACAGACTCACGCACAGACACACACACACAGACTCACGCACAGACACACACATACAGACTCATGCACACAGACACACATGTGAAGACACATGGTTCGTAACATGCATGTGTACCACCACACGTGTGCAATATTCTCACACGTGTACCGCTGCATGCACACCCACATATACCCATGCCCTGCACCTTTGCACCTCCTGCTTTCCTGCTTCCCGATTCGAGCTCTTGCTGGCTCTGCCTTGGATTCACCCTCCCCCGGGAAGCCTGCCTGGTGGCTGCACACGGTAGCTGTCGTCTTGGCTCTGCTCCTCGTTTCTCACATGTCCATCCCCTGAACCTCCGCTTGGTCCCCATGGCGCCATCAAGAAGTCACAGCAGAGCTTCTCACAGGGCCCCTGCAGACACAGGGGCAGGGAAGCCCCAGCACCTTTGACCGTTGGAGACCAGGAGATACACTTGCGGGAGCCCCAGAGCTGGGAACGCGCCCTGGAATGCCCGGCTCCTCTGCAGTGTGTCCCCAGCGCCGGGCCAGCTTGGACAGCCCCAGATTCCTGCATTTGATCCTGGCTACTGACTTGGGAATGTTGGGCCCCCAGGGCCGCAGGCGTGTGGGGTCTTCAGCGGGGGGCGGAAAGGGGTCTGCACTTCATGGGGTGCTGTGTTTATTCTTCACTGCAAGTAACGAGGTCAATACTAATCCTTATTTCCAGGGAAATATCAGTGTTAAGTGAACTGTGATTTCTTTCTCCAGTTATTCTCACGTGCTAATGGAAGCAGCAGAGTGGACGTTCCGTGGTGGTGGGACGTGGACCTGCTAAGCCATATTCCGACGGAGGATGGTGGGGCAGGGGCTGGACAGACCGCCCACTCCAAGGGGGTGGAATCCCAGCCTGCCAAGAGCCTCCAGCTGTGGGAGTCTGTCCTTCCCGTCACAGGCCCCTCTAGGTGGGACCAACCCACCCTGCACTGGTGCTGAGCTCAGAGAAGGCAGGGAAAGCGTAAGCAATCCTGAGGGCCTGAGCCCAGCTCTGGACGCCGCCGAGCCCTCTCTGCTGGTTCTCCCCTCTGCTTCCTCCCCTGGCCTTCCAGCTGCTTCCATACAAGCTTTGGAACTGGGTTCTCATTGCCCGAACCCCAGACTGGAAGCCGGGCCCTCCTTGTCTGGTCTGGTGAGAGCAGATGACCAGGGACCTCCTCCTGCGTGAGCCCTGAGGGCACCTCCACTTGTGGGAAGCGAGGTCGCTGGCTGTCATTTTTCACATGCCTGGGCGTTCCCTGTGTGGCGCCTTGAGTCCTCGTCCTTCTCCTACAGATGGTGATCCAGGCTCTGAGAGGCCGGCCTGCCCACGTGGGTGGGAAGACAGGGCTGTCGTATAGAGCTGTGTGGCTCCAGATCTCATGCTCTTAACCATCGTTCTGAACTGGATAAACGCAACTGCCGTCCCTGGTGGGTGCCCAGCATAGCCTCTCAGGAACTCGAGGTGACGTGGTGACATCTCTAAGCCTTGACAATGGAGTTGGAACACGAAGCAGAGTCCATTCATGGGCAGTCATGTCCCCTTGATCCACTCAGAATGTGCTCTGGCTGGGTGACCTTGGACAAGTCATTTAGCTTCTCTAAATATCACCTTCCTTGTCTGTAGATTGACAGGAACAACGGGGCCCTAATTACTTGAGGGACATTAAATGACCAGGTGCCCACCTGAAAGGAGCAGATTTGGATGTCTGACAAAGAAATGGCAAGCCCTTAGTGGACAGCAAGCCAAAATGTCACGAGAGCGCTGCACCAGGGAGATAAGACACCATCTGGACCAGAACTGAAAACAAGCCAAGAAGAAGGGTATATAAACTCCCCTCTCAGACGGCTCCCTGCTCAGCCCAGCTCTCCTGACGACTCCACGTCAGCCAGGTTAGCGAGCCCCACCGATCATCCATCGCCGAGACTCCGCTGCTCTGACGGCTTCACCACCAGCGGGGCCTGCCCGTCCTCGATTCCCAGACCATCGGCCGGAGGAAGTTCCGAGACCAGCTGTGGTCTTCTCTCCGACTAAGATACGACGCGTTCGAGGTCGACGGAACCGACAGGACAGAGAGGACTTTGGACTATTTGATGGAGGTGTGTTTATTTGCCATACGATTTGATTGAAGTGTGATATTGGGAATATTAAGGTTAAGGTACGGATCGTGTTGTCCCGAGTGTATCATAAAGCCAACTTGTTTGGAACCAAATTCAGTCACTCGCCTCTCTGCTGCTCGCGACACCACCCCATCCCGAGTGCCCGTCCAGCCCAGAGGGAGCGGCCCTCAGGGACAGCTGCTGCAGGACCTATGCCCACCCACCACCGTTCAGTCACTGGCACAGGCCGTGAGAAGCCCGACTGCGTGCCAGGCAGCAGAGGGTGCCGACCTCCTGCACAGGCACCCCACAGTCCCAAGCTTCCCAAGCTTAGGGGACGGTCGGTAGGAGGTTCTGATGAGGATGCTGGTTGGTTGCTATGGGGAGCAGAAGGCTGTCAGGCGGACAGGGTGATGGGAACGAGGGGGGTCTGCTACCTCGGGAGGCCCAGGAGGCCTTCCTGGAGGAGGTGATGCTCGTCAGTGTTCGGGAGAAATTGCTCTGCCGAGGAAGAGAAGGACGGTGCCCTGGGAAGAAGGAGCTGCCTGCGGGCGTGGACGAGGGAGGACAGGCGCCTTGGAGGCGGGCGGTAACACAAGCATCATGTAAGATCCACACCACAACAGTGTCTGGGTGTGCAGGTCAGCGGCGAGAAGCACACGCAAGTGCCGCCAGATCGGCACCTTCACCCACTCCCAGAACTTTCCCGTTATCCCAAACAGAATCGGGCAGAGCGCACCGAAGCCCGACCTCCGGCAGCCCTTGGAACCACCACCCTTGTTGTCTGTCCACTCCGCCTGTTCTGGGTGTTTCCTGGATGTGGATCCTGGAGTTGTCCTTCTGCATGGGCCTCATCTCACGGGACGCGGCCGAGAAGCCCCTCTCCCCGTGGCCGAGCCGCCTGCCGTGTCTTCTCGTCTGCTGACGGCCGCCGGGGTCGCGCCTCCCTTCTTGACTCTGGGAAGGAAGCTGTGAAGCAGCTGCCCCGGGTCCCTCTTCCAGCTCTTTGGTACCTGCCTGGGAGCGGAATCGCTGCCTCGCTTGGTAATTCCATGGTTGGCCTTCAGGGAGCCGGAGAGGCTGGAACTGGCAGGGCTGGTCTCGGGCCCTCTCCACGCTCTCTCCTGGCTTCTCCTGGCTGTCTTGATCATTCAGACACACCTAGCGGTGTGGACCGGTGTGGACTGAGGCATCTTCGATATGGCGGTCAGAGGTACCCTGAATTGTGAAAAGACCTGAAATTCATAGTGATCCTATGACTCAGGTGCACTCTGAGGAATCTGGTGCTCAGAGAGGTTAAGCAACCTTCCCAGCATCACACAGCTGTCACACAGCTGAGATCTTAGTCCGGGTTTGCTGAGCTGGTGGTCTTCTGCCTTTCCCAGTTCGGTCCCCACCCTCAGTGCTGCCCCAGCCCCCGTGGCCCTGGCTTGGCTCTCTTCAGTGGGAACCCCTTCTTCCCCCACCGGTCCCTTCTGTCTGTGATGGGCCTCTGGGGCTGCAGGCAGGCGTGCTGCTCCTGTGCCTGACTCACCTGGAGGCCTCAGTGCCAGGCCAGCGCCCATGGCAGGGCGGGCCTGCAGTGGGCACACCCGGGCCTCGTCCAGCTGGGCCCGAGCGAGCAGGGAGGGCCTCCACAGGCAGAGAGCCTCTGCTGGTCGCGGGAATAAAGTGAGGGCTTATCTGCCTCCTGCTGACCTGGGGCCCCGAGAAAGCACAGGAAACTGGGGTAGGACGCGGAGAGGGAGACCAGGCCCTAGGAGCCCAGGCCCTCCTCCTGCCTCTGCCTCCAGCTGGGTGGACGTCAGCAAGGTCCTGTTCTCCACTCCTCAGTTTTCTCATCTACTAAATGGGATGATGAGCTTTGAAAATCTGAGTCCTAAGAAGACTTCAGGCTCCCAGCTCTCCTGGGAAAGCCCAGCCCTCAGTCGCTGCCCCTCTCTGCCTGCAGAGCCCCTCGGCACGGCCATTCCCACCCGGAAGCACGTGGAGACTGCCTTGGGTGTGCGGGGCCCGAGGTCCTCTCACCCCGGGTCCTCTGCCTCTGTGATCGGATGCCCTGCACCTCCTGATTTTCAGAGCCTCTCCTGGAGCAGGGCTCACATTTGGTCTGAAAGCACAGGCCCCTGTCTACTGGCTGCTGAGGCACCTAAATACTTCTCGGCAAAACTAACTGGTGAGTGGCCAGCCTCTGAGGCCCCCGGGTGCTTGCCGGCCCGCTCAGCCTCTTCCGGGGTTGCTGCAGCCCTGCAGGGCAGGCCTTCTCTGGGACCTTTCCTGGCCCTCTGGACTTTGTTTCCTCTGCTCAGCTGGTGTCTTCCCTGAGTGGAATATTTTCATGGCAACATTCTTTCTGAGCCAGCCTTAGACAGGGCACGGGGGCATGATAGACAGGTGGGCAGCGGGGGTGCAGGGCAGAGGACACAAATCCAGAAAAATGTCCTTGGGGCAGTCGGCCTCCTGAGACTCAGTTGACAAATTTGACAACGGCACTCTGCTACTTAGATGACAGCAGAGCCAGGCTGGTCCAGTCCACAGAGTACTCTGGTCAGCCATGGAGGGTCTGGAAGGGCCTGCTCAGCCTTTGTTCTTCCCGGTGTCCTATCCACCAACTTGCAGGCATGGGGCAGGAGGCTGCCTGTCCTCGCTCTGCTTTCCTCACCCCCTGCCTGACTTCTTTGCCCTTGGATGGAAGAAGGGTGGACTTATTTTCTGAGCCCTCAAGCAGTGGAGTCTGGTCTCCCAAATGAGGGGAAGCCACAGGGACACAGGCTTCTGATCCCCCCTCGAAGGGGTTGCTATGGTGGCTGGGGTGCCCCAGGCTGAAGTGGCCCCACCGACAGGCTGTTGAGCAAGTGGCCCTTTGGAGTGTGGAGGTCGAGCAGGACCAACGATGGCCTGAGGACCTGACCTCAAGGAGACACAGGGACAGGCAAGAGGAGTCACGTGGCGACTCACGGTGAGGCCAGAGTCGGTCTGGGCTGGGGCACAGGACGGCGGGCTGGTGTGCGGCAGACTCTCAGTCAAGTCCCCCGGGGGTCGTTCCTTCCCTGCTGTTGGAGTCTCCCTTCCTTTCCTTTGCACATGTGTGCACTGGGTGTGGGACACACGCAATGAAGCACGCGGCCTTTAAAGCACAAGGAGAATCCTGCCATTCGCTATGACCCTCG
This sequence comes from Sciurus vulgaris, assembly GCF_902686455.1. Taxonomy (NCBI): domain Eukaryota; kingdom Metazoa; phylum Chordata; class Mammalia; order Rodentia; family Sciuridae; genus Sciurus; species Sciurus vulgaris. The sequence goes on from NC_136462.1 coordinate 8,098,320, forward strand.
AGGTTTTCCAGGCTCACTGGTTGAGGACTTCGGGTGCTTCAGTCAGCTTTGACGCCGCTGTGACTCAAAGATCTGACCACGACCATTCGGGGAAAAGTTTATTTGGGGGCTCACGGTTTCAGGTCTCCATCCACAGCCAGATCCATTCCTCGGGGCCCAAGGTGAGGCAGAACGTCATGGTGGAAGAGCGTGGCAGAGGGAAACGGCTCACATGATGATCAGGAGGCAGAGAGACCCCACTCTCCAGGTACAAAATGTACACCCTGAGCCTGACCCCAGTGAACCGCCTCCTCCAGCCATCCGCCAGCCGCCTCCAGTTACACTCGGTTAATCCCGTCAAGGATTAATGCACTGATTAGGTTAAGGCTGTAACCCAATCGTTGTTTCACACATGAGATTTTGGGGGACACCACGTCTAAACCGTGACACCCTGTCATCGGTCTGGACCCCCTGGGGTGTGACTTAGGCTGTATAACTGCCCCAATGACATCCAAGCTCTGATCCTAAGAACCTGGGAACGTTGCCTTAAATGGAAGAAGGGACTTTGCAGATACAATCCACTCAGAATCTTGGGAGGGGAAAGATGGCCCTGGTGAGCCATGCGGGCCAAAGCGTGGTTGTGGATGTCCTTACAGAGGGAGGCAGAGGGAGACTGGACGGTTGAAGAGGAGGGAGAATGAGCGCAGCCGGAGGTCAGAGCGATGGGCAGACAGGGTGGGAAGATGAGGAGCCCTCAGCCACCCCCATGTGCTGCGGCAGCCATTAACGCCAATTTCCAAGTTCTCGGGGGTGGTGGCCTCAGGGGCACCGTGGATGTGGGGACGGGAAGGTCTGTCAGGGCAAGCTCCTGGTGACAGTCGGGAGACAGTTGAGCTATGCCTCAACTGTGTTGTGCTCAGAACTAGATGAGTTGGAGCCACAGGCTGGGGCTTGGGGGCGGAGTTTGAAGACAGGTGCTGCCCTCGTCAACTTGACCTTGGCCGCTTCTGACCCCTCTGCTGCCCAGTCTTCCTGGTCAAGTGGAGGGGTCAGGCCTGCAGACCTCGGTGGTTGCCCAGGTCAGTACACTGCAAGGGCAGTGGAACTAGCCCAGAAGTCGGTGGCTGAGGCCTTGTGTGACCCGCACTATAAAACCAAGAACCCGGTTGATCATGGCACCGTGAGTCTGGGAGCAGATTTCCTGAGCACTTGCTAGGCCATGGTGGCCTTCGTGGGTGGACCTTCACCCCTCTGAGCCCAACACTACCTTTCCAACTGGAAAGGGGATGTGTTTCCATTTTTCTTGTCATGAAAGTGAAATTTGGAGAAGTTCAACAGTTTTTCCGAATTGAAAATCTTTTGGACAACTGATTCGCCACAGCGGCACCCGAAGCGTGCATTGGAGAAAGGACAGTCATTCCAGTGAAAGGGAATCGGGAGATCCACACAGAGGATCGAACCTTGGCCCCAGCTCACACCAAACACCAAGACGGACTCACAGGACCAGGGGCGTGAAGGCAAGACCTGAACTACCAGAGGAAACAGGAAACACCTCGACGCTTTGTGACATTGGAATCGGTAATGATTTCTTGGATAAGACCCTAAGAGCACAGGCAAAAAAGCCAAACGGACAAGCAAGATTGTGTCAAACTCCACAGCAAAGGAAGCCCTCAACGGAGTGAATAGACAGTGCACAGAATGGGGGGAAATATCTGCCAACTCCTCATCTGACAAGAGATTGACGGAGCAAAGGTATGAGGAACTCGGAAAACTAGGGCACACACACAGAATAATGCCATTAAAAATGGGCAAATGATTTGAATAGACATTTATCAAAAGAAGGAACACAAATGGCTAACAAGTGTATGAGGAGACGCTCAACATCACCAGCCAGCCTAACGCAAGTAGAAACCACGAGGAGAAGGTTCAGATATGGCACGTCCAGGACGGCTACTACTGAAAAAGATAAAACAAACAAATAAACAACAACAACAAAAAACCCAAGCATGCTGGTTAGGAGGAGGATGCAGAGAAAAGGGGACCTTTATACCCTGCTATTGGGAATGTGAATTAGTATAGCTATTATTGAAAATAGTATGAAGCTGTTATCAAGAAACGAAACATAGCCACATTCTGTGTAGCTAGATCCCCTTTCTGGGTACATATCTGAAAACATTCGTGTGAGCTTATGAAAGAGAAACCCGTGCTCCCGTGTTGACTGCAGTACCATTTGTAATAGCCAATCTGTGGCTTAACCAAGTGTCCATCAGCAGATGAAAGGTAAATAGACACAAGGAGTATTATGCAGCCATAAAAATGCAATCCCATTATCTGTGGCAAAATGAATGAAACAGATGAACATTAAGTGAAATAAGCTAGATACACAAACACTATATTTTCCTTCATGTGCAGAAGCTGCAAAAATAGTTGACCTCCAAGTAGAAGAGGGAAGAAGATCAGATAGGGGTCAAAGGGAGATAGAAAAATGGCACCCAGATAGAGTTAAGATGGGAGGGATGTGTCCATGTGCCCTGTGGTCGGTGCAGCAGGGTGACCACAGCTTACAACAGTGCATTACACATCTCAAGAGGAACTCGAACGGACGAGAGGGGCTTGCAGCCTCTGAAAATAGAAAGTCAGTAAGAGCCAGAGATGGTCATCATCCCCACTTTACCATTGCACGTGACCATTTGACTATCACACTGCACTACACAAATGCATGAAATCTTAGGTGTTGATTAAAAAGAAAAGAGTAAAATGAAAAGAATAAGAACATTCTTTTTAGCATCATGACCAAATTTTAATCCATGCTTGATTAGAAAGCAAAGACCCTCTACTTTCTAGGACACTGCACCAACTAGGAAGCCTGCTTTCCAGGAGTAGATAATGGTGCTTTTCTTTAATTTCCCCTTTTGACGTTATCTTAATCCTGAAAGGAATTGACAACAGGGACCGGGCAGATACTTCTACGCCCCTGCACATGGCATTACCCACAGCAGGCAAAGATGGGAGCAGCCCAGGTGTCTAGGGACAGGGGAGTGACTCACTCAATGTAGGCAGCACACGGAAGGGAGTGTCCTTCAGCACTGCTAAGGAAGGGGATTCTAAAGCACCCCCACCACGGGTGACCTTGAAAGTGTCCTGCAAGTGAGACAACGCAACCACCCAAAGACTCCTCCCCCTAGGCGTCCTGGAGCGTCAAGGTCAAGACAGGCACGCGCTGGCGATTCCCGGGGCCGGGGAGGGGAGCAGGGTCCACGCTCCGTGGCTTCAGCCTTCCTCTGGAGGAAGGTGCAGGAGCTCCGGCTATGTGGGGAGGTGACGGCTTCTCCAGGGTGTGAATGTGCAGTGTCCCCGCGCTGGGCCCTGGAAGATGTCCACTGTGGAGAGTCGTAGGGATGTTTTATTGTGGATATTAAATGTTAGAAATAGGGAAGTTGCTCTAGAGGAACGGCCAGGACACGTTTAATGCTCTGCACTTCTGAGCCTACTAGAGGAGGAAATTTACACTCCAGGACCCTTGGAGGGCCTGTCCCCAGTGTCCCTGGAGAATGGACCTTTCAGCACAGAATAAACAAAAAGCCCCAGGGGTGTGGATAATGAGTATTTGCAGGCTTCCCAACCACATCATGAGTATGTGAAGTGGTCATTCTTCAGAGAAGCCGGCCGCGGCAGCCAGCTGCTCGCCACCCACACCACCTGGCCGGGCACTTCCTGTGGCTCTCCTCCCCTGGAGCGCCAGCACCGGGGCCCCAGGTAACCAGCACACCAGGGCTGAGAAGTGGTCCCCACCTTTCCACTCAGTGACCCTGTGGGCCAGTGCCTGCGTACCCCCTTAGATGCATGCGTGCCCTCTGCAGATCTGCCCCAGGGTGAGAGGGCTCAGCAGACGGTTATCCAGGGCCCGAACCCCTTCTGGGGAGTTGGGAGATGAGGGGAAGTCTCCACCTCCAAGTCTCTCCTTGCAGGGGTGCCCGGGAGGACGGGAGGCAGGGTCTGCGTTTACCTGGTCTCCCAGGACAACAGACTTGCAGGCAGCCAAAGAGATCGTCAAGCCGCGAAGCGTGGCAGTCAACATCAAAGTGGGAATGCCACTCCTTGATCCGGACTTGGCCGTGCCTGCCAGGGCGAGCCTCGGATATGACCACCCCGGAATTCAAAGGCGCTCCTCGAGCAAGCGGCCGCACACTCACACACTCACACTCACACACAGCCCGTGCAAAACCTCCTGCGACTCTCAGATGAAAATAAAAGTCTAGACATCCTTTCTTCACAGTTCTTCACTGACCTAATTATTCAGATCCCTGCTTTCTTTTGGTCTTTTCAAAGAACAAGAAGAATGGTTAATTTCACTTAATGGAATAATTGAATATCATAATTGTTTTTTACATTTCAGCACGAATGTTTGAGTTAAGCTGAACTCTCTCTCTCCCTCCCGTCTAGAGCTCTTAATAACCGGGCTGCTCAAAGAGGCCTTTCTGTTCCATCTTTTTGTCTCCTGACTGGACCGTCTGGGCCGGCTTCTGGCAGCCGGCGTGTTGGGGGGAGTGGCGGCTAATGACTGTTTTGGTCTTGACGCTCTGATCTCGCTCTAATTCATTATTTGTCAGGCATGAGAGGCACCCGGACAGGGTGGGGAGCAGTGCCATTTCAATCTTCCCTTGTTCTCGCTCCTTCTCTCCTTCCCTTTCTCTTTCCCTTCTGCTTGTGGCTGGGGGACAGGATCACAGCCACGGCAGGCCCCAGAAGTCCCGGCTTCCGGCAAGCCTGCCCGTCTCCTTGCATTCCAGCAAAGGCTAGCTTCACGCTGGTGGGTTCGTCCCAAGTCCCTCGTTTCTGGACGACGTGTTGGGAGCTCACTATGCACCGAGGCTTTGTCCAGACTACGGGGGTCTGGCGGACACAGTGCTCCGGTGGAGACACACAGTCAGGAAACAAAGACACACGCACAGAAAGTAGCCATGCAGTGTGACTTAGGAGGGGACCATCAGCTCAGCAAAGAGAATCAGGAAGGACGAGGGGACAAGGTGGCACAAATCTCAGAAGAGAGGACAAGAAGCCGCTCAGCCTGGGCCGAGTGGGAGAAGGTCCTGCAGATCACAAGAGCGACAGGCGAGAGGCCCCGAGAAGTGGCGAGACATCAAGGAGGCAAGGGGGACTCAGGGAGGCCAAAAAGAAGCCCAAATAATTGTCACAGGTGGGAGAGAAGAAGGAATAGTACACCAAGAACCTCGCGGGCCACCAGATGGACCTGGGATCTGTTTCTGAACAAACCAAGGCAAGTAGGGAAATAAAGAAATGCAAATATTTCCAAAACTCCCTCCTGCTTCTTTGTGCAGAAGCAAGGGAGGAGGTGGAGAGACCAGTGACGGAGCTGCGACTGTCCGCCCATGGAGGGCTGCTGGTGGTTTGAACAGGGTGTTTGGAAGGGAGGCAGGGAGATACAATGTGGAAATACTGTGGAAGTAGATCCGACAGGATTTAGGGATGAGGTGAACCTGTGCGTCAGGGTAGGAGGCACGAAATGCACCTCCAGGTCTTGGCCCGTGTAACTGAGCAGTGTTCTTAACTAACCCTGGAGAGTCAGGCTGTATGAGTCAGCATGAGGCAGGTTGTGCTGCAGTAACAACCAAGTCCCTGCATCTTGATGCCTTAATATGCTGCCTTGTTCACGGTATGTGTCCAGCGCAAGTGATGGCAGCATGTGAGGCACATGGCCTCCTCTACAGCAGGAAAGGGTTGAGAGCATGGAGACCCTCTGCCCTCTCTTCCCTGCTCCAGCCAAGAAGGGCACACCTCGTTTCTGCCCTCAGCTTACTGGCCCATCATGACCTAACCAGGGCATAAGAAGGCATCATAGACTGTGTGCCAAGAAGTGGGGGTGAGCCAGGCATTTGAGTTGCTTCTATTGTGTGCTGCTAAAGGGCAGGAGCATGTCTGGGTAAGGGATGTGTTAGGTATCAAGTGGTCAAAGGGAGAAGTGACCTGGACTCAGGGGCAGAGGCTGGGGCTGGGTGGAAAAGTCACCACCACTAATGAATGGTCTCTTACTCTATTTCAGGTCCTAGCTTTGCATTTTGAAGGCAGAGATGACAAGTTCCTGAGTCTCACCCTTGGGGGTTGGTTCATTTTGGTGTCCATGTTAGTATATCCCAGACCTTCTAGAAGTCTGCCAAGCCTGGCTGTCTTCACAGCCTTGTGTCCAGCCACCTCGTGCAGGCACGTACTCACGCGGCGTGTGTCCTGATCACCTACCATGTTCTAGGAGCAGACGAATGGCGTGGGTTCGTGAGCACTCTGTGTCGTCCTCTCTCTGGGCATTTGTTAGTGCTGTCCTTCCCTGAGTGTGCCCCTGTGTCCCCATCTGCCTGGAGGACGTCCATGCACCCTCAGTCTCCACATCAAGGTCACTGCCTTGTGAAGCCTCTGCTCACATCCCACTGCTCTCCCCACATCGATGGTCCCTGCCTTGGGCACTCGCTCTGGCCCTCTGTGATACCCACCTCATGGTGCCTCAGGTGCTGGGAAGGGGGCTGTGCCTGGGATGTGACGGCTGTGGAGGGCTCTTGTCCCCACATGCTCCTCCTTCCCTTGGCTGGGAGCCTTCGAGGTATGACGTGAAGTTCAGAGAGAGTGACGTGGGGATCAGGGGGCCACGTGTGGGCTGGGCCCAGGCCCGCCTGGCCCGCAACGCCAGGGGAGACACCTCCAGGTTGGCTCCTTCGTCCTTCCCGATGGCCTCCCCTCAGCACCTGTACGTTGCTCTTTCCCTTCCTGCTACCACCAGCGTCCCCAAGGTCTCCTGGAGGTGCCAGAGACTCGCCTACCCCACCAGAGCACCAACTCCTTCAGATGGACTCAAGTCTTGACGTGGGCCGCGGCCCCAGTGCGGGATGAACACCGAGGAGACAGGAAGCGTTTTCCCCGCGACTGCGTGAATGAATGCAGTCACCTCCACTCTTTTTTTTTTTTTAAGATTTTAAAAAATTTTTACAGACTGCATTTTGATTCATTGTACACAAACGGGGTACAACTTTTCATTTCTATGGTTGCGATGTAGATTCACACCATTCGTGTCATCACACATGTACCTAGGGTGAAGATGTCTGTCTCATTCCACCATCTTTCCGTCCCCCACCCCTCCCACCCCATTGTCCTCGACACCATCCAGAGTTCCTTCATTCTTCTCTTCCCCCGCCACCAGGAGAGAGGTTCTGTGACCTGGAAGAGCAGAGACAGTTCCCCAGGCTGTCAAACTGAGACCCAGTCAGCAGATTCTCCCTCCACCAACAACAGGACCTGCAGCTCCATGGGGTCTGCCCACTCCCACCTCGTGCCTCTCGTGCCCCTCCTCAGCCTTGCCTGAGCCCACTGCACCCACCTGGGTCCCCACAAGCCCCACGTGCTCTGGCTGCAGAGCTCCGCGCTTCCTCTCGGCTCCACCCGCCTCACGCTGTGGTCCACTCAGGTCTACGGCTGACTGGGTTTCTCAGTGGTGGGGACCCACATATCTGCAGTATTTTTAGAAAATTCATGCACATCTAATTACCTGGAGACACTGGGCCATCCATTTCCTGGTTTTCACTCATGCAGGTGGTAGGAGAATTGGAGGGAATTTAACCCTAAAAGACCGTAGAACACTGTGCTGACATCTGGCACTGGATGGGCATGGATTCAGCAGAAAGGAAAAAAAATGTTCCTACTTTTGTCAACTTCCGGAGCCAAGGAAGACCAGGCTCCACAGTGGTCCTGGACCCCACATGGAGCGTTCTGGTCAAATCCTACCACCCAAAAGGCTGAGGGATGTCAAAAAGTTGTTTCTCAGAATTTTGCCTGTTCGGGAATTTTTTTATGGGGACTGGATGAAGTACTTTATGGAAATGAGCTTTGTAAATGGGAACATTGTTTTTGATAAACAATCTATGGATGTCTCCCGCATGCTTGGTCCAGAGCGAATCGTGGTAGCCGCCATCCCTGCTTAGCTCCCCTGCTTGCGCATGTGAATTAGGGAAAGGGGATCTTTCCAGGCAGAGGTGGCCTTGTTCCAGGAACACGGCTGGGCAAGAGCCCCTGTCGTCCAGATGCCCCTGTGCAGTCAGCAACCCTACCATCTGTGGGGCAGTCCTGGATGCCACCAGAGAACAGTGGAGCAACTCAGAGGCTGGGGGAGAAGCAGGCAGGTGTGGCCTGATACCACATTACTTACCTTAGGACTTGGGATGGAGGCTTGACGCCTCCACTCCTCTTTCCTCATCTGAAAAGTGGGGCTGCGGCGACCGCCTCCCCCAGGTTGCTGCAAGGCTTGGGTGGACCTGAAGCCTGTGGACTCTCGGATGGCCAGAAATGATGGGTAATGTGGTGGCCAACCCACGTGACCGCTGTGGCTTGGGTGCTGATGTGAATCATGCAGTTGACAGTGTAGCTACCTGGTCCAGCTAAAGACTAAACTGTTCACAGGAGCCCACTCGGCCTTCGGGGTCCACCTCCTGGGTTTGCGTTCACTCCAGGCCTGTTCCTCGAGCCCCCCTCAGGTGCCCTCAGGCTTCCTGCTCATGCACATGGACATAAGGCAAGTCACATCCCTGAGTGCTTTATCTCATCCGACCACCATTAATTCAGCTTGTACTCTGTTCTCTCTCAAGGAAGTGGATGTGACTATCATGCAGGCCTTGCCACCCGGGCGCCGGGAGTGTAGTGAGAGAGGATGACCTGGACACATTCAGCAGAGAGAACGGTGTGTGGATCAGGATGGAGAGGACGGGGAGGATGTTCCGCGAGGGGAGGTCATTTTCTGCAGGCTGAACAAGGAGGACTTCCTGTAAGAGGGTCATTTGCTCTGGGCTCTCGAGGGGAATTGGAATGCTGGCATTTGGAGATGGGAAGGTCCTGCAGGCAGAAGGTCTGCTGTGAGGAATTGCAAAGACAGGGAGGAGTGGATTCCTGTTGACTGAAGTTTGGGACTTAGAACAAGAAGGAAATTTTGAATAAATATAACAAAATATTCTTTCTGTAAAGCCTAACAAAATGAATAAAAATATGTGAAACCAAGCAAGAAATCACACTCAGACCAGAGCGACGAACTGGACGCAATCCTGTGTTATCTGTGTGCAGAAGTGGGAGTCGAAGGGGGGGAAGGTGAGTTAGAAATGGCTGCCTGTGTGCTAACCCCACCCCTCAAAAATGACACTACAATGAGAAGTGCGTTACCTGAATTCTCAACAGTGTTTGCCAGTAGCAACCTTCCCTCGGTCCAAGGCAGGTGGCGTGACAGCATGAACGAGCACCCCGGGGGAGTCAGGAGACATTCACTGAGTTTTCTTTACGTCTCACCAGATCACATGGGTCAAGCTCCATGAGGGATGTTCCCTAAGTTCTCTGGGGTTAGGAAACTTGCTGCCACCCAAGGCGTCTAGTCCCGTAGGTGGGCTCACCATTCACACACCTGTCAGGGTCTCAGAGGATGAAGCACATCCCAGTCTCCCCAGCGAGTTCTCCGTCATAAAAACACAAGGATGCACAATTGTTTAGGACACATTAGATGAGAAGAAATAATTAGGCTACTATACAAATATACCATATCAGAAGCTGAATATAAAAAAATGAGAGACTGCGGTGTATAACACATAGCTGAAGAACGCAGTCCTGAAGATGTGACCCCAGAAACTGAAGAAAACCCCAGCGATCATACATTTAATGGCTTTGTGATATGTCAGTAGTTCACAAGATGAGAAAATATGACATTATCGGTTGAAGAAAACAAATCGAGGACTGGAATAACTTACAAAGAACAAAAAGAACAGAAAAATAAAGTATTGAACTACTAACATCGGGGAAGTACCTGAATGGTCCCCGTGGATGCAGAGCCGGAATGTGAAGAGACGAACCAGTCGGAGGAAAGGTATTGGCTGGTGAGATCAGACTAACATGAGGCCTCATGTGACAAATCTGTGGCCCCAAGGAAACAACTGCTCATAGATACCATTAAAAGAAAAAGTTTCTTGAAAACAAGGAAGAGATTCAGAGTAGAAGGTGGCATTGCCTGACAAAAAGTTGATAAAGAACAATTCACACCAGGGCATGTCCTGTTCAACTTACTGAACACCAGAAGTAAGAATTCTCCATACATCTAAGCAGCAAGAAAAATCCTGCTTCGGCTGTCCCTGTCAGTAACGTAGCAGACCCACGACGGGACGCAGTACAGCTTCCAGGTGACAGGTGGCATGAGTTGAGAATCCCATACCCGGATATGCTGTATTTCAGGCACAAATGTGATTGGCAGATATTTTAAAATATGAAACAAGGTGAGTCCCGGGAGACACTCTGAAAAAATGATGTCAAAATCCAGAAAACCAAAAACGAGTGAACGTGATGATCAGACCAGTTGTGGAGTGGTCGATGCCCGAAGCCAGAGGGCTGATGGACCAAGTGTGAGGGACAGAACTGCAACCCCAGAGCTCACTGCACCGGAATTTCAAGGCCGGGGTCAGGTCCGGGTTTTCTCCTGAAGTATGACACAAACAATCAGACTAGCAAACAAGATGTGGGAAATCAATCAAATAGCAGAATTTCAGGCAATACAACACGTGAGTACCTTTCTGGGAAAAACAACTCAGCTTCCCAAGCACTGAATCAAACAACTGGAGAAAGGAGATTGGTCAAGAAAAGCCTGGAGATGAGAGCTGAGATTTAGAGATGTTGAAGCAACAGTTAAAAAAAAAGTAGAAATTATGATCACGGAATGAAATTTGAGTGCTATAAACCCTAGTGACGTAAAAATAGTGGTACGGCTAAGTAGCTGAGGCGACATTTTGCTATGATGGGTCAGACAACAAATACTTGAGGTTTGCAGACCACATCACAATTATTGTTTGTCTTTTTATTTATTTATATCTCTTTGAAAATTTAAAGACTATTCACAGTTCAGTGCTGTATAATAGGTGGCTGACCATAACCTGTGGTATGACTTAGATGGAACCAAGTCATTGCCTCTGATCTACCATTAAAATCTGAGTAAACATGGCCTTGCCTTTAAAATAATGGTCCCACTTTCCCTGCTGCTGAGTTTTGGGAATAGCTGTCTAGGTGACTTTAACTAGGCATAGAGTGAAATCCAACCAGACCTCCCCATGACAAGTCATGGCTGAAACCTCTCCGCATGTAATGCTAGAGCTACACCATCCAAAATGGCAGCCACTGCCACAGGGGGCTGCCAAATACTTGGAACCTGGCTGCTCAAATCCAGATGTGCTCCACATGTGGAACAGACATGGAATTGTGAAGACTTAGTAAAAGTAGAAGAATATTATCTCATTAAGAAGTGATTTTTACATTTATTAGATGTTAGAATGATAAAAATTTTGGACACATTGAGTTCAATAAAATATATTTTAGAATCTAATTGAAAATTTTACTTATTAAAAAATAGGGTACCAGGAAATTAAAATGTTATAGATGTGGCTTGCATTATATTTCTATTTGACAGTGGAAATGGAAGCACTGGACAAGAAGATAAAATTTTTTTTTCATAAAGATGAAAGCTTGCATTAAAAAACTGTGTACAGGCAAATGGATTCTTCTGCCCCTCTGTCTTTCCAGTTGAAAAGAGGGTAGCTGGAGTCCCTCAGACAGAGCATGCGGTTCCTACACCATCTTGGATGTTGCACCTGGTATGTGACGGTTATGGCTGGGAGCTCCTATGTTAATGCAGGGATTTCAGAGGTGAAGTGATTAGCTCAAGAGAGCTGGAACGCAATCAGGCCATCCCAGTCAGAACGGACTGGCTGGGAGGTAACTGAGGGCGGGCAGGCCAGGACTGGAGGAAGGGGGCGTGCCCCGTAGGGGAGCACTTTTCCTCTGGCTCCTTCCCTCTCTCCTCTGCTTCCTTGCTGCCATGAACTGAACAGCTGTCCTCCACCACACCCTGCCGCCATGGTGTTCTGCCTCACCTTGGGCCCAGAGCACTGGAGTCCGCTGACCATGGACTGAGCTTCTGAAACCAGGGACCAAAATAAACTTTTCCTCCTCCAAGATGTTCTCATCAGGTCTTGGTCACAGTGAGGAAAAGCTGACTAAGAGTGGCTTTAGAAAGACCTCTTACCATTTTGGAACCTAAGTTCTTATAGAGAAATGGGAGGAAAGTTTTGTGGAGGACATTTAACATCTTAGTAATGTCTCGTGAACGGCTGTATAAACGAAAGGTTTGGTTATTCTTCCCTCACCCCGAGTCAGCTGGTTTCCTGGACAGGAGGACTTAGATCCCAGCAGAAGGATGAGAACTTGAGAGGTGGGCTGTGTCTTCAGACGGCCACCCCTCCCTGTTCCGCCTTCCTCCCGGGTACGCACCTATTCATCCCGAAGTCCTCGCTCCTCACCGGGCCTACCACAGCTGTTAAGGGGTGGTCATGGGGCAGTTCTGCCCAGTGAGACCAAAAAGTGGGACAACTCCGAGGGCTCTGGGGACAATTCATGCTTCTTGGCTCCAAAGGACTGACATCTCTGGTCACGTGTCCAAGCCCTTCTTCTGGGATTGCTGTGGGAATGATTTGTAAGGCTGTGGAAGTGGGGGAGGGTCTTGAAGACCTCCCTAGGGTCCTGTGGGGAGAGAGCACCCGGTGCTGGTCACCTGCCCTCCACAGCATCCGCAACTGTGCCCAGGCAGAGAGGGGGTGAAGGGACAGGGGCTGGGGGTGTTCACCGAAGGCCAGGAATTCCAGGATGAGACACAAGAGTGTAGCCCAAACTTTGGAGATTTATTTATTTGGTGGCAGATGTGACAAATTACCATAAACTCTGTGGCCTAAAGCCACACAGACAGGCTGTGCCACGGCCCTGGGAGTCAGACGTGCCCCATGCGGGTTGGCAGCCTGCAATCCTGCCCACTCCTCCAGCTGGCCTGTGCGCCTCGGCCTGAGGCCCTGGCCACACCACAGCAGCCACTCGCCTCTGTCACCATGTCTCCCACCAAGGCCAGCTCCCCTGTGTCCCTTGTTTAAGGACAGTCGTGTCCCACTGGGTCTCCCAGATAATCCCAGATCATCTCCGCACATCAAGAGCCTGCACTTGGTCACCTCCACAACGTCCCTCTGCCGTATCAAGTGGCTTTCCCAGGTTCCGGGGACTCGGGGATGGTCATCTTTGGGAGGGATGTCATTCAGCCCGCCACAGGAGACACAAGTGGATATTTTGGATGCAGTTGGACCCTGACTCCACACTGGCACTGGGAGTGGGGCAGAGGTGAGGTCCTGTGGGACACACGTCCTGAACTGCAGGAATAGGAGGGGAGTCCTCAGTCCAGGGCTGTGACAGTCCAAAGCCTGGAATGGTCATTTGGGTCAAGTTCAAGTCTAACTGAGTCGAATTCTAAGTGATGGTGGGGTCGGGCCCCGTTGAGCCCTGGTTACCATGGATGGAGCAATGGATAATGCACCACTTAGTTCTGCCCATCCAGCCAGGCCCTCCCTCCTGGTAAGGGAAAACAGTGTGTCCCCTAGTCCCCTCCTCATCTCTCAGTGAAGAGGGTGGAAGTGTTTGGGTCCGTGCGACCTCGTCTTCTGTCCCTAAGGGTTTAGACAAGCCCCCTGAGCCTGCCTTGGTGACAAGGAGAGAGAGCAGGGAGGTGAGGGGCAGGAGGCTTTCACTGCCTGGGCAGCCTCCCCAGACAGCCAGGCCTGGGAATTTGGGCCTGGAACAAAGCTGCTCTGCTCTGAGCGTAAACAGACTGCCAAGAATGTCACTCCACTGGTTCTTGGCCTGCCCATCAGATCCCTGCCCTGGGCAATGTGGAAGAGCATCAAGAGAAGGAGAAAATAAATCAAGCCCGGAAAGCCAACCCCGCTTCTTCGTGGCTACTCTAGTAATCTGCTCCATTAATTTCAGGTCCTTATTTATTTTTGTTTGATTTTTAGAAAGGGGTGGGCATTTTGCAGAGGGAACAGGATTTACATAAATGGAGAGTTCATTTATAATATTCCCGTGGAATAACCGGAAGGCCCTCACTTTTGGAAGGAGGCTCAGAGATGTTAAGCCACCTTCCCAAGGTCACATGGGGGTGGGGTGGGCAGAGGAAAGAGGATTCTGATGGAAGTTGACAGTAAGCTCCTTCTGCCGTTCAAACCACTGATGGACGTCGACTTGTGAAACAGGCCGATTCTCTCCACCTCTAAAATGGAAATTTCAAGGGCTTAACTGAGACTTGGGTGGGGGTTGGGGGGCCTGGCCATGCCAAGACATTTTAAGTCGGACTCCGTGATAAACGGAGATTTGATATTTCTGGATAATTCCCAATGAGCACCCTTCCCCTTTAATTATCTTGTGGTCGCCCTTTCAAAGGTGATTAAAGCTATTCTTCAGTAGATGTGGTTATAGATTGAGTGGGAACCTGGTCTTTCTTGTGGTTTTTATCGCAGCAATTAAATCTGGCCGGCTCGGGGAAGCTGTGTGGCAGGAGGGTTACCAAGCGAAACGATTTCCCCTTCGGGCAATGTTAAATTTAGGAAAAATACAATTAATTATATCAGACAGGTATCTGTTCTACATCGTGGATGCACTGGGGCTCCTGGGCTGGCTCCCGGGCGGGCGGCCCTTCCTCAGCAGGGGGGTCGGGAGGAGCCCTTGCCGAGGTTCTGGCTTGAACTTCCTTGCCCTGTGCTGCCCCTCCCAGCCACACAACCGCGGCTCTCTTGGGAAGCAATAAGGAAAGGAGAGGTGTTTGCCAGAACTTTCTCTAGTGCCCTCAAACATGCATCTTGGTCTGCGCTGAGAAGCTGAGGTGCCCTAAAATCCTGGGGCACAGCCACCCCGCTGCCTCCATCCCCTATGCATTGTGTGGACCAGGGAGACCCCCAGGATCTCTGAACCTTCTTTTTCCCACCTGCAAAATGAGACAGTTGCTCCAGATGTCTTCCAAACTCCTTCCAGCTCAGAGTGAAGGACGTGGATGTACTTCAGGGTGACGAGTGGCCATTTGGCTTTGGAAGGAGTACTTGATATTTTTTCCTCAGGTGTCTGCTTTGTGTTACCGACGTTGAAAGGGGCTTGGGATTCACACATCATTCTCTTCTTTCCTCTTTGCTGGAAGCTTCACTGGCTCTCAGTTTCCCTTGGGAAGAAGGACCCAGGGCCATTGTAGATACGCTCCCTCCTCTGCCTTGCTGGTGGGGGAGATAGTCTGCGTATTTGCTGAGAAACAGGAAGGTGACAGCTCAAAGATGTCAGTGCCTCGAAATCGTCCTGAGTGCGGATTCCCTCAGCCTGTCCACCCCTCTGGCGAGAGCCAGGTGCATTTGCATAGGGACCACACACCCGTCTGGGCCGCCACTCCACCCCAGGCCAGAGGGCTTGCCGCCCTCCTTATCTTCCTGTCCCCTTCTCAAACAGCACCTCTCTGCCTCACTCCTCCCTTTCCTGATAAACTGGGGAAGTTTACCTGCCAGCTGTCTCACAGGGGTGTTGTCAGGATTAATGAGATAATATTTTTTAAGTACTCAGAGATCTTCTGATGAAAGAGGCTATAAAAGTACAAAGTGTCACTATTATTGTAATTAATGGCATTTCTGAAGCTTTCGAAGTGCACATTGGGCTACACAGGAGACAGACGAGATCTCTGCTTTTGTAGTCAGCTGCCTGTTGGTGAAAACAGGCCAAGAACCCAGATGTGGCTGAGAAGGCCCTAAAGGGCCGGCTCATTCGGCAGGGGCTGCGAGTGGGGCTGGACCCCCGGCAGGGGCGCTACAGGGGAGACCACCTGCACCAGGTGATGCAGGACATCTGCAAACATGGCTCCCTTCTGGGCAGGGACCAAGTAGAGGTGCTCCATTAGGCTCTGCAGCAAAGTACATCCCCAGGTGGACACTTCCTCCCCTTTCAGCAGGCCACTGGGCTGCTGAAGTCTGCCTGCACACTGGACTCCACCAGCAATGACACCTTCCCACAGCGGCCAGTCCCCTGCCAGGCACTTGGAGGCCAAGAGAAGAGGCCCATTCCTCTTGCCACCAACTCAGAGTCTGGTTTAGGACCTGCCACGCACTTGGTGAAACATGCTGCCAAATGAGAATGTTCTGCCCTTTGTCAGAGTTAAGAATTTCAAGGTGGCCTCAGAGCATGCAACCAGGCCCCAGAACTTTCTGAGCTCAGGACCCTGTTCAGCTCTACCTCTGGACACCCAGGAAGCCATCCTGACCAGCTGGGCTACAAGTCTTCACAGGAAGCAGCAGGTGGCGTGTTCCTCAGCCCTGCTGGCCTTTCCCCTCTGCACACGCCCCACCACCAGGAGAGCACAGGTTGGTGGCCCTTCAGTGTCTGTGACGGAAGACGCCAGGGATGCTTCCATGCTCCATGGAGGAGCTGTATGGGTCAGCTCCTGTGTTGGCACCTGAGTGGTTTTCTCTGCCAGATGAATCAGTTTGAATGGAAACATGAACTTACTTCAGTCAGTATGCCATGCCAATGCCAACGCATGGCCCCACATGAGGGTCCACGGGGAAGCTCTGAGGTGTGCAGATCTGCCGGCAAGGACATTAATAAATGTGAGGCACATGATCCCGACATCTCTCAGCACCGATTTGGACAGCTTCTCTTCTGGAACTGGGAGGTGGAGGGAGCAAGACCCAGTCTCTCCTGTCCTCATGGGCGTTCATTGCATGGAGATGCCCGCAGGAAGCCCTGGTCACTACTGACTCCAGACAGTGGACATTACTGTTGTGTTTGATCTTTGTCTTCTTGATCTAAAGTGCATTTTCTTTCAGGTTGTCCAGAGTTCATGTCTGACTTTTGAGGCTCTCCACGGTTGTTTCTCATCAAATCTTGCACCTCTGGACTTTCTGTTTCCTCCCAGGGGGATGGTTAGCAAGGCGACATCCTCAGACGATGACCAGCTGAGACACTGCTGTCCAATCAGCTGCCTGTTTTGAACCACACCAGCCTCGCTGGTGCTGTGACTGACGTCCTGCTTCCCATGTGCTTTGCCATGCCTCCTCACGTCTTGGCCTCCCTGCTGTCTTTTCCTTTCTCCGTGGAGTATGTGGTCTCTGTGGTCACTGAGCCTGGAGGAAACGCTCACTTGGAGTTTTAAGGAATGATTTCAACAGTGTTACTTCATTCTTATCACCTATATCTTGGAAGTTCAAGTGATGTGTGTGTGAATATGTGCACGTGTGTGTACACACTGGCCTGAGTGTGTGTGCCTGTGTGTGTCCATGCTCTATGAACAAAATGTTCTTTTTTTTTTCAAATCATTTGGGTACCACAGCATTCACAGTGACCAGAGGATATTTCACAGGGTTGGCACCAGAAAGACACAATTTTGACACCATTTATCAACTTTGTGACCTTGGGCAACCAGGCAATGTCCCCAAGCCTCTGTCTCTGAGTGATAAACTAGGGAACATAGTGCCTTCCTCACAGGGTCTCTGTGGCGAGCACAGAGAACCCTCCAAAGTACTGAGCCTGATTCCAGCACATCGGCCCCTCATTCGTCGGTCACAGCTACTCCTATCTTCTGCCATCTGATGTCACCCTTTGAGAAAATTCATTCACTAATAGCTTTTGAAAAAAAAAAAATCACCCAGACAAATTATCAGCCTTTCACACAGTCCCCTCCCCTGCCCTCCCTCCCTCCCCGTATTTTCACATTGAAATCCTCATGTTTGGGGCGTACGCCTAAGAACTCGCAACGCTGCAAACACAGGGCCACCATTGCCTTTCCTGTCAATCTAATGACCCAACAATCCTGTCACTGGTTTCTTCAGTGACGTCCCCTTCAGTGACGTCTCCCCGGGGACCTGCCAGTGACACGCGGACTGACCACAGCCTGGGCGTAGGTCTTAAGCTCTGAGTCCCCAGCTCCCTTCGGGTTGTCCACGCCAGGCCATGGAGAGGAAGTGAGGGGCCGGAGTTCAGAGGGGCGGCTATGACGTCCTTTCCAGTGATGTCCTAAGAGATCACGTTTTCAAGTGCGGCTACCTGATGCCTAAATGCAATTTCCAATTTTCTTCGGAAGAAATCTAGTACGACAGAGAACATTAAAACAAACAAAAACCCCAAACCCAAACAAAAGCACGGGAACAGAGGAAGACTCTGCAAACGCTGAAGTTGCTCACCTGCGTTTGAACTCGGAGTCCACACCCACCACGGTAGGGGAACCGAGGCAGCTGGCCTTGTCCCCCAGACCCTGCCTGCTCTGTGAATGGGGGTGGCTGTTCCTAAGGCATCGGGCAACATGGAGCCAGTGATCCAGGAAGGACCCGGGACGTGGCCAGCTCAGGGCTTTTCTCTCTTGCCCTCCTTCCCCCAACGCTTCCAAACTAAAAAGCCAGAGCTGAAAAATACTTGGGAGGCCATGTCGTTGGCCCTTCAGGTGATTCACAGACCCAGGAGGGAACCCGGCCCAAGTGAGCAGAGGACGGTGGCTGGGGTTTGCCAGTGACAGAAGGACAGTTGTGCGGGCTGCTTCCCACCCCGAGCCCCGGGACCATCTTCATCCACCCACAGGGGCTGGGGGTTCCCTCTCTCTTTGCCGCAGCTGAAGATGTTTCTGATTTTAAGTTGAACAATAAATTAAAGAAAAAAAAAAAAGAGGAAGGCAAATTTGACCCAAAGTGGTTATTTAGTAAATGTTTGTGGGATGAATGGAATTCTTCAAAACTAGAGACTCAGATACAAATTCACTCAAAACACTGATGCTAAGAAATGTAATTTCAGGCATGTGTTGGTAATTATGCAGTTCTGCCTCTAACCCTCATTACTGATGGCTTGGATTGGATTATGCCATTTTTGGCAGCCAAGGGAAATGAAGTCAAGCAAAGCACAAGATGTGGCAGAGAAGGGGTATCCTCTGGCCATCGATTGGTCCAAAACAAAGTTCAAAGCTCTGGAGCTTTGAGCCTGGGACTTCAGTCTTCAGCTCTGCCTTGTTCAATAATTTTATTGCCAATGTGAACAATAGGGGATAATTTGGGAAGGATCCGAGGTTTAGAGAGAAGGTTAAAATGCTGCTCAACCCAATCCAGGAGGATGTTGTAGACCAGGGTATCCTGGTGGATCTAACGTTATGGAAATTAATTAAACAGGGAAAAGATACATTTATCTATTTATTAAAAACAAACAGACCAAAACTCAAAACAGGGGCCGAAAAATTGGATGAGCTGTTGTGGTTTAATAGGTTTAATGAGTAAAAGACAGAGAGATTATTAGTTGACAGTAAGATTGATCATATTCAATATTGGGATGTATCTGATACAATAGAAATGAAATAAAAAGCGAATTTTGGTTGTTTTAAGAGAAATTTTCATTTAATGAAAGAAGAAATTGAGTAATTTTCTGTTTTTTGTAATAAACTTATATTACATGGATATCATGAAACTCTGAGATGATCTGGTGAGAAAGGAAGCACATCTCTGTAGCATTATTGTCTAAAGCCCATAAGCCAGTCCAGTCAGGAGAAAAACATCAGACCAAGCCAGAGTGGGGGACATTCTACAGGGTACCTGGTCAGTACTTCCCAAGAATGTCAAGTCCATCAAAAATCAGAAAAGACCAAGAAATTATAATAGACTGGAGAAGACTGGGGAGAAAGACTAAATGCAACATGGTACCCTTGAAAAGTTAAGAGCCCAGGTTAAAGACTCCCATGCTTGGGGGTAGTAATGGGTCAAGGCTGATTTCTTAGTTTTGACAAATGTTTGTGGTAATATAAGGTTAACAATAGGGGAAACTGGGTGGAGGTATGCGTGGACTCTTCACAATCTTTGCAGACTTTCTATAAATCTAAAATTATTTCAGAATAAAATAATTCATTAAAGACCATATTGAAGGCATGCCAGCTGACTTTAATGCCTCTCCATTGCTATTATCTTTCACCAGTTGTTGGAACTACCTCCTCTGCTCCATGTTGAGAGGTTGCTATGCCTTCACTAATCTGACCAGTTGGGCTGTTAAGTATTTTCTTTTCCTTTTGCCAAGACCACCAGGAAACTCTGGGCCCAACTTTAATATTAAGTCGTCTGGATAAGCTCTCAAGAGCACCTCCTCTCCTTTCTAATTTCTATCATGTCTGTTCTCTTTATAGACACAACCTTTCTCTTTTATGTTCCTTGATTCCATATCCTAAGAGTAGTGAAGGTGAACTCGTGGAAAGGGAGGGAGAGAATGGCAGAGGACCCTTGATACCCTGTTCTGTGAGGAACAAGGGCACTACCCGAGTTCTCGTGGAGTGACCAGCATGACATCTCCTCATCCTGAGGCCGTGGTTAATAAATAGGGTTAGGGCCTGTGTGCCCACAATCAGGTGTGGAAATCCTGGGAAGGCCTCATCTTCCAAAGCCGAGTGTCCATAGACACAATGTCGGGGACTCAAAGCACACCCTGCCATGCTCACCGAACACCTGACAAGGGAGTCCCTTTGCCTTCAGACCTCTGGTCTTGGGATTTGGGACCCCGCAATCTGCCCCAGCCTCTTTCTCCAGCTCCCTCTGCTGCTGCTCCCTGCTGCCAGACCCCTTCCTCAGCACCAAGTACCTGTTCTTTCTTAGGACCTGCATGCCATATTGCTTCTCCTGGACTCTTTACTTCCCCACTAACCAAACTCTATAGCAGCCACAGGAAGAAACCCTCCATCTAGTTATTCATATCTTTGCGCCGAGCAGTGTGGTGCTTTCTAAGTATTTTGGCCATTTGATCTTTACGACAAACCCCTGAAGTAAGTATCGTTATTTCTGTTTAATAGATCAGGAAGCTTCGGCACAGGAAGAGCGAAGTCACACAGCTAACAAGAGACAGCTTCAGGGTCAAGCTCAGGGGCATGGCCTCGAGACCCACACTCCTGCACTCCCAGCTACGCTCCCGCTGCATGGACTTTCCCAGCCTGGCAAACTCTAGCTTACACATCAGGGGTATCTTCCCAGAAAATCTCCAGGTGATCACTGACATGAGGGGATGTGGGCATGGTGTCTTGAGAGGCTGTGCTCTGGGCCCCAAGAGGTAAAGGACAGGAGGAAAATAAAGACGTAGACCACAGCTGTAGAGCCGAGTCCCTATCACATCAGTGGAGGAACCGCTTGGGAGAGTTTCTTGTTCTCTCTGCACCTTTTCTCTCTGGCACGTGGGAGGAGGCTGGAGTGGTCCTTGGTAGAGTCATTGAGTCCGTGCAAAGTGCCTCACATGGAGCTTGGCCCACAGCAGCATCGGTCATGGGCAGCAAAGGCAATTACTATTTACATTTGGTGCATAATAAGTACTCAGGAGGTGGTACCTCCCTTCCAGGGACTAATGTGGTGAGTTATGATGATAGTTTTTTTGGTTGGCATTGAAACGTAGCATTGTGTCCCTAGAAGACACAGAGATAAAGCAACATTCTTTTTCCATAGATGGGAAAAACTGAAGCCAAGAAGGAACAAAAAGTAAATGGGTAGAAGTCTAAAAAATATTTTTTTAATAATGTAGTCCATTATTCTTTCTATCGTGCCTCCCTTCTGCACCAGTGACTGTAAACCTTGCTCTGCTGTTGCCAACCTCTAGATACCCTCCATTTCCCCACTTATGAACTCTCAAGTTCACCTGGAGAGAGCAGGTTGAAGATTTGTGTGTCCTTCCCAGATTTTTGAGAGAAAAGCTGGCTTTATAAGCAACTACCAAGCATCCGCCCTCTCACATAATCTTCAGGTGGTCTTGGTGGGTATGTCTTATTGTCCTGGTTTTACAGATGAAGAATCTGAGGGTCTGAGAGAGGAAGTGATTGGCTTCAGATTACAGAGCCAGCAAATGGTCTGCCTGCAATCTGAACTCGGGGAGAGATACCAGAGGTCTCCCAGAAACAGCTTCCTCCAGGAAAGGATGTAGGTTGGCATTATGGGGGGAATTTCAAGACTAGGAAGAAATGGAGTGGGACCTGAAGATGAATGGAACCGTGGCTTTCTGTGTCGAGGGTGGGTAGATCAGGATAAAAGGGCCGTCTTTCTGGGGACTCCAAAGTGTGACATGGTATGGAGAGAGGAAGGCACAAAGGAGCTGGGGTGTGAAGAAACAGCCCCAAGCCTCCAACAGATTCATACTTGTTCCACTGTTTATTTATGGGGTTGTGGGCCCCCGAGCTGCTCATCTTCTTTGGCTCCAATTCAATCCATTTGGTTCCAATCAGCACCACAGTGTTCGGCTCAGGAAGGAGTCAGGGCCCAGAGCTTGCTGACGGGAGCCAAGGGCCTGGACTCTGGCACCTTGTTTCAGCTATAGGTAGATGTTCTCTTCCCTTCACGGACTTGAACTCAAGAAGGTGGGAAGCGAGTTTTCTACCAAGAGCTAGGAGTCTGCCTGACAGCAGATTCAAACCAGGAAAAATATCCTGAGAGGTGACAGTGCAGGTCCTGGTGACACCATGCAACATCCTGCATCAGGCTCAGCCTACAGCCAGATCACCCATACTTGGTACAGACTGAGGTGTTCCTTCCAGCCTCAGCTATTTAGCGTTTGGGCTTTTTAAGTTTATTTTTCATTTTTGGTCACTTGCAGTCAAAACAATCTTCCCTATTTGCTCAAGAAATTTGGCAGGTATTTCTTGAGCTGCTGCTTTGTGCAGAGCTGTGCTGGGTAGCCCCAGGAGAAGGCGGGAGAGGGCAGGTGCCGGAGCTGGGGAGCCAAGCAGGCCATTCTGTGTGCTCCTGTGACATTTCTCCTCTTCCTTGCCAAAGGGGCTAACTGCAGCCTCCCTTGTCTCCGGGATTTCCGGTTGCTTCTGTTTGTTTTAAAATGCGTGGCCTGCCTTCTCTCCTGCCAGGAGTGGCCTTCCTTCTTCATTTTCCCTGAGGGGGCCACCTCTTCTGTGAGTACTTTCCCCATGAAATGAGTGGGTTCAGCTCAGTTCCACGAGCTCCCTCCCTGCTGTGGGCACAAGGGCTGCTGGGAGGGAATGAGGCATGATTCCTACCCATGGAGGACTTTCCAAATGGCAGCAGAGACAGTGCTGCACACGTGAGTCCATTGCCATGTGACATAGAAGACCACAGAGGCAGGGCCTCTGGCAATGGGCGTATCCCAGATCTAGTCTACCTCCAAGAGGGTCCCCGGGAAGGACTCAGGGAGCAGAGGTTGACGGGACGGCAGCTGCAGGGTTGCAGAAACCCCAGTGGTCGCAGCGGACTCGGACCCAGGTGCTCCCCGTTGCCAGCACGTACTTGGGAAGAAAGCGGGTCATCGGGGAGCACTTGAGGAGGCTCAGGAGTTGGACCACGTACAGAAACATGTCAATTCTTCAATTCTTCTATCTCGGAACCCTTAGGAGGTCTTGGCTTTGCAAAACAACATATTACCTCTGAATCTGAATCTCTGAAATCCTGGCGGGGGGCCGTCCAGCCGGCACTGTTGCCATATGTGTTTAGAATCCTATGCACAATAATTAATTTCCATTCTGCAAAAATGAATAATTAATACTGCATCCCATGTCCATTGATCCAAACAGAAGCTGACACGTACTAGAGACACACGCTGCTGAGCAAACTTTTTAAACGGAGACATTTGATTAACAAAGCGACTTTTAAGATTTTCCTATCTTCCCCACAATAGGAATTGAACATCGTCCAACAAAGAGGACAGGCTGAGCGGTCGTCAAGTTGCGACTTGGGGACGGAAGGAATGCATTTGCTAGAAGGTGCTGGTGGGGGAGCGTGAGGAGAAGATGGGGAGGCTCTAGGGAGGGAAGGGGAAGAAAATACATGCCAGCCTGAAAGAAACTTAAGAGCTCAACATTTTACTTTGATTTTTAATTATATAGCCATGATACAGAAATATGGGCACCAGGATGGTAAAATTAGGGAGATAAAAAGTGATCTCAGAAACTCTCCATGACAGATGCTGGTTGATAGATGCAACAGATTCCTGGTGGCTTTCTCACTATCCCTGTCTGATTCCAAAGGCCTCTTAGTAAGTCAGTTGAAAGGTTGACCGTGTTAGCCATTTGTGGAGGGTGAGGGGCTGAATCACGGGGGCTCTGGGTGGTACGAGGAGGACTAAAAGGTCCCTTTTGATCAGAGAGAGCATGAAACGTGTCATTGCGTAACTGCTCTCACCTTCACGGTTATTAACATGGTTATTAATAGTAATATGTTCCATTTATTCTGAGGACTATTTGGTGAGATGCTGCCGGGCTCCTAAAATGCACCTTTGCACTTGCTGATGAGAAAGTGGTCAGGGCCGCCCTGACCCTCCAGGTTAGAAAGGAGGTGCTCGCCAACCCCATACATGCCGAGGAGGACAGGAACCTGGACGTGAGTCTGGGTTGCAGGCCACAGATGGTCTGCTCAGTTTGTAAAATAGAGCTATTTTTCTCTTAACAGGACTGGAAGTAAGTTCTGGACCTGGGATCCAAATAATTTTCCTCATTGAGGGAGTAGAGATAGTGGCATAGGAAGCACTTCCTCTTGGGACCCCAAAGGTCCTGGATCTGGATGGCTGGCTTTTGCAAAATCCCATGGGCTGCTATGGGGTCGGGGAGATGACGCAGGCTTTGGTCGCCTGAACAGGAGTGTGATCCTCAGGACGAGGAAGGTGATGGTCTGGGTGGTGGCTCGTGTCTCCTGAGGATGTCTCCTGAGGGTGCTTCCGGAGCATTCTGGACCTCCAGGAGGGCAGTGAGAGGAGACGGGCATGATGCTGGTGGCAGTTGCAGTTGCTACATGAAGACAGTTTAGGGAGCCCTTTGATCTGCTGAGGATGGGCCATCTAAAGACAAAGTCTCTGTCCTCTTTAGTGGTTTTCTGATGCACATCAGAAGGCCGAGGAGGGACTCCTGGGTCGTAACACCCAGGGTGGGGCTTTTTTTTTTTCTCACCCAGGGAGAAAGCCACTGTGGAGAGAGGCAGCAGCCACCTCCAGTGCCAGAGGTTGGGGCTGGGACGTTCAGAGTGAAGGGCCACCATCTGGTTCTCAGCGAGAAGGCCTGCCCTGGAGGAGTCCAAAACTGGCTAGTGGAAAGGATAAGGCAGGAGCCAGAGAGAGGGCGGGAGAAGACAGGAGAGCAGCGCACAGAGGTGTCTGGCTCGCGCTGAGCTGTCCCCACGCTGAGAGAACAGACATGAATGAGAAGCCATCCCGGGTGTCCAGCCTCGCCAAGCCTTCATTGACTCAGACCCCATGCCAGGTGACTGCAGACCCGAGGGACCCTCAGAACCAGAAAAGATAACACATGAATGTTTTTAAGCCACAGAGTTTGGATGGTTTGTTTTATAGAAACAGAAAGCTGGAGAAAATGGCCTCTGTCAAGGCCACTGGTCCTCCACGTGGCCTGGGTTTTCTCAACAGGCTAGCCCAGGCTGGTTTCCCTGGGGGCAGGGAAGAGTTCTGAAGAGCAGAGGCACATGCAGTGTCCCTCAAGGCCATCGCTGAGGACCATCGCCCTGTCCCTTCAGCTCTTCAGTTGCAGCCAAGGATGGGAGAGGGATTCATGGTCTCTTGGTGGGAGGTGTGGCAAAGCCCGGGGAAGAGCTCATGGGCACTGGGAGAGAAATAGTCATGGCCATTCTGTGATCCCTGGGTGGTACCTGTGAGCCGCATCTTAGACCCGCTCAGAGAGATGCACCGAGATAAAGAAATAGCTGCAACACGACCATCTCAAGTAGGGGCACTGGGTCTGAAGCAGCACATCATGGTTTTAAGGGAGAAAAGACAAGAAACAGTTTCCATGCTGCCCTCTTATTTTACAAATGAACAAAGTGAGTATCCAAGGGGTTAAGAGTTTCCCAAGACCAACTGATCTTAAGCCCCCCGTGGAGAAGGTGGAGGGCTGGGATGTGCTGGTGCCAATATCTTGGGCACCTGCTCCCAGCTCAGGTCCTCCCCTGTCCATGGGGGCTGTTGGTGCTCTTGAAATATGATTGGTAGCCACCTACCATGCCACTGCCCAAATGGTCCCATTGGTGACCAAGACGTGGACCAGAACTGGGGTCTCCTGGTTCCTAACTCAATCTTCTTTCCACCACATTAATGGCCACTAGTATGCTTCCAAATCCAGATGCAGAGAAGTGTGCTGGGCTGAGTGAGCCCACCCAGGGTACCTGCAGCCTTGAGACTCACATGGTGCCCTGCTGGGTGCTAGAAAGAGCCCCGAGACACACGGGCTGGCTTTCTGGATGCTTCCGTTGTTACTGCTGTGTGACTGGAATGGGATCATTACCTTTTCCTAACAATCCCCACATCACAGTGTCTGACAGTAGATTTACTGTTTAAGGTAAATGTTGAATGTCTACATCACAGCCATGTGGACTGATCAGAGGAATCTCAAACGATTTTTTGATTTTTTTTTTAAAGAAAGTAAAGGCAGAAAACAATTACACTGTGACAACAGAATGTGGAAGACCTGGTGCAGGACCCCGGTAAAGAAGAGAGAAGGAAATATCATGGTTACAAGTGTAGCGAGCGTCTATGAAACTCCTATGAATGGAGCTGCTGAGTGGAACAACCCCTGCTTTGCAACCGGAGTCCCATGGGGCCGACTTACCTCCAGAAGTCAGGGTGTGAGGGGTACGGTTGCTGTATGAAGTCAGTCTCACTAACGGGGTGTGACATTTAATATTGAGAAGACCTGTCTTTGTGGGGAGCACATAGGCCCAGTTCTCCAAGTCACACTTGGAGCAGAGGCTGGTGTGTGTTATTGGAGAAGTGGATGTGGAGAATGGAAAGTTCTAGAAATGAACTTGGACATGAACTCTTTGGGGCTCAGTTTCTCTCTGGAAATGCGTCCTGGACGAGAGAACCCTGGTATCTTCCATTTCCAAGCATCTGAGAAATGTTTGCATCTGGGTGCAGAAGCTCTGCCGGTGCATGGCTGGGATACACACACACACACACACACACACACACACACACACACACACACAGAGTCTTACTAAACCAGGTCCTGAAGACCTAGATTTCATTAAACACATTTTATAACAACTTGAAATGCTGCCAGAATCCATCTGGATGAAAGAACTAATGACAACTCTGTGTGTGTGTGTGTGTGTGTGTGTGTGTGTGTGTGTGTGTGTATGCATGTGCATGCAAGCGTGTACAAGTGTGTGCAAGTGTGTGTCCAAGCGTGCACACGCTCACACACAGTTTGCCGATGATCACCTCAGGCCAAGGTGGGTGCGGGCCAGGTGTCCGCCCGGCTGAGAGAGTGTTATTCTTTGGGCTTTAGCACATCAGGTTCAGGACCTCTGGCTTTCTTTATTTCACTCGATTTTAGCAGTCCCCCCGCCCTCAAATCCAGTAACAGAAAAACATGTTCTTTAAAATAAAGGAAGCAGCGGCCCGCCCCCCGCGTCCCTCCGCGAGTGGCGGTGCCCGGCGAGCAATGTGGAAGGCATTTGCCTTGCTGTATCCGCTTTCATCAAAGGTCCACGGCTCACACACGACAGCTTCTTTGCATTAAAATCTGTGACTGTAAAATTTCAGGGAGAAACATTGATCTTGCTTTAGCTGTTAACCCTCCCCCCACGCTCTGAGAAAACTCGCAGCACCCGTCTGTCTCTGTCCCCAGTTCCTGCACGTCTTCCACCACACACAGCTCCCTCTCTTCCGACCCGAAATCGGGAGCGGCCTCCCCGTGCCCACCCAGCGGGCAGGGCGCACCCCGGAAAGCCACAGAGGGGAAAGGGCACTATTCGGAGCTTTCCTGAGGAGCCCCAGGATCAAGGCCACCTGGCTGGTGTGGGCATCCTGTTGGGCAAGTGTCCTCCCTGGCATGGCACCTGGACAGTCATCCTGCGGACACTGAATCCAACTCTTGGGAGAAGCATCCTTGGTGGATTCATTTTGCTGACTTTTTTCTCTTGCTTTGTTTATTTTTTTTTAATTTGGTAAATTACACATAACCTAAAAACTGCCACTTTAACCATTTTCCAGTGTATGATTCAGAATATCATGTGACTGTCATCTCTCTACATCCCAAACAGAGACTGTCCCCAAGAGAAGCAACACCCCAGGTTCCCCTCCCCAGCCCTGGCTGCCACTATTCTGCTTTGTTTCTGTGAACTGGACGGCTCTAGGGACGCTATGTGAGTGGAGCAGACAGTGTCTGTCCCCTCTCACCAGCTTATTTTGCTCCACCTAAGGTCCTCAGGCTTCATCCATGTTGGGGCACATGTTGGGATTTCCTCCCCTTCAAAGGCTGGACGCTCTTCCCTCGTTTGAGTTACCACACTTGGTGGATCTGGGTTGCTTCTACCTTTGGCTGTTCTGAAGGATACTGCTACAGCCTGAGCATGCAGCTCTGGGCGGTACCTCCCACTGTCAGTTTTTGCTGCCCAGAGTGGACACATGGTGATTCCTGTCTAGATTTTGAAGAGCTGCGATAACGTTAACTGACTTTGGGGTCTACTGTGTATGTACGTTTATGGACCAACTGCTGGCCCTTTCGGGGACCAGAGGGCCTCATGAGGCTTCAATGGTCCCTCACCTGTCCTGGCCATTGCTGATTCGGAGCCATGCTGGTATAGGCCTGGCTCTTCGACCTTTCTTCATTGTTATATGACTTTTCTGGAGCGGAGGCACATGAGTCCTTGCCAGTGGCTGCACAGAGGGACGACTCGACATGTTGCAGGAGTCAACTGGGCCAACAAGTGATAGAGACCTTCCCCAGATGCCCAGGTCAGGTGTCAGCTCCTGCCCTCCTGGGTGAGCCTCCATTGTAGGGTAGAGACCAGAGCCAAGAGCATTCGGAAGGGGCAGAGGTCAGCAACAGGAGATGGTGTGCTCATGCGGCAGCTGGTGTGGAGTGCTGTGGTCAGTCCTGAACTAGCCAGCACAGGCTGGAACTTGCATCTCTATCCTCTGGTTCTGAAATTGCCACATCTACTGAAATTTATGTAACCTGGACTTAGTGTCCTCATCTGTAAAATGGAGGGTGTAAACACCCTCCTCCCAGACCAGCCTAAAGGAGCCAATGGCGGGTTCCCATGAGGTGCACATCTGTCCCCAGCTCGGGTGAGCACTTGGGATGTGCTGGGTTGTGCTGACATTATCTTAGTCTCCTCCAAGGTCCTTTAGGGTGGGAATCACATCCCTTGTGGGAGCCACCAGGAGCCTTGGAGAGAAGGGACCAGCCACGGACTACCAGCTGAGGACCATGGGACCCTAGAGCCAGGCCTCCTAGGGCTAATCTGTTTGCCTCTTAGACTCCCGTGGACCAGCCTTCCAGAACCCTTGTGCTGGGGGTGGTTTCTGGGTGATCTGACGACATGCTGCCCCACCTCCACTCCAGAGCCCCGGTGTGTGATGGGAGGGGAGGGCAGGGCCTGGCAAGGCTGCTTGCCTTGTGCCTTGTCTTGGGGCCGACGCCGCTGCTGGCTGCCACTGTCTCTGCCCAGTTTCCTGAGTCTGGATGGGTCTGAGGTTGCAAGTGGTTTCCTGTTTCTCTGCATCTCAGGACTGGTCTAATTGGAACGACATGTCGGACTGATGTGTCCAGCACACTGGAGATGAGAAGGAGGAGGAGGACCAAGGGGAGGAGGGAGGGGAGGAGGAGGAGCAGGAGGAGGAGGGAGGGAAGCCAGTAGAGGACCTGGAAGCAGAGGCTGGGGAGGACTGGAGACCACAGACCCCACCGTGGCGAGCAGGCAGGCGAGTCTCTAGAGGCTTCAGTGGACCACATAATCCAGGCCATTTGGCTGAAGCAGTTTGGAGGAGGGTGCGGTCTGCTCGGCTGCTCTCCTGCTCTGAGTCTCCTCCTCTCCATTAGGTGGGTGTGGCTCTGCTCCCCAAGACAGAGCCCCAGATGGCCTCCTGCTCTGTAGATGCCCAAGTGCGAGGCAGCGCTCTTGTCTCTGAAAACCTGGGCCAAAATCTGCCAGGGAACAAATACTTTTAGGACACCCTGTTCACTCCCCCAGAGGAGCATAGCAGGGCAGGAGGCAGTGTTTGCCAAGTCCCCTCAATGTGGCCATAGACAGGAGCCACGTATGGGCAACAGATAAGAGACAGGACGGGCTGCTCCCTCACCCCTCAGCTCACACTCAGTATTCTGCATTTGGTCAAACCATCTCCAGATTTGAATATGAGTTTCCTGCTCCCAAACTTAACACTGAGGGTGGAATAGAAGCACTTTGTTCCATCCCTAGTTTCTCTGCCTCAAGAGCCTCAGTTTTCTCATCTGCAAAATGACCCTCGAGGCACTGACTTGAGGCTTGCATGAGACCATTGGAGTGAGAAGCTGGCTGAGGGCACAGCAAGTGCTCAGATGCAACCTAGTGCTCTGAATTCTGGTCCTTTCCTCCCCATAAGGTGTCCATGCCTCCAGGACTCACAGCGTCTCTCCTAAATCCCCAACGCTCCTGTCCAGCAGCACACCCCCCCCCCCCCCCGCCACAGGACACATGGCAAGAAGGGCAGACTTGGGAGGCTGGATTTCATGTTGTGAAGAGGCCTCCCACATGCTTGGGAAACCATGGCCACCACAAGAAGCATTCCATCCCCTGGTCCCTGGCAGCTGGCCCTGGGGACATGCACTTGGCTGGACACGTGCTGGCACACGGCTGGTCTCCCTGCCAGGCTCTGGGAGGAGGAGCAGAGCTCTCCTTACCTCGCCCTCTATCTGACTGTGAAGTCCCAGGGTCCCGGGCTTCTGCAAACTAGAGGCCTGGGGCGTTAGAGGTGGGAATGCAGATCACCCTGTCCTTTGTCTCTGCCTTGGCTAGTATAGTCCCTGTGTCCAGCAGGACAGCTCCAAGGGTTCCTCACTCCAGGGCTGGCAGGGGCCCCTGGGGGAGCCAGGGGTCTCCCAGCTGGCTCTGGGTACAATGATGCCTGACGGGGACTAGCTGGGTGGTCCTCTCATTTCTCCTAACTGATTGTTATCCTCCTGCACAAATGAAGATAACGCCTGCTGTGGGTGTGCATAGGACGTGTGTGTACGTGTGTGCGTGTGAGAATCACAGAGAGGAAGGCAGGGACAGCCTCTGCGCATGGCAGCTCCCCTGAACTTCAGCAGGTTCCGCCTTCTCCAGCCACCTATCACATGCCTCTCGGTGACTTCAGCTTCCGGGTGCTGAGCACCTGGTGTCAGGTGCCAGGCATCACGCTCAGCCATGGGATTGACCAAGGGCAACTGTGACATGGCTACAGTCGATCTTTCAACCTTCTGAGGAAGAAAACCATGTAGCCAAGAAATTCCCCGAATGGCACAGGCATGGCTGGGGCCATGCAGGGGCTTTGGGGGTGTGGAGAGCATATCTATTCCTTTTAATTGTTCAATAAATGTTCATTAAAAGCCTCTAGTGTGCCATGCCATCTGCCCGGCACCTGGTGTACTTGGATTGAAGACACTTGGTCTGTGATCTGAAGGGGTTGTGGTCCTGTGAGGCAAATGGACGGGAGAAGAGACTGTTCCAGAGCTGGGGATCAAGGTCCCTCTGCAGTATGGTGCAGAAATACAGCTTTAACGCAGCATCTCGTAGGGAGTTCTGACCTTCCTCCACCCTGGACATCCCGGCACGACGCTAAGCCGTCCAGGCGTGAACTTTGACTCTACTAGTAACTCTAATGTCAGCGTCCACCTTGGCTTCCCCGTTTGCCAAGGATGAGGTGTTGGGGGATTAGTCTGCCCTAGGCTGGACACTTTGCCTGCACTAGCTCATTTGGTCTGGATAGGTAGGTCAGAACCACTTCACACAAAGATGTGGAGGCCTAGGAGGCCAAGTGACTTTGCCAAGGCCACATACCAGTGTGTAGTGGGGTAGGTTTCAAATCTAGACATTTTGTCCAAAAAACTCGTGCATTTTACTGTTGGCCTTGGGCTTTGCCTCCCTGGGTGGCACTAATTAATATCCAGTGTCCTGACTCTTGCCTAGACTTCAACTTAACACAGGGCAAAACACAATGGATTCTCACCAAGTCCTCCAGTGGCAGCTCCATTGGAGAATGGCACCTCAGAACACGAAGCTGTTGAATTATAGGGCTCCGTGCATCAGCTGTCAAATAGAAGGTGCCAGAATCGCCAGATCCCACGGAGGTTATTTTCCTGCCCATATTTGGAGGAAACCCATTGCTCTCTATTTATCTAATTGATCCCAGGGCTGGGCAGCGGCGAGCCAGCGGGAGGCATTTGCTGACTGTGTGCTGTTCTATTTTTTGAGTTGAGATTCACAGGAAAGTGAAGCCACATTTTTTGCAGCCAAGGGGGGGTGGGGCCAGGCATTTGAACAATGGGTTGTCTCCTTGGCCACCAGACTGGGCACAGTCATATTTGGTTATATGTGGGGCAGGAAATAATTATTTATCGGTACATTTATTTTCAGGGCTCTGGGTGACAGGCAATTGAATCCAAATATGGTCTGAGAAAGCTTTGAGTCCATTATATACTGTCTTCTCCTGGCCCTGATTCCTCCAGCTGTTGCAATTGGCCTTTAAACAATTCAAATTATGCTTTCCAATGAGTTGACTGCATTAAACACACAGAGACACATATACGCCTGCAAGCATGCTGTTTCTTCTTTTCTAGAGAAGGTTCTACAGGGAACTTGACATGACTTGAGCAGAATTCGGGGAAGTGTCTCTTAGAGTCCATGGACTTTGGAGTCAGAGTTGAGTTGAGACACCAGCTTCTTCAATCACATGTTCTGGGCTGTTGTTCAAGAAGTTACTTGACCTCTTGCCGTCTGTGTTCTCTTCTATAAAATGGGATGCTCCACGGGTAAAATGAGCTGATAGATTTGAAGCATCCTGATGCATGAGCGTTGTCTACCCAGTTGGACAGTGTCCCTTTTAAATTCAAGACCTTTTTAGAATGCCAGAAGGTGACCCTGTTTGGACATAGGATCAACGCAGATGCAATCAGCTTAACTTAAGGTCACACTGGACGGAGGGGCCTGGATGCAGCACCATGGAAAGAAGAGGAGACACAGTGCTGTCACTGTGTGGGCCATGTGAGGACAGAGCGGGGCTGAAGCAGTGCTGCTGCAGGCCGAGGAACACACAGGTCCAAGGCCACCGTCAGAACCAGGGTGGAGCAGGAAAGGACTGTGCCCGGAGCCTCAGAGGAAGGGCTGCCCTGCGGGTGGCCTGAGTCCAGGCACCACCAGCACTGCGATCAAAGCCACTCAGTGGTGGTGACTTCGTCATCTCAGCTCTTGGAAACTCATCTACCTCCTGCGTGTTTTGGGGAGGGTCCTGGTACAGCTCCTGGCCCCTGGGTCCACTGTTCCTTACTTTCCTGCACATGGTGTCTGGAGATGCCTAGGATCAGAGGATGGGATCCTAGGCTGCCTTCCCCCCAGTGGCCCGGAAGGGGCGTTGCAAATTCCCTCTCTCCTATCATCTGTTCTCCACCTAGTTCTCTGCAAACAGCTTGGTGGAAGAATCTGTCTACTTACATGTGTTCTCATAACACATAAATCCGGGGCACTTGTCTATTTCATATCAAGATGGCATAAAAATTCTACTTACACACATAGTTCTTCATAAGGCACCGCATCTCCTGTAAATAGCCTGTATCAAGTTGGCAGAGACGATCTGAGGTGCCACGCCCTTCCCAGGAGGTGTCTTGCCATCAAACAGCACAGGGGCACATGGAATTTATGCGGGCATATCTCACGCTTATAAAAGCCAGTGCCATTTCTCCAGGTCCCCATGAACACTTAGTTCTGACAGTGCCTAAATAAACCGGTTTATTTACTGCCCTAGTTACCTGTTTAAGACCAGCCGTTACGTTAAGTAACACAGAGTGCCCAGACCAATAAATTTACAGCACGCCTGTTTGTTTTACTGAAGAATTTATGGCAGCAGTAATAACTGTCAGAGGGGAAGGCTGGCGAAAGGGCTGGAGCTGCGCACAGGATCCGTCACACCAGCCACTTCCCAACGGGCATATGGGGAGGGAGTTCTTCTGTCACCGACTCAAGCACTGGAATCAAGACTTGGGATCTGTGAAAAGGAACCTGGGATGCAGCTTCTTTGGAAGAGACCATCTCTTCTATTTGACCCAGATGGTGGGAGTGACAAGTTTTCTGTGTTGTGGGGTGACTTACTGCAAACACTCTGGAGATGATTTTTCAGATTTGAGGGGTGCTTCAAGCCAACTAGAAAAGGAGAAATAACTAATTTCCACCTTGGCTAATTAGCTGGTGGCCCTGAGGGAGCACCATAGTCCTGTGCAAAGTCTTATGCTTACACCCTATTCTTAATCCAGTTTGGACTTTTGTTTTAAGATCAGCCAGGGACTTCAGGATGGAAGACAAGATTAGATCAGAGGCGTGGGACCATGGAGTGGAGCTGTTTGAAGCATGGGCTTTGGGAGGACAGGGAGTAAGTTCTGACCTTAGAATAGTCACTAACAATTGCATGACAGTGAACAAAATGTGTTTCCATTCTCTAAGCCACTCATGGATCCTCAGAAACACTGGGATAATCATCCATCCTTCATGGCCATGAGGCCGAGAGGGCATCCGTTCCAAGCACAGGTGCCTAGCAGGTGATTGACAACTTCTGGCCTCCATTGCTATATGGTTGACTGTTTATAGACTCTCAGATCCAGAGAAGAGGGAAGGTAAGAAAGTTGTTATCTGGTCTGGCCCTTCTCTCCCTATTTTGCAGACGGGGAAATTGCTCACACAGGAGAGGACCATCATTGTCCAAGGTCACGCTGCAAATTAGTGGCAATGTCTTGGTAGGAAACCAGGTCTTCTGAGACCCAGTCCTGACTCTGGGTCATTTATTTCTAGAAATGATTGTGAAGGACCTTCTGTGAGCTTGGCAGAGACAGACGTCTTGTCTATCCTCCAGATGGAGCCTTGGGCTTTTCTGAATCCCAAGTGTCAATCATAGAACCTGGAATGGAGTAGAAAAGCAGAGAGGTTTGTGAAATGACTAAATGACAGTGCCTGCCCAAGAGGGTGAATGTCAAGTAAAAGATTTTGAGAGGAGGAGGGTGTGGGGATTCTCTGGGGATGGGAAGGCATTCTGGAATAGGAAATAACCTCTTTACTTTGTCCTGATTGTCCTGAGCAGCCAGCCAGGTGGAGAAGAGGATGCCATTTCAAACAGAGGAGACAGTGCACAAAGGCAAGTTGAAGTTGCTTGGGGCTACCAAAGTGCAGGTAGAGTGTAGTTCCCTGGGGATGCTCTGTGCTGGGAAGGCTTTGTCTTGAAGAACCCCTCATCTGCACTGTCTTCTCTGCTGTGATCCTAAGAGACACTGTGGTCAGCAACCAGGGCTTGTCATGCATCCTGCTCAGGAAGCTGAGGCCCAAGCAACTGGTCTAAGATCACAGAGGTGAGATAAGTTTCCTGCATTCATTTGCTAATCCCACACACAATCAACTACATCATCTGTGAGCCCAATGAAAATATGGATCCTATTCCCCAAATCATTAAGAATTCCAAGATAGCAACAGAGGAACATTAATGCAAGAGCAAGACCCTTGTGAACTTGAGACCAAGAATGCCAGGTCCCACGCCCAGGAAGCCAGCTCTGGTTACACAGGTGCTTATTGGGTCTTACTGAACACAAGGAGGAATTTTAGGCTCCAGGATGCAGCAGCAAATGAGCTGGAGGGCTCCTTCCTCTCCTGCAGTGTGGTGGGCAGTTCGAGACAAACAGGTAAAGGAATTCGTGAGCATGGTGGTTTCGGATAACAGTGAGAATTGGAGACAGAGTCTCAGGTGGAGTGGAAGAGGCATCAAGCATTGCTGATGTGCACAGCCAGCCTCTGTCCAATGAAATGTTGAGAAGATGGGGGGAACAGCATCCTGGACAAAGGAAAAGCAAAGGACTGTGGGCCCCCCTGCTTCCCCTATCCTTGGGTTTGCTTTCTGTGTTTTTGATTATTGACAGTAAACAATGACCTGAAATATTAAGTAGAAGATTCCAGAAATCAACAATTCATCAGTTTTAAATTTCACACCATTCTGAGCAGTGTGATGGACTCTCCAGCCACCTCGCTCCATCATGCCTGGCACAAAGTCAGCTTCTTGTCCAGTGTATCCATGCTTTTTATATGTATGCTATTTGCTCATGATTCACTTAGTAGTCATCTTGGTTATCAGATGGGTTATCACAGTACCAGGCCCCTCGTGTCAGGACCCTTAAGTAGTTGCCTAATGCTATGTCACATGCCCATGTCATTCACCTCACTTCATCTCATCACACAGGATTCAAATCGTCTCACCCCATCATCAAAAGAAAGGTGAGTATAATACTGCAAGATATTGAGAGAGGAAAGTGAGCACATTCCATAATTTATAGTATGTTGTTATAATTGTTCTATTTTACTATTAATATTGTTAATCTCTCACTGTGCCTAATTTATAAATTGAACTCTGTCATAGATGTACATATATGGGGGGAAAATGCAATATCTATAAGGTTTGGTGCTTCAAAGTTTCAACATCCACCGTATCCCTCATGGAGGAGGGGGACTGTTGTATCTAAATTGGCAACAAGCTTGGAGTGTTTAGGGACGGGCAGACATGCTAGAGTGTCTCAGGAGCAGAGGAGTTCTTGTGACGGGGCCCTGAGTACATGGTAAGGACTGGATGAAAGGAAGTGGACTCTCTTGAGGAAGGGTTCTCTCACAAAGCAGGCAGGCCTCCAAGATGGCACACCACCAACCCCTCCTGCCAGGCTCTGGAGGAGTAGATGTTTCTGGTTGCATGGCCCAGGAAGAATGACGTGAGAGGAATGTTTTGACCCATGAATGCCAATGGAGCATTGAGTGAGCACTTCGTAGTTCTCATTAACTCCTGTCCATGAAACCATGAGAAAACAGAGATGGCAATGTGTTCTGTGGATAAACAAATTTCTTTTTATTAAAAATCCTGACAATTATAAAAAATGCTAGCAGTGAAGAGAAATTTAACAAAAACCCTCATTGTAAATCATTCAGAAGTTACAATTGTCCGATTTTGCTAGTCATTTTTCTGGGCACTTTTATGACTATAATGGGAAACAAATTAACATGTAGCTAGAAAGAATATGTACTTCTAGAAAAAATATTACTCTGATTTCAATAAAAATTAAGTGCCTGTTTTTACTGTACTATAGTAGTAGGAACAAGATACTAAAGGACAATATGGTCTTTAGGCAAATCTTTCTTCATTGAAAAATGAGATAAAAGTTATGGAAAAGACATGAAGGTGTTTTAGAAAGACACCTTAACTAAAGATTCTGTTCCCTTTTACTGTGAGAAAAGGGAAAAAAGATAGCATTTCTATACTTTTCTCCCCTTCTTTCTTCAATCCCTGACTTACATTTACTTGCTTCTCTAATTCTTTAGGTGTTTTTAGGAAGTTTTTCTTCCTCTTTGAGGGTCAGTCATTTCACTGGGATTTAGTTTTATGTTAATATGTTATTATTTCTCCACTGAGATATAACATGTTATTTTCTCTAAAGATCTTAATCTTCATCTCAGAAAATTTGATTTTAGGATGTCACCGAATGGTTTTTTCTTTTCCCTTTCAGGAGCACCAATTATACATATGTTGGTTCTTTTTATGAATTATCCCCAATATAATCATTTTATTACCTTTCTTTTCCATTTTATTCTATGTACTTTTTATGTTTACTCTCAACTTTTTTTAGTTTCTCAATTTTTGTATGTTTTTATTACTTTTAAAAGGGCTTTAATCTCTAATATCATTTTCTTTTCCTTTTCTCCGTTTTCTGGATTCTCAGCTTTCTGTGTCTGATTGCTCTTCTTTGCCCACTGCATGACTTCCTTGAATTCCTATCTATAGAGACGATTCTCCTCAAAGTGATGAAGCTTAATTTTTTGAGCTTTTTCCATCAATACCATTCCTCATGCAACATTCATGCACGTAGATATCTCAGTATCTATTTTCTACTCTCTTCTTTCAGTGTGGCTACTTTTGTTTTTCATGACTACTTTCCCCCCCACTTTGCTACAGGTCAAGGTATAGAGAAGGACGGTGTTAAAGTGACTTGGACAGACAGAGCCTCAACTCTGTACAAACCAAGTCTTCCACCATCTTTATGGGGCCTATTTCTTTCTTTGTCCTGTGGGACATCTTGCCTCAGTTCTTGACACTTGAGATGCTGCTATGGCCGATGGCAAGGCCCCCTGTGCTCCGTCCTATGATCTTAAACATTCGGCCTCCTCTCCCTCCTGGAACCCACCTGACCTGCACCAGAAATAATGATGTGATCAGCCTGTGGCCCTTGCTTCTTCAGAGCGTCCAGGCTCTTGAGTGGGATTTCTGAAGGGGCTTTGCTTACCTCTCCTGTATTTTGTACAGAACCCTTGAATCTTGATCTAGAATCAGAACCAACCATTGTAATTGGTTACACTGTTCAGAGAGTGAATGTCCCAGGGCCCTATGCCCAGTTTGAAACCCCTGCTAGGGTTGCTTTGCCTTCATACTCACCTCCTAAGTATGCATGAGATGTGTTTGGCAGGAGTGGGTATATTTTATGATTTTAGGAGGTGGGACATTCATGTGCCATCTTTTCTCTTATTCCCCCTCTCTCTTACTATTTTGGGTAGCGATTGAGAGTGGTAAGTAGAGTGAAATGCATTTTCTGTACCATCTGCAAGTGAAGAATTCCTGACTTTCAGATAGAGAGTGAGCGAAGGCCTTGGATTCTCCATTCTAACTGATCAAATAGGTAACAGCTCAGTTTGGGAATTGAGACTAAAAGCCAAGGGATTAGAGGGTCAATATTTTTTGCGACAAGAGGGTCGATATTTATTTGTGGCCTAAATAACTGTTGCCAAGCAGACCTTTGCATGACAATGATAACAGGGACTATAGCTGGTAGAATCCACACTTGGTTCAGGCACGTGGCCAGTGCTTTGTCTGTTTCAGTTCTGAACCAAAAAAATAACCCTATGAGGTGAGGCTGCTTAGCCCCACTTTTCCAAAGAGGAAAGAAGAATCAGCAAGGTCGGACCATAAGACGGTGGATTCTGACTTTGCTCTCAGCATCAGGAGAGGCTTCTGAATGCCCCCTTCCTTTCCCTGTATGTGCCAGGCGAGGTCTAAAGTAAAACTTGGAATTAGAAATTGCAGGAAAACTTACTAGTGCATGCCTTTGCATGCCTTCATCTCCAGTGTCTGTTTGAGTGACACCTGGTGTCCAGCTCCCTTGGACATCAAGTCCCTTCCCCTGGCTACTGTCCTCCGGGTTGCTTGTTACCAGCATCTGTTCATTAACCTGTTTCTAGTGGGAATGGTTGACATTCTTGCATGAGAAAGGGGCCATGGCTGAGTTTCCTTTTGTTCTTGTTTGCTTGATGCACGTTGCGGCTGCTATTAAGGGGTGCAAGGATTTGGTCTATCCCCAGCCAACATTTCCTATGCCAGTGGAGGAGGACCAACTTGGGAAATCTCGTGTGGTTCACCAGAGCATCCTTCAACTCACAGAGCAATTGTGGTTAACACGAGAGGACTCCGCTGAAAATCCACATGTTCCCATACCTTCAAACTCTCTGTCCTCACGGTAGCCTCCGCCTCTGCCCATCTTCTTGCCACATCTGACCACCCATCCTC
Organism: Sciurus vulgaris; assembly: GCF_902686455.1. Lineage (NCBI taxonomy): Eukaryota > Metazoa > Chordata > Mammalia > Rodentia > Sciuridae > Sciurus > Sciurus vulgaris. The sequence continues at coordinate 8,137,758 of NC_136462.1, forward strand.
TGGCTGGCAGGGGCCGGTGAAGGGCCTCTGGGGCCTCCTGTGATGCATCTCCATCCTCCACCGCGTCAGCAAGTGTTGTGGTTGTATAGTCCTTTAATCTTTTGCTTAAACAGATTCTAAAGCATTTTTATGTATTGCTTTGGAGAGACCAGAATGACTATTTCCACACGATCATCAGAATCGTTCTCATGATGACTAAGAGTCTCAGTCGTGGAAACCGCCAAGGCATTGTTGAGGAGCTCTGTTTAAATCCAGCACAGCAAGTTCAGCTTGACCACTTTCAAAAGCTTGATTTCCTTCTTCTTCCATCAGAGGTAGCCACCCTCCCCCATTACAAAACAGTGTTTTCAACTTGACCTTCCCTGGAACTCCGTGGCTGCCTTGATCCTGGCAGGAGCTGCATCATATTGCAATTATGTGGGTTCCGTCTCTCAGAGGTCATTTCTGAGATTCCATCTTCTCTGCAATGCTGCTTGCCTCCTCAGCACCCAGTTCAGAGACTGACTGTTGGAAACCGAACTGCCCAGAGAATGTTGCCTGCAGAAAGCTTGAAAAGCTGATGTTTATAGAACACTAAATCATGAAATCATTCTAAATCACCAAAAGCTGATGTTTATAGAACACTCTTTGAAGAAGGTCCTCATGATTAAAGGGCGGTGGGAGAGGGGACCTGGCGACTTGGGGATCCCTGAGGCTGGGCTAAGGCAGCTCCACACAGGGCCTGACCATAGTTCTCGGGGTTCCAACCCAGAAGCAGTTCCCTGACAAGCCAAGTTCATGACCAGGCACCCCAAGAGGCTTCTTGGCCACATCCAAGCCTTGACTGGAATTTCCAGTAAAGCACTCACACAGGATGCAGCTAGGGCAAAGGGGCTCCACGTCCAAGCGGGGGGCCCCCTGTTTCACACCCACATCCTGCCATGCGCATGTCCCCTCTTTCCGTCTTCTCTACTGACTTAATAGAAACACTAAATAAAAACAGGGTAACAAAAGCTGTGCCATACAAAATCATATCTTGCATCACTTGTAAATGCTGCTTAAAGTCTTTGTTTTAAAAATTATTTAAAAATCACATTATAACAACATATTTATAGCATTCCAGATTTTCAGCTAACAACTTTGATCCTGTAAGTCATCCTTGGCTAAGGGTGGTCCATTGCGTGATGCAGTGTATTTTGGAGTACTGAAAAATTTCACTAAAGAAACAACAAGCTCTTACTGATGTTTTAGGAGCCTCTCTCTGCCTCCTGTGTGGAAAATACATTGAAAGATGAGAGAAGGCTGGAAGATTCCCACAATGGGAATAAAACCCAGACTCCTTGCTCTTGGAATCCCTTCCATCAGTTCCCAGGAACCTTATTCCGAGGCCCTGGTGCAGTGGTCTGGGAGTGAGGAGGAGGCTGCTATTTTGAGGGTCTGAAAGGGTGTCTCAGGAGCAAATGGACTGACCACTTTGTTTTATAAGGGAAGTAACCAGGACCGAGGGAAGACAGGGGTCTCTCCAAAGTTTCTGGGTTAGACTACATCAATATGAAGATGAAGATGCATCTGCCCTGTCACAGCTGGGTTCCCAGCGCCAACCGAGAGACCCTGGCCTGAGTGGGAGACGTTTGAAGACCCTTGTGCAGTGGGTCTCTGAATCAACTCCCCTGACTATTGTTTATGCCCTAGTTTGGGTCTCTTTGCTGTGAGGTCCACGCTCACTCTTAGCTTTGACTAAAGGTTCTGGGAACCCTTGTGACAGAGTTGACTAATACCCAGCCCCTCTAGAACCGAGCTCTACCTGATTCTCCTTCTTAGGAATTTTCTTTCATCAGTGAATAAGACCAACCCAAACTGGCTTAAACTAAATTCCAGGAGACTCACTGCATCCCACAGCTGGAAAGCCCAAGGGCACTTCTGGGGGCAGGGTGGTGGCACATGAAGTCTCTCTGGCTCCCTCTCTCCATCCCCTCCATGCTGGCTTTTTTAAAGGAGATCTCTCTCCTTAAGGTGGCCCATGAAGCCACCTGCTGATTCCATGATTCCATGGAGATGCTGAAACCAGCTCAGCCATGTCATCAGAAAGAAAGTCTCCTTTCCTTGACAATTCTAGTGCTTTCTCTGTTGGAACAAAGTAAAGATCACTCCATCCCCAGGTGTGTGGGAGTGGGGAAAGGCAGCTTCACCCGAACCACAGGGACTGAGAGTGGAACAGTAGATTTTTCTAGAAGAAAACCAGGATGATTATTGTCAGAAAAAAGGGAGAAGTAGTTTGAGTAAGACAGCAGATGTACAGACATGTCCCCTGCACTCCCTCGTCCTAGTTTGGAGTCCTGCTGGTGACTGCCCTTGACTTGGAAGCCAGCCCTGCAACCTGCTGATGGCCTTCTCCAAGCAAACTGCTCTCAAACATTGGCCAAGGCCAGTTGTCAACCTTTGGTCCTTTAGATCAGAGTTTGCCATCCTCTCCTCCTGCAGATGGTTCACCTAGACCTCACCTGCTGCCGACCTGCCTGTGACTCTGAACCTGAGTGATGGGCAGGCTCCCTCCTTGCATGCAATGCTGGTATCTGTCTCATGGCAGAGCCTGATCCCCTTTCCCATTCCTTCCCTGCAAACCCCAGCCTGCCTCTGGGAATGGGGACAGGTCCAGACGGAGTCAGATGGCAACCAACGTCCCAAGGCCATCCGATGGCTCCTTGGGGACTTGAAGCTGGTGCCCTTTGCACTATTCGGCTGCATTAGGAAATCAAACAAAGGAATTAACAACGAGGCCCCAAGCGTGACCACATCAGCTAGGCTCCAATCAGAAGAGAAGAATCAAATAGCAGAGTGGGGGCTACTGGGTGCTGTTGTCATCGACGGGCACCAACGTACTGCCATCCTGGGAGCAAGCTCTTTGACGTGCGGGGAAAGTTCCAACTTCATTAGCTTGTGCGGGAGTGAGGGGGAGATGTCCCTGGGAACTTCTGGCAGCCTTGCGGGGAAAGGACGGTGACGGCGTGTTTCACACTGAACTTGGCATACATGGGAGTGATGGCCGCGTTCATAGGCACTTCCAGTTTGCCTGCAAGAGCCTAATTACTGACCTGACACCCATCGCTTCAGGTGGGCCCCGGGAGCAGCTCGCTGGAGTCTGGAAGCATCTGGTAATGCAATTACCCTGCCAGCCCTTTACCCACTTGTAGCCCTGTCATTAGACACTTTTTCCCCTTGATATTCTTAAAATGTAGAGTTACCAACCAGCGCAATTTAAAATGATCTATAGTTATTTTTGACTCCTCTCCTGTCGAGGGAGAACTTCATAAATGATGTCACAATAAACGGAATGTGAGAGAAACCTCAGAAACGAAATGTGTAAGGGCAGAGACTGCAGGAGGAAGAGAAGGATCGTCGCCCAGGCTCCAGAGCGCTAATGAATTAACGGGGAAGCCGAGTTAATGAGTTCCAAGGAGGAGTTGTTGTCAGAGTTTCGAGGTAATAGTGAGGAGTTATGGAGCCGGGAGGCAGAGCCAGACGCTCAAAGTGGCCCCCGTGGCTCCAGAAAGGGAAGGTAGAAAATGAGGGGGCGAGGTCCCCAAACTCGGTCAAGATTCCGGAACACCAAGAGGACGGTGAAGACAGATGGGAGCCTAGAGCCCTGGCGAGATGGCAAGGCTGATGATAGAGAGTCCCCAGGAAAGCCATGAGTCTTATTTTTCTAGAACTGGAGAGAAAGGAAAGGAAATGGGGAGGATGGAGTCTTTCAAGACTGCTCCCAAGTCAGTAGGAATATTCTCAAAGGTGGAGAGAGGGTGACTGACAAGTAGAGGAAGGCTAGGCTGACACCTCCCCTGCCAGAGGGTGGGGACATCAACTAAGACCAAGGATGTGACATGGTCTCATAAACTCCCGAGGTCCGTGTGTTTCCCAGGAGCCTGGGAGGAGCAGTGAAGCCCAGTAGCCCTAGATGATCTTACACAGGCCATCTTGGTTGTCCAAATGCCAATGAAACCTGCCACGACTCCAGATTGCTGCTGTGGTCCTCGGTGCCTTTCCGTTTCCTTCATTTCCTCCCGTAGGACCAGTAAGAGTGACCCTGGAAAGTCAGAAATGGTCTCAAGGCGCTCGGCCTGGGGCGGGAAGCGACTCTTATCCGTAGCCCCTCCTGTGGACGTCAGTCATGGACAACGCTTTCTGACTGGGGTCCTACACACATGGTGTCTTCCTCTTCTCCTTCATGGATGTCTCTCTTTTAAAGCCCTGTGTTGTCCCCGGGATTGTCCTCAACTACAAAAAAACTCGGGGAGATCAGTCTAACTCCTGGGCCACTGTGGGTGGAAGCACTCCTCTTTCTGGGGCGGCCTCACTGCCTACTTGTCACATCAAGTGGCTTATGCACACCTAAGGGCAGATGAGTTTGAACCAGCGTTAAAGACGCAGCACTAATACGGTGGGCCAGCATTCACTGGATTGGAGAAACGTTTGCTCATGTATCAGTTAATAGCTAAGTGTTTGTGTAGATTCTTTCTCCAAATTCTGTCTAAAACCAGTCTGAATGAAGCCTGACTTCTCGTAAATAAGAGCCCCTAAATTGCAGAATTGATAACATTTCTCTTTTTCCATGACCTTTAGGAAGCTCAGATTCTGCCTTAAGGAAAATATAGAAGGCATGTCTTGCATTTCTAGACACTTGCCTAAGCAATAGTTTCTTTTTCCCTCTTTGCTATAGGATCACACTGATTATGTATTTGTGCAGTCACATCAATTCAGTTTTTAAGAAAAGGGGCGCTATAAACTTTTTAAGTGATCTGGGAGGCTATCCTCCTTAAACTGTTGGGTCATGGACTGTAGATCCACTGCATGCTCCTAAGTGATAACCTTCCCTCCCTCCTTCTCCCTGAGGGTCTCTTAGACAAAATACGGTATTGCACACAAGCACATTTAGATGAAAAATCCTATCGTTGGAGATAACTTCCAACGATAGAATCTTAATAAACTTTCTGTGTTTGATTGGCTGGGATAACGAGAGATACATATCATATGTGATAGCTGCACGACAGAAGATAAGCTGGTCATCATTTTCAGATAAAAATGCCCATCCATCCACAGATTGCAATCAGGGGCTGCCGTGGAGTTCTTGGTCTGTTCCAGTTAATTAAATGCTAAATGAAACTCAGAGCTCTGTCTCCTAGAGATTCAACAATCTGTCGCCATGAGCTGCAGTCAGTGATACAGTCTGAATGGTTTGCTGAGGGCCTAGTAGTTGCTCAGGAAATACTCGTTCCCTTACCAGCTCCCTTAATTTAGAACTCCAATGCAAAGCTGAATGGAAGGTGTCTAAGCTCCCCTCTTCCTCTGATAGCTGAGGGTTCCTGCAGTTTGCCAGTGGGGTATGACTTAGGAAGACCTCTGTAGTAAACCATGCTAATTGCTATGGGCCTGACATTTCTTTATCCAAACCATAAAACACATTCAGATGGAAACGACAGAAATAGATCATTTGTAACAAGTCTCTGTGGGGGACTGCTCTCCTGACTACTCTCCCTGCTGGGTCTTGTTACCTCTTTGTAACTGTATCTGGAGATTTTTTTTTCTTGATACTTTACAAAAATGAGAACTGGCCACCATTACTGAGCACCTATGGGTGATAAATGCTGAGTTCAATGCTGCACCCTCAAAGTCATCGTTTCAATAACTCTGTAAGGAAAATATCATTACCCACAGGATCTTGAGGTTCAGAGAAGGTAAGTAAGGTGCCAAGGGTGACACAGCTAACAATGGCAGAGCTGGGATTAAGATGAGTAACTATTTCATGGACACAATTTTTATATAGTGAATAATGACCAAGCTTACCATTGGAATTATTTATCCAACAGATCCACCATGGAGCATCAACTTCCTGTGGGCTCTGTGCCAAGGCAGGAGAGAGAGCATGTGGCTTTGGTTGTGCTGCTATCTTAGAATCTATGACTGCTATCAAGTCTTCCCTTCTCCCCTGCAAGGTCATGGGCCTTCTCTGTGACCCTCTCTATTGGGCATGGTGATGGGGATGTCTCTTACTGTTTCAGCTGTCTTCTTATAATGAAGACAGTTGGGATTTGCTTGTCTGTGCTCTTGTGTGGAGCTAAGGTTCCAAGACAGTCTCAAATCCAAGATTCAGTTTCCTTCAAGAAGCTCTGAGAAGTGCCAATCATGCCAAAAAGGGGAGCAGGCCCGGGAGGTGGTGCGGTTCTTCTCCCTACTTTTGCTCTTCGTTCCACCAGCATCTCACTCAACAGTAGTCAGTGGCCTCTCATTGGGCAGACATCTTGGTCCATTTGAGCTGTCAGAGCAAAATACTTTAGACAGGGAAGTTTATAAATAACAGAAATATATTTTTCCCACTTCTGTAGGCTGAGAAGTCTAAGATCAAGGCACCAGTAGATCTGATGTCTGGGGAGAATCTGCTCCATAGATGGTGCCTTCTTGCTGCATCCTTCCAGGGTGGACAGGCCAAGCAAGCTCCCAGGACCCGCTTTATGAGGGCACTAATTTTATTCTTCAGGGTGGAGTCTTCATTACCTCATTGTCTCCCCAAAGGCCCTGCCTCTAATACTATTGCAATGGGTTTTAGGCTTCATCAATCACCTTTGGGGATTCCTGTGTAGCCAGAAGTTTAAACCCTGTTTTTTATGCTTCTACAGAGATATCCACCTGTGACTAAGCTTCAAAAGTAAACCAGCATTAAGAAAGAGATCAAGATCAACACACGCAACACAGGAATAAAGCAGAGGAAATTCAGGAGCAATTGCCTCCAGGATTGGAGTCCTTTGAAATGATGTTGCATTAATGAGACAAGAAAAGAATGGCATGGTAAAACAAGGGAGAAAAGAAAAATTTTGAAAACTAAATGTTAAATTGACTAAAAAAGATAGTTGGCCAGAAATGGTAGAAGATAAAGTTAGCAACCCTATATTCCTGAAACAAGAGAATCAAAGAAAATACAAGAGCCGTAGAGTATCAGTCCCAGAGGCTCAATGTATGAGTTTCCTATTGCTTTTGTTTTTTTTAACAAGTTATACATATTTACTGGCTTAAAACAATATATTATCTTATAGTTCTGTAGCTTAGAAGTCCAACATGTGTCTCACTGAGCTAAAAATGAGGTATTGGCAGGGCTGTGACACTTGCTGGAAGTTCTAGGGATAATCTGTTTCCTTGGTTTTTCTCACTTGAAAGGTCACCCACATTCCTAGGCTATGGGCCCCATCTTTCATCTTCAAAGCCTACAACAGCAGGCTTAGTCCTTTTCAAGTTTCATGTCTGTGACCTCCTCTTCTGCCTCCCACGTTCATACTTAAGGAGTCCTGACATTCACTGGGTTCACATGTGTAATGTGGGATAATTGTCCTGCATTAAGCACAATTGATTAGCAACTTTAATTTTCTTTTGCCCTGTTACCTAACCTATTCTTAGGGTCTAGGAATTCAAATACAAGCATCTTTGGGCACTGTAATAGTCTGCTTTCTGTTGCTGTAATAAAGAGCCTAGAGGTGAGTAACTTTATAAAGGAAAGAGAGTTCTTTAACTCATATCTCTGGAGCCTGAGGGCATGGTGCTGGCATTGTTTGACTCTGTGGAGTACCCCAAGGGTAATGGTGTAAGGAGCAGGAAGAGGTCACATCTTGAGATCAGAAACCAGAGAGCAATCCAGAGACTCAGTTCACTCTTGAGAGAACTCACTCAAGGACTCATGGGAGCTACCAAGTGTAGCATCCCCAGTAACCTCATGACTTCATAGTGGTCCACACCACTTCCCAACACCACCACACTGAAGGCTGAGCCTCCAACACACGAGCCCACGGGGACATACTCAAACCACACCTGAACCGTAGCTGGAGCATGGCCTTGCCTACCACTCTGATATGTGACCAACTGAGAGAAGCGGAAAATAGATGGCTAAGAAATTAGCGAAGTCCTCACACAAGATCCCTTCCAGGGCTGAAGGATTTGAAAGTTACTGGAGCAAATGTACTTTCCTAGCAGGAACCAGAATGAGCAGAAAATATCTCTCTTCTCTTCCTCTGACCCTCTGTGTCTCTTCCTTCTTCTCTGCTTCTTTGTCTCTGTCTTTCTCTCCATCTAGGACACGTGTTTTATCCTTTGCATTTTGAGGAGAAAAAGAGGGTAATGAAAGAAGGAAGGGGGAAGAGCTTGGGGGGCAGAGTGAAGAGGCAGAGAGCTTCTGGAGGAGGTGGGGGAGACAGGCAGGAGGGGCTGGGGCCTTGGACGAAGTCAGGGACACACGCTATTGACATAGAGCTCCCCTGTCTACCTGACCTGGTGCTCAGTAGCAGCCTGGTGTTCTACTTTGTTAAATGGACTGTGACCAGGTCTTTCACTGCTAGCTACCATTGCTTGCTTAATTCTGCTCTTCTAGGCCCACTGGGAAGTGCCACCAAACTGTGGAGGATAAACTGACCATGGTCAGATACCAAGACTCAGTGTCTGCTAATCAACTAGGCGTTTGGGAGTTTTTCAGTTTCTCTCTTCATGAAGTCAGTCTGGATTTGTTACCCGGGAGCGAGTCTTATTTCACTGAATTTACTGATACCAGCGACTTCCGGGAAGCATTAAAGTTCCAGAATATTCCAGAAAGAGTCACACTGTTTGGCATCATTTGGTTGATTACAGCAAGGGAGAGACGGAGAGGGCTCCAGCTGAAGCCCGTGACTATCTTATTAAGTAAACCTGTGATTCTTGAAGCAGCAGAATGTTTGGGTTGGTTGAAGTTCTGAGCTAACTCGCTCTTCGCTTTTATTTTCCTGACAGATTCATCATGTTCCCCTTGGCTCTTTCCACCTGACTGGTATTTGTGGGGCGTCCACAGAAGGCAGTGGGACAGCTCTGGCACCTCTCCTTCCTGCACTGGTCAGCACGTGCTCTGGTTCCTGGCTCTGTGCAAGAGTGCTGGCCCCTCCTATCCACTTCTGGTACCCTCCCAGACATTCCGAGCTCTCCCTTCGCCAGAAAGCTCCTCCTCACCCAGCCAGGGCCTCGCTCCTCCGGCTCCTGAACTTTGCCTCTGACTGGAACGCTGCCTGAGTCAGGGCAGAGCCACGACTCCTTCCCACAGCTCCTTATCTTCGATTTCGTTTTCCTTTCCTGCGTGCTGCTACTGTATTTATTATCAACGGCAGGTACAGGCGAGGGCGCCGGTAAATACGCAGATGAGAAAGCTGGAGAGCCGACGTGGTTCTAAGTGCTGTGGGACCCACCTCCTGGTAATAATAACAATAATATTAATAATATGCTGTAACTCATAGTGTGTAGGACCTTACAGATAGCCGAACCCTGGTGCATACATCAGTCCCCAGTGTCATTTAAAACTCAGAGAACTCTGTGATAATGACTTCCCACGCACCCTAGATTTGTGCGCCAGGTGAGACCAAAAGCACAGGCAGAAAGCTTGCCATCCTAACGCAGGGTCCCTCTGGGCACACAGCTGCCCCACTCCTCGTCCAGTCTAGGAACACACTGGGCTCAGTGCCGCTGGCCTCTTGTACCCTTCAGCTTGCCACCCAGGTCTTTCCATTAGCCTCCTGAATTTGCCTTCTCAGCAGCATCTCTATCCACTGCCTCGAGTCTGGTCAAGCAGGATGAAAAGTGCCTTTGCACGCACCCACACTCTCTTTGTTTATATCTTCGTGCCTTGCACACATTAGGTGTCCAACGGGAGCATGCGGATCTGCCCAATGTGACTGGATTGTCATCCAGCCAAGCACATCCAATGAGGTTTTCCTGATTGCTCTAATCTCCGGTGTCTACCCACAGCAAAGGGAGTCCAAGGGCTGCCTACTTTTGAAAGCAAGGGATTAAGATTCTAGAATATAAGATCAAAGAGATTGTTCTCAAGACACACTCTGAACCTGCCCGTCATGGTCTAATTATAGGCAAGTGCAAGAGTGGGTCTTGCTTGTTTCCACCGGGGACGTTCTTGGGAACTTTCAATTCAGGAACTGTTGGAACTCATATCACTTTCCTTCAGAGTGTCCCCTTTCTTCTCATTTAGTAAGTATTTATTAAACACTTCGTAAATGCAAAACTTAGCAAGGTGCACGGAAATGCAGAGTCCGAGGGGATGCCTGTCCTTGTGTCCTGAGCTGTCACACTCATCTTCAAACTGCACAGCAAGTGACCTGTTGGACAGAGTGTGGGCTCTGGGACAGCCGGGAGACCTGTGTAGGTGGATTTGAGGGCCCTGGGAAGGATGCTGTCTGAAGTGAAGAGATGGGCAAGGTGGGGCCACATCAGGCTGGCACAGCATCTTGGGGGGCTTTGGGGTTCCCTACAGTTGGAGCACCAGGCAGGTGTGGAGGAGCCTGTAGGGCACCATTGAGATCACTGCACATGGTACTGGCTGTTTGCACCAGGGCAGAGGCAGCAACAGATGAGGGAAGCATGGTCTCTAGCCTGTTTTGGCTGTGGAATCTACAGGACTTGGTGACAAATTCTATAAATCATGGTTGGAATGGGAGGTCAAGGCTGACCACAAGATTTCCTGGGCCTGCAAGTGGATGAGGGTGGTGCTAGAACAGCAGGATCAGAAGGAATGGGATAAAGTGGCCAGGGTTCCTTGCACACCCAGGCTGTGTGCCCAGTATTACCGTGGGCACACTGTGCACCTAAGCTCACTCAGTCCTTCCAGAAATGGTGAAGTCAAAGCTGGCACAATCCCCAAGTGAAATGAGGAAACTGAGGCAGGGAGTGGAGGACTCACTTGCCTAAGCATGTTGAAAAGCCAGGATCTTCACCCTGACATTCTGACATGCGTGTCCACCCTTAACACTACTGCCCAGTAGGAAACTGGGCGTACCGCAGAACGGTGACAGCAGAAAGAGTTCCTGCCGAGTAATGACATGGCCTGAGAGTCTTTCCTTCAAAAGGGAAACTTCAGGGTTTCTGCCTGAACTCTGACTGAGCTCCCCCCACATGAGAGATCTATCAAATAGTTCCCCTGACACTCATTTACACTCACATGCATGCACACCAACACTTAGGTGCTATACTCACACATGCACACACACATGCCTGTACACATGCACATGCACATGCACATGCACACAAGCCTTCAAGGAAGCAATCTGTACCATCCAGGAAGGTACATGAGTGACAGTTCTCACTGAGTTGCTAGGAGTGACAGCAGCTGTCTGTTCCCAGTGTGTGCCTCTAAATGCAGGCAGCCCAGTCAGCCGTCCCCAACAGCCCCATAAGGGGCACTCTGGACCAAGCCCCCTGGAGGTGCTCCCAGTCTGCTTCTGACGTCCAGCCCTGCTGGGCTCTGAGCTGGATGAGGGCGATGAGCTCATCAGACAATCTTATGCCTGCCCTCACCTCTTGGGGCATTTACGGGCATTTCTGTGGCAAGAGTTAGACCAGGCCTTTTATATCATGAGCAGCCAACGTGTAGACATTGAAGTCCCACTTTGTAGATGAAGAAACTGGTCCAGGGAGGCTGTCATTAGAGCGAGGCCAGGGACTCCTGAAGGACGCAGGCTCATGTGACTCATTTCATCTTTTAGCCGCAGCCTTTGGGTGACCCTGTTTCTCTAGCCTGGGACTCCTGGTGTGGACTGGGTGAGGTCCACAGGTGGTCACACTCCTGACTTCCATGTGCAAATGGCTCTGGGATACCTTGGCCTTTTAAGCCTCTGATTTTCCATAGATTTCTGGGGCCTTAATGGAGTTTTTTTTCTGACCTCCCCCAAATAAAGTTTTTATACTGCATAAAGGAGCTGCGATTAACAAAGCTGATTTGTTACTGCTATGTGGGATTTAAACAATATAATGTCAAAAGAAAACTCCAACTCTCTCCTCATATATTTATTTAAAAAAATCTGGCTGATTGCAACTTGTTAGATCTGCTGCTTCTCCAGTTCCATTTAGGAAAAAAAAATGTGGCTTTATATTCCCACCCACTGGTTTCCAACTAAAACAGAACTTAGTTGCCTGCTGATCCCGCTGGCTTTTTAAATGAAAAACTTATTCTTTTTAAACTACTGGAAAATTATATTTAAAAATCAGCATAATTCCATTGCCTATTCTTTCTGGATTCCTTGAATAATATAGGACTGGTTACCGGGACAACTCTGCCTAATCCGAGGTACAGCTTTGGCCAAGGCACGTGTTCACTGGCGATGTGAGTGTTGCTAGACTATAGCATCCATTTCTATGTGCTCATTAATATGATCTGACTCGAGAATTTTTTTTTTTTTTTTTAGCATCACTTCTGAAGATAAGACCTTGGTAGATTTTGGATATTATAGTATATATATTATACAATTTTAAATGTCAAAAGTATTCTGGATACATTCCATATGTATATTCCAAATTCTTGACCTACAATACCAAGAGTTGCAGTAACAAGAAATTGTTGTTTTAAGCCATTGGGTGTCAGAGTGGTTTGTTATAGGACGGTGAGTAATGGGAGAGGTGTGTGTCCATCCAGGGTCTGTTCCACATCACACCCCTTGTCCCAGGAACTGGCTATAAATAATCCATGAAGAATCATCTCCCACAGTTTATCTGCACTTGGCCTTACTTGGAGAACTGCTCAACTGTCTCCTTATGTACCTGAAGGGGTAGTTAGAGTCCTTACCCAGGGCGAGGGTCTAAGGGTGGGTGTACCCCAGTGATAGCCCACAGTCTGCTGGGAGGTCTTGGGGGCTGGACTGCTTCAGAAATATGACCTGGTCAATTACAGCAGGTTGAGAACAAAGTCACGGCCAGTGACCGGGTAGGACCTCAGGTCCAGCCCATGGGAAGGTGACGGTAGGGTGCAGATTCCAGGAGATGGGCAGGGGGTCTGGGCAGGGGTCTGCAAGAGGCACAAGGCCTCTCTGGGCTCAGTGTAAGAAATTTCCAAGGGCTTATGAAGGCCATTTAGCAAGCTGAGACCCTGTATATTATGATGCTAGACCCACCGTCTTACTGACAAGGTAAACTAATAAATAGATGTATGGAGAGATGAAAAGAAAAGATGGCACCCTTAAGGATACCTAGTGCCCTAGCATTTGTTTACCAGGCAGGGTGCTAGGCTTTGTCAGTGTTTGTACATCTTTCTCCTAGAGTATCTGTATCCCATTGATATTTTTTTTAATTGTTCTCTCTTCACAAGGGTGGCGACAGAGAGGTGAAAGGTTACTTGCCCAAGGTAGACCTGGATTGCAGTGAGAGCACCTGCATTTGAATCAGAGTGACTGAACTCCAAAGCCCACAGTCCCCAACACCTAACTGACCTGCCTTGGAGGTGACATTGGCAAACAATACTGGCAGCTGGTCTCATGCAGAGATGTTCCTTCTGTCACATCGATGGTGCCGTGTCTCATCTGCAATCCTGCACATAAAGAATCAGCACAGTTCTCTTTCGAAAAAACAGTGACAGCCAGAAGAGTTGTAGGAATGAGACACAGTGTCACGCAGGATGGAGACGACTCCTAGAATAACACTCTTCTACTCCTGGGAAGCTTATGCCTTTTGTTATTTACCCATTCATTGAATAAAACTCAAGGAGACCTAACTGTGCAAGGCACAGCGATCCAGAAGGACGTGGACTGTGATCCCAGCCAGGCAAGCTGGACCAAGGGGAAGGTAGACCCAGGAACCAGGAAGGGGGAACGGCTCTCTCATGTGTGGAAAATCCTGCACCCTGGAGCAGAGGGAGTCAGGGGGACATGCACATGGGTGACCGTGGGAAGTGGTACAGGGAGGAAGGTGTCTTCCAGGCAAGCAGGGAACCAGGGAAGGCTAGGGGCCAATGCCTTGGGGTGTGGAGGGGTGGCCATAGGGCTCACCTGGGAAACCCAAGGTGGGAGTCTGAGGCTGTCACTAGAAACTAATGCCATCCCAGTCATACGGAAACCCCATTGGTTCCAGCAGGCAGGGAGGTCAAAGAGAGGGACTGTACTTCTCACTGATCACTCCATTGATAGTGACTCGGGTGTCCCCGAGAAGCACCGAGGTGGGTGGGGGCGTCCACGCGCGTGGGTGAGCAGGCTGGGCCTGATGAAATTTGAACAGCATTTGTTTTGAACAAGTCTATCTTCATTGTTATCTCATCAAAAACAAACAATTGCACAGTCAGCTCTGGGAAGACAGGTAATAATATGCAATTCCTTCACTGTCCTCGGTAACCTTTTCTATTTTCTCACATGTCCTTAAAAAGACAGATAGAGCTACAGATGATTATCAGGTAAGGAGAGAAAAAGATAAGCAAACACAAAGTAATAATATAGCTCTCTGGAACTGTGGCCGTTCCCCCGCCGAGGATGTGCCCTCCAATAAGCCATTACTTAACGTCTTCCTCGGCTTCTTAATAAAAATCCCACGGAGGCAGTGTGTTTTCTCATTCTCACCTCGCCTCCCTCTGCGAACTGGCCCTGGGCGCCGCAAGATTTCTCTGCCTTTCCTCCCGCAGCTCCCGGCCTCTCCCCACCTCCAAGGTCTTCCAAACTTCCCTCCCGGGGGACGCGCGTGCCCAGTGCTCGGGGCCTCCAGGCCGCACTTCTCCTCCGCACCTGCTTCAGGGCAGCCCGGCTTCCTCCTTGCACCCTGGCTCAGAGCACGTCTGTCTTGACATTGTGGGTGCCATTTTGGGGGTGTTGGGGTGGCAGCCAGGCAGGGTAGAGAAAGGCAGGCGGGTCTGAGCTGAGCTTTCCTGACAGTGAGTCCCATCTGACTGACTGTCCCGCCGTGGGGCTCAAGTGAGACATCTGGGGCAGCCCTTGGCACTAGTCGACTCTCGCTCAACGTCTGAGCAGGAATGGCCAACGGGTGTCTGAGGCTCAGGCACCCGAGCTCCAGCTCAGTTCCACAGGGCAGATGGAGGGAAACATGTGCTCCTTGGTCTCCCCACCCAGCACAAGGACCTCGTGCACCGCAGGCCCAGACAGAGGACTTGCCCCAGAGTTAAGCTCACGGCTGCCTCCCTAGACCTGTGGCCACTGGCCTGACCTCTGACTCCTAGGGACGCTGGACGTGGTGGGCTGTGTGAGGCTGGGGTTGAGTCCTGCTTGCTGGAAGCTTGCAGAGATCCAGAGACTGGACAGGCGTCATTTCCTTTCTTCCTATTCCCTTGGCCACATCCTGCTCCTCCTTCAATACCTAGCTTAGGTGTGACCAGGAGACCTTCTCTGAGGCCTTGGGTTAGTTGGATTGCAGATAAATTACCGAGTAACCTTTTCAATTTGAATTTCAGAAAAACCACAAATGGTTTACTTAGTATGGTACTACACGTGTAGGAGAAAAAAAATTCTTGTTTATCTGAAACTCAGATTTCACTAGGACTCATATTTTTGTTTGCAAAATCTGGTCTCCCTAGCCAGGAGCCCTCTGTTTGTGCATCCCCCATGTCAGAGGGATCACATCACCCTCAACGTGCCCTGCCAACTGCGTCCAGCAGGCACCCTGTCCCCGCCACACTGCACAACAGCAAACCCTGTTGCTCTCCACCACCCCAGGCAGCCGGAGTGGCCTCTCCTTTGGCCATTGCTTTTGTCTTCCTACTACTGTCCTCATTTTTTCTCTGCACACCAGTGTCCCCCCACCCAACATCTACTTATTGCACAGATTTCTTTAAAATGAAAGTCACTTGAGGGCACAATTCAGCTCAGAGACCTCAGGATAAGACCCACAGAATCCAACATGTGTGAGAGCACCTCTCACTCGGTTCCGCCCACATCGCTGACTTCCGTTCCCTGTCGCCCTTCCTTCTGCTGCTTCCTGGTCCCCCTGCAGGTGTGCTGAGCTCCCGCCTTTGGCATGGCTCCCGGGTGTCCTGTGCTTTCACCTGAGGTGCCCAATCTCCTGTCCCTCTCTTGGGACATGCATACCGCCTTGACAGAGGCAAGGCTTCCCTGCCGTTCCATCTAAAACCCTGCTTTTAACTGCCACTCTGTCCCTCTAACCTGCTTTCCATTCTTAATATGATCCATTGGCACGGGCTGTATCAGATTCTTGTAGTGGCCGTTTATGGCCATTCCCGCTCCCTGGGAGGCAGGAATCGGAGCTGCTTCAGGTCCCCCTCCATTCCCGCTGCCCACCATCATGGCTGCTATGGAGTAGGAACTTGAATATTAAGAGAATTGAGTGAATGAATATTCCTTCCTCGAGTGAATGAAGGGATACGTAGAGGTTTCTATGCTCTTCTTTTTCTATAAGGCAGGAGCTTACCTCTCAGTGTCCAGGATCCTCCAATCCCCAGCTCCTAGCATGAGGCTGAGACATGGCAGTACCTTCTGGATTCCCTGTGCTAACACAGGCAGGTGCCCTCGAGCCCTAGTGCACGTTGCTTGTATCAAACCATTGAATGTGTCTCTGGCTTTTGGTAGTGGAGCAGAAGGTCTAGATGAATATGCTCCTAGGAATCCATCCAGAGTACTACAGGGTTCAAAAACGGCTATAGAAAAAGTAAAATATAATTAAAGAAAATAAAATCACAGTCTTGGAAAACTTTGCTCTGAGGGTCACACACATCCTTAATGGATTTTGCCTTCAGGATTCCTCTCCAGGGTATCCAAAGTTCAGAGTTGCTAAATAGTCAAACATATTTGTTGAGGAAAAAAATCCACATGGACCAAGAAGCCAATAGACTTCCCTAATTAAGAGTAGAAGAGGCAAATCAAGACGGCTGGCTTTGAGTGGCCAAGTTGGTACATTACTGGGAATGCAAGAGCTTCAGCCGCCCCCGCTCAGTGAGTGCTGGAGAGTTGGATTTATACAAATGCCCATTTATTAGCGGGCCTGGCGTGCAATTGGGAGACCAGGGCGCCTCTGAACGGATGGCTGAGGGTGACGGAAGTGTTCTGCTATGCTAATTACTGGAGCTGACCCTTTCCCCTCATCAAAAAAATTATGAGAAATGTGTGATAAGATCTTTGCCCCCAAAGAAGCCGTCTTTTCAGTCAGTGCCATCGAAGAGTGCTCACAGCAAAGGAGATGTTCTCTGTGATCTCCGTGTGTCACTGGGAGCCACGTGGAGCTAGGAGAAGAAACATGATTAATACCACCATGAAACTCCATCTTAAAATGTCTTTAATTGTCATTAATTGACATGTAAATAGCCATAAGTGGCTAGCGGCACTGGATAGCATAAAGAAACAGAACTTAGGAGAACACAGAGATGATGGTCAGGCCACCATGGTGAAGTGGGCAAGCGCCTCAGAGTCCTGGGGAGGAGTCCCAGTTCCCCATCAGCTCTAATCTCCTTCTCCCAGGAATGGAGTCAACCTCTCGCTGTGCCTTGGTGTTCCGAACTGTGAGGTAGGGAAGGGGAAAGCTGGCAAGTAGGGCTCCAAGTAGTCCACTAAGGCGGGTGGGGTGGCACCTGGGACACAGCAAGTCCTGCATGGTTCTGCCATAACTGAGTGAGTGTTTAGGGAAGTGGGAGCCCAAGGAGCAGGCTGTTCATCTACCAGTTCTACAGCTTGATGCAGTTAAATCCTGAGACGTCTATGTGGCCTATTCCCCACCAGTCGGCATAGTTCATGACGCCCTACTATGTATACCAGCTGGCAGGAATCCAGCTGTGCCCACGGCGCTGTGTCCTGAAGGTCCTCGCAGTCCAGCAGCAATGACCAGACCCAAATCGCAAGGGTACAATTTGTTTCTTCATTCACCCAGAACTTACTGGAGACCTATCTTCTGCTGGTCCTGCCTTTGTCTGTGGGAAATTATTGGTGAATAAGACAAGTCAAGGATCTCGCTCTTCTGGTGTTTAGATTCTAACGGTGCTCGATCAATCAATCCAATGGCAGACGATCAACTGTTACAAAGGAAACATCAAAGAAGGGAGTGTTGTGGAGACTGAGAAGTCTGTGAAAAGCTCTCTAGGAAGCCAAGATTGATGTACAAAACCAAAGTGATGAAGCCTCTCCGCCGAGCAGTTACAAGGGACGTTTCCAGGCAGCTGATGTTAACCCACGACACAGGAGGTGGCAGGTGGACAAGTGGCATGGACCAGGTGTCCTCATGGGGCAGGCAGGTGGGGAGACTTATTCCAGGTCTGTCTGGAGGTGGAATCAACTGGACTTGCCTATGTTCAGATGGGAGCAGAGGGACAGTGAGACATCCTTACACCGGGTGCCTGGGGAAAACTTGGAAGAGTTCACTGGGTGGCAAGAGCTGGATGTCTATTTGGACTCTTTGGTCAAGTTCAATGGCTTATGAGACTTCCCAATGGGGGCAGAGTGGTCTCATTTCAGAAATAGTCAGGTTTTAGTTGGTCAGAAAGTGAGAGGAATATTAAAAGGAAGTGATAATGTTCATGCGGCATCAAATCATTGGGCAATAGGAGCCAGAATGAGCAAGGAGATCTGGATCCTTGTGGGTGGAAACAAGGGACCAAAAATCCTTCATAAATGAGAAGCAATCAGATGAGTCCTCTGGCCAGAAAGTACAGTGCATATAGTCAAAGGGTAGAGCAATGACATCTGAGAGTTTTCCAGATCTTTCCTAATGCTCTGCAAATGAAGATGCTAAATGATGAACATGGAGGGAAGCAGATTTTGAAGATTTGCTGCACATTTGATACCATCCAGGCACCTGAGCATCTCTTCCCCTTAACAACTACATCAATCCATTTCCCATTGCCCTAACAAAGTATATGAAGAAAAAAGGTTGATTTAACTCACAGTTTTGGAGGTCTAGGAGCATGGTGCTGACATCTTTTCAGCTCTGGAGGGCCCTCTTGGCTGTATGACATCATGGTGGATGGCACCATGGTGGAAGGGTGTGAAAGGGAGACATCACAAGATGAGACAGGACGCCAGGAGGTGAGGCAGTGAAAGCCTTGCTCTTCTACGACAACTCATAGGAACTAACCAGGTTCCCACAAGGACTACTTTAACCCTTGTGAGCTTAGCGCCCAGAATGACCTAACCACCTCCTAGTAGGCCCTGCCTCTTAAAGAGTCCACCATCTTGATACCACCAATCCAATAACCAAGCCCCCACCCCACCAATCCAGGGGACAAAATATACCCAAAGCACATCATCTTCTGTGAGCACAAAGGTTTCCTGAGATTTCTTTGTGCAAAAAATATGAGCTTTTCTCAAGAGCCTCTGCACACCTATTAAGAAAAAATAAAAAAATAAAAAAACACAAACAAAGCAAAACACAGCAGCTTGTATTGTGTGTATAAAGCAAAATGATGAATCCGATGGATTCTTCTCATAATTGACCTGCTATTTTGCTGCTGTGTCAACAACCACTTCTTGCCCAGAGGGACGAATGTGACTAAATAATACTAAAAACAGGAATATCCTCCTCATGTTCAACGCCCCCCCTTCCCACTTAACGTCTATCACACACACTGCTCCGTGTGGCCACGTTGGGTCGAGATTCTCCACAATTTTATGCTTCCTGAGGCTGAAGTTCTTAATTTCCTATATTTACATGAAAGAGTACTTATCTGAAAATTACACTTCCACTTACATTAAAGTTGTTTCTATTTTAGTTTATTTTCCTTGATTATAGAATCATTATCTAATCTTAGTAGGAAATTTAGAATGCAAAGTCCAAAGAGAACAACCTATCACCCATCATCCCTTACTATTATGTCATTATAGTTCACTGATTTTTTTTGGTCTGTCATGCAATTTTATAATGTTTTAAAATTATTCTTGAAAAGTCTTTGTATAAACATATTTTAAAAGTTCAGACAGTGTGTGGAGTTTATGGAGAAAACTAGTTCTTAGATCTTTATCATAGACTTCAACTTGGTTCCTTAACAATGGTGATTGATGCAGTTGTCCTTCAAATTTCCAGGTGTCCCTATACACCCTACAGCATAGCCAATACTGCCCACACATATCCTAATCTTTATTTTGTTTGTTTGTTTGTTTATATTTGGATGCACTATTTTTTTTTTTTTTCTTTCTGGTTCCTGGGAGTGAACCCACACCACACTTTTTGTGTGTTTTCTGTCTTGCTTTCTCTCCTCCTTAATATTGGAGATCATACTGAATAGCACATACAGATTATTTAACTCTTAAGTAGCTAGGTCATTTCAATGCATAGAAATGCTGCAATGTAGCTAGACCTCTTTCAAGAGGTGCCCGCGATGAGCACATGACCCCATTTCCCCACATTCACTGCTTCTACGAATTTCATCTGCCTCCTTTCTCCAAATGCCTTTGCGGTTTTCTTTTGGGCCACGACATTCTGCCATTTCTCTGTGATGTGTACCGATGTGGACACTGTGTATACTGACCTCAGTTCATGGTTCCTATCTTGGGATTCATATTTGTCCATCACCTCTTTCAGTGTCCCCTCCCCTCTGGCCTCCTTTTGCACACGTGTTGGAGTTTCTCTTTCTCGTTCAATTTCTCCTTCATGTTTCCCACCTCTCTCTGTGCTACATTCCAGTAATTCCTCAACTTTATATCCCATTTCACAAATTCAATCTGTGGTTGTATTCCATATACATTTTGAACACTGAGTTTTCTATAAAAAATTGTGTATTTTATAATTGACAGGTTTCTGGAGTTTAATAGCTATCTGTTCAAAATTGACATTTTTGTTTTTTAAAGAATAGTGTCATTTCTTGCCTTATGTGTTGATTCATGCTTATATCACTTTAAGGCCTTTATTCTCATATTCTGAGTCTTTTCTCAATAGCATAGTTATTTCCATTTTCTTCGAAAAGCGCACCCTCTCTTAGTTGTATTTAGATAACATTTATGATGTCAGTCTTCCTGACGTGGCTTGAAATGTTAATCTGTACCCTCTTGTTGAGCGGAGATTCTAAATCCCTCTGTGAGTCACTGTTTTAGGGTGGCTTCCCCACCTTCCTGGAGCCTCTGTAGCATGAACTGGCATGCTTCCTGGCCCTCCTCGGTGGCTCCCGGCCGAGGCTGGAGAGGCAGACTCGGCCTGGGCTGTAGATGGGCTAATGCGTTGTCCCGGGAGGCACGCTGGATGTGGGACTGTTTCCCAAGGCTGCGGTTGAATGCAAAGAAAGGAAAATGGGTGTTTGCTGGCCACAAAAGTAGAGGGAGCTGAGTCTCGGTGGCTGTTCACGATGTTCCTCCCTGGCTTGCAGCTGGGCTGTCTCCCTGCCACCCTGCAGGTGCCTGGAGCCTTGGGGCAGAGCAGCATCACCAAAGCAGCAGAGAAGAGTCCTACTGCAAGAGCTGGCTCCCAGTGCTTGGCACCGCCCGCCTCCTCTTCTCTGCCCTTCTCGCCCACTCTTGGTGACCCCCAGAGCCAGCTCAGGGCTCACTGTTGAACAGACTGGCCCCAGGTTCAGGGACAGCACTTGGTGTGATTGAGAAACAGCTTCCTTTGTGTGGAGTCACTGTGGCAGGGAGGCTTAGCTGTACTGCAATAAAACTAATGCCTGCTCTTTGTCCCTGTGGGCTCGTTTCCCCAGAGACATTAACTCACTGTCCCTGGATGGACTCTTCAGGAGGGAGCACGTGCCGGCCACCACGTGGAAGAGCGCGTCTCCCCTCTGCTCTCTCCTGCTCTGGCATCTGAGAGTGCCCCATTTTATTTCTGAGTGCGTGAATTTATTTGTTTGTTTTTAAAATGGCTTTACTCTGGTTTCCAGGGACCGGGGAAGGGAGGGAAGGTGCGTGTGTGTTAGATTGCCATCTCCGAACTGCTTTAATGTGCTGCTGGACTCTGTTTGCTAATATTTTATTTAGGAATTTTCATCAATATTCATACATGAGATTGGTCTGTAGTTTGATTATACCCTCTCTGTCAGGTCTTTAAACCCGTGCTAGGCTGGCTTCACAAAAGGAGTTCCGAGGACTCTCCTCTTCCCTATGTCCCCAAAGATGCAAAGAATGCAGGGAGAACTGGTTTCTTAAAGACAGGGGCAGTGGCTCCCGTGCAGCCACCCTAGCCAGGGCTTTACAGAAGCACAACTTTAATGAATGTCTGCTTGTGTCACTATTTTCACTGAAGACTTCCCAATCAAGATCAATTCGTTCACTGATGGTTGCTTTAAAAATCTTCAATTTCACCAAGAATTTCATTCTCATTTATTTACATTGCATCAACCAAATTATTTTCTTACTTTTCTTTAATTTTCATTACTTTCTGGTGGTTCCTTTTGTAATTTTTATTTTTTTGATGCTCATATTTAGCTATTTGTTCGAACACTTCTATCCTTGGTTATCTAAGGTTTCTTTTTTTTTTTTTTTTCTAGTTCTTTGTTTTTGCTGGATGTATTCCTTCTGCTTTCTGTTTTCAAATTCATTACTTTTGGTTGTTATTGCCACTTAAGCCCTTCTATTTGGAGATAATTATAGGCTTATTTTATTTTAGTCTATTTATTAAAATTTTTACTCTCCTGGGCTAAGAAATCTGTTGAAATCTTTCACTACTTGCTTTCATTGTTTGTTTTGTTTTGTCTTATGTTTACTGCAACTCTGTTCATGAATTTCTCTGCTGTTTTAATTTGTGCAAGACTGAAACATCTCTGTGGTAGCTTTGCAGCTTCTTTACTCATTCAAATAGTCTTACATTATGTCTTCAAAAACTCCACCTTGAGTTTATCCAGGTCTGACATTTGAAGGTTAGAATCTGCTTTGGGGTGTGTGTGTGTGTGTGTGTGTGTGTGTGTGTGTGTGTGTGTGTGATTGTGCTTCCTTCTAATCAAGTGGAAGGTCTACTGTGTGCTTTCACTTTTAGGATTTAACACTTGCAGCTGTGGATTTATACAACTTACTCCGTCTTCACTTCTCCAGACAGGCTCCCTGGTGTTCACGCTGAAGGGCGCTCACTACAGTGCTGTGGACTCCCTCCCTCTGCCCCCGCCCCCTTCATCCTACACCACCAGATTTTGGTTAGTTATGACATTGTTATTTCTTCAGGTAAATGTCTTATACTTTCACTACAATTCGTATCTTTTTCTTTATTTGTGAGATTTTAAAATTATATATGTACATATTATACGTGTTATGTAGATTATATCTATTATTACATATCATACACATTGATTTTCCAAACTTCACATTAAAAAATGTGAGATCAGCATCCACATAATCTCTCCCCTTCTTTCTTCCTCTTCCAGCTTTTGACAGTTTCAATGCTGTGGTGGAGAGAGCATACATTCAATTGGATGGAAAAATTTCCCCACAATTGTGTAATATGTGTTTAACTTAATTCAATTAAATGAACACAATAGCTATCAGTTCCTTTACTGTGTCATCTTCCTTGATTCCTGGATTGGTCACCGTGTAACTCTTAATAGTTCCTTAAAAAGAGATCACGGTGAACTGGTGGTCTAGCTCAGTGGTGAGCATTTCCTTAGTATGTGTGAAGACCTGGACTCCATTCCCAGTGCTGAAAGATAAAACCACAATAAGATGGAAGCTTGCTTCCCTAAATTATTGATGTTTAAAAGCAACTAGCTGTTGTCTTATTCTGAAAGGACATTTGGGCTGGGTATAAAATTATTGCCTTATACTTTTCCCGAGGACGCCGAGATAACTTTCCATTAATTCCCAGCACTGATTGTTTCAGAGAGAAAGGGAAGGAAAGTTGATCTTCTTTCCTTGTAAATGAGTTTGATTTTCTCCTCTAGCAATAGGTTGTTTCATTACTTTTGATGTTAAATAACTATTAAAATGTAACTCTCTACTCAAGGATCTGCCTCAGCTTGTTTAAAAATTGTTGATTCTTTCAATATGTAGATTAAAGTATTTCTTTCAAAACCATATGTCTTATATCTTTGAATAATTTTGATGTTCTATTTGTTTTGATAGTTAATTTGAATCACCAATTTTGCATATTTTGGATTACCTTTATAATTTTTTGCATCTGTCATTGTCTCTTCTATACTTTAAATTTTTTTGTTATTTTTCCTATTTTATTTTTCTCAGTTCTTTTTTAAAGTCTTTTCTTCATGTTTTTCATGTCCTTCATGATCATTATTATTGTGACAGAGTCTATTTACTATGTATTCCTCCCAAATGTCCTTTATTTGCATGATAATTTGATTTTTCTCTTTTAGTTTGTTTTGATCTTTGCCAACTGTAAAAACATTCTGTTGGCTCCCTTTCTTATTTGGGTCCTTTTAATTCTGTGCTGACATGTGATTTCACAGGGACAATTATTCCTTTTAATGAGACAATGTTAGGGTACATGATGGTCTTATTGAACACCAAAGGTTTTGTGAATTGTGCCCATTTTCTACCTTCTCTTTGCTCACCATATTTTCCCCACTTTCTTTGCAGGATTTTGGAGGGGTGCCTTGTTGGGTGTTTATCTTTCATTTCCCCTCATCTTTGAATGGGTAAGTTTTCTTCTGGTCGAATTACTGCGGCCTGGGAGAGTTCAGGGATGGAGGTGACTTAGTGGGCAGCTGCAGGGTAGAAGGGAAGTTTGACTGTCCATCTGTCTGTGACTCCTCTCTTCCATAGTCTTGCTTTTTGAAGAATGTGTGATCTTCAGGTCTTCCTGCAGTGGACCTCCTGACTCAACATCTTTTTGAGTGCAAACTCAATCTTCTTTATAAAATATTTTTCCTGGGTTTATGGAAAATAAGATTTTTCCCTTTCTCATTCTTCCTGTTTTGGAAATAGTACAGATCAGAAACACCTTATCTACATACTTTGAAGTCTGACAATTCTCCATCCTTATTTAATCATTCTTCTGACACTTTATTTTGATTCAAAATTTTACTGAAATTAATTCTGTGTTGAATCTTAGGGAAGAATGTTTTATCTACAATAACCATATATGGTTATTTTGGGTGACAGAGCTCTATAAATGAAATCAATTTATTTAAGCCTTTTACATAAGAAGAATGGTTTATTGTAGTTGTTAAAATAATGTTATTTTCTTTGAACTTTATTTTTCCTTATGGTGTATTTCTTTTCAGGATTTTTATTTTTTATTTATTGAAATTATTTTTAAATATGTAGTGATTTTTTTCTTTGTTTTTAATGTTAGGAACCTCCTTACCTAATTAAGAGATTGTGTAAACATTTACTGATTTATTTTGGCTTTTTGTTTGATTTAAAAGAATAATCCTCAGTTGCACATGTCTTTCATTGTCTATTTAATTTGAACTATATACTCACTTATCATTCATTATATTATTCATGCAACCTTGTTACTAAGGACATTGTCATATAATTTATTTTAAAACAGTATTCTGTTTCTGTTAGGGTTTAAGTCATAATCTATTTGACCCTGTAGTTGGCTACCAAGATTGCTTCTAGTGTTTGTACTCTTTTAGAATATATGATATTGATAACCATCTTCAAAAAAAGCACTTGCAGTATTTTACATTATTTTATTCCCATAAGATATATGAACTTTAGGGTCAAAGTTATAAACCTAATTAAATATTTTGATACAGGTGACTTTCTAAATCTGTTCCCTCACTTTGTAATCTGATCAAAGCATTGTTTGGAAAACCTCACTCAACCAGAGGAACACTCCCAGGTCACCAGACAGCTTAGTTGGTGTGTTACCCAGTAACCTCACCAGGGCACAATTTTTAACGATTTCTAGTGTTGAAGAGTCATTTTCATTTTGGCAACCATTTATTTTCTCGTCGTCTATGAGGGAAACATGGAGGTCAAGGAGGGCTCAACACCACTTCCCGAGTAGACAGAGCCGGGATGCAGGCCAGACGGGATTCCTGATTTGCTGCCCAATATCCTCTCCCTGCCTCACTGTCTCTCAACAGTGAGCACAAGCTCATTGACCAAGAGCCCAAAGTGGGAGGTGCTTTTAAAGTTCACACGAGTGTAAGTGCCTGTCAACATTCAAAAGAATGTTGACCACCATCCCCTGCATTAGCAGAAGCATTTGGAAAATTCTGTGTGAAGGAAGCTGCCTTTTGCTGCTTCTCCAGGTATGATGATATTCGAGAAATCTTTGAGCAGTTGCTTCTGAAATTTCGTGAGGCAAAAACCCAGGAATTTGGCCTGGCTTTAATCAAATATTTATGACGCCCTCATTAGTCTCCAGTCCAAGAGGTAGTACAGGTTCTCATTTGAATTTCCGAGCGGTGCAGGGTTTTGAAAGGCGATGTCATATTATATGCACTGTTTATACGGATCAAATATGCATGTGTTGGTTTTGCAGACTGGTGTCAGGGCTGCTGTTATTTACTGGGACAGCGATAATGAGGTGCAGCAGGAGCCCTGTTGGGGATCCTGGGAACATCTGGGCTAGGCTGGCCCATGGAGGCCACTTTGTGGCACTCAATGCTTCCGCGCGACCAGAGGGAGGTGAGGTGTCCCTGCCATTGTGTTGCCAGCAAGCCTGAATGATGTGTAATAATGAGGTGATATGTACCCCCAGCCTGGCAAAGGGGCGGGGGGAGAATATTCAGACAAAGAAAGCCACCTCCACAGAAGTCTGAGGTCACAGGGAGCAAGAGGGTCTTTCATGATCGCAGGTGTGGCGTGGCTGAGGGGTGTGTGTTGGGGCCTAATGGATGGGTAGGGATGGTAGTGACCTTGAAGGCGCTGCCAGGGAATTCAGACACATCCTTGGGGCAATGGGAGGTTACTCGTGGGTTTTAAGCTAGCAAGTGACATCATCTGGTTTGTGTTTTAAGAAGATTACTTGGGCTGTGTGTAGAGACGGATTAACAGGAGATGAGGCCCAGACAGAAAGTGGGGAGGGTGATTCAGAAATCCTGGAGCTAAATGGCGGAAACATGGAGACCTGGTGGCCGTGGGAAGGCCCAGAGGTGATGTGCACCTAGGTTCCTGGGTCAGCCCCATGTGGTGGCTGTTGACACGTATGGAGTGAGGGACAAACAGGGAGATGGCAGGAAAAGGGTGGTGAGGAGCTTGTCTCGGAGAATTGGAGTCTGAGGGCTCAGCTGTCCCCACAGAAGCTCCGAGCAGACACAAGGGCGTGCTGATCTGGGGCTCAGGAGAGAGTGTGGAGGCTTGTCCAGCTGGGGGTCTTCCCATCTAGTGATTTCTATTTCCTCCGAGAGGAGTAGGTCATCTGCTGAGCCCACGTCTGGGCATCTTGCTGGCACATGGGGGATGGAAGGAAGGAGGGAGGGAGGGAGGGAGGGAAGGAAGGAGGGAGGGAAGGAAGGAAGGAGGGAGGGAAGGAAGGAGGGAGGGAGGGAGGAGGGAAGGAAGGAAGGAGGGAGGGAGGGAAGGAAGGAAGGAGGGAGGGAGGGAGGGAGAAGGAAGGGAGTAAGGAAGAAGGGGAGGGAGGGAGGAAGGGAAGCAACACACCAGGATCCTCAGCAGAAGGCAGGCACCGATTCAGGGGTCTGCAGGGGCAGGTCGGGCCAGGCAGGCCGGGAGGCGAGGCAGCTCCTCGGAGGTCCGGGCCTGTCCGGGAACTGGTTCCCCTGCAGGGACTTGCTCCTGTCGTTGTCACAGAGGGTTGAGCTTCTCAGACGACCTGGTGAGGACTCGTCTCTAGGCCTCGTGTAATGCCAGCTCAGCACAACTAGGCTTCGGAGGTGGATGAAGGTCTGTGCAGCTGTCACCAGGAGGAGGCTCCGGGCTGCAGGTGGAGGCAGCGGGGCCTCCCCCTCAGGCAGCCCTGCCGCTCCACACCCACCTGTCTCAGCGCCCCCACCCACGCTGGCAAGAGGGAAATGTCAGAAATGGGCCTCTCTGGGCGGAGGGTCAGAGCTCGCTCATCCTGGCTCTGCCGGTTGGTGGCTGGAGGGTGCTTGGGAGGGAGGAGCGGCATGTCACAAACTCCTCTCCTCCCCTTTACCTGACTGTCACTAACCCACAGTGAGCACGTGGGGAGCGGGCCGCCTTTCTCTGCGAGTCCCCACAGCAGCCAAGGAGCAGGCTTTGGACCGAGGCAGCTTCCCTGGCTCTGACCAGTGTGTGACGGTGGATGGATTATTTCAAGGCTGTGGACCTTCTAAAAATATACGGGAGGGGTATTCTTAAATAAAATACCTTTTCAATCACAGCGTGACTGTAAGTCTGTGGTGCTTACATTTAGTGGGTATTCAGTAAATTTTCATTCTTGTTCTGTCTTATCCTTTGCTATCTGAGGATCCAGGAAGGTTCTAGAAGGAGGACCAAGGAGGCAGAGGCAATTAGAAAGGGAGCAGATAAGGAAAGTGGAGCCAATTTTTCCCCTGCTTACATGTGGGAGAAAAGGAGACAGGCGAAGAGGGCCCGGAAGTACTCAGGAGGACCGAGGATCCCCAGGGCCAGGCTTTGGGGCTCCAATTTGGAGGTGAGTGGACAGAAGGGTCACCAATAGAAGGAAGCATCCCCCTGGTGGCTGTCCTCTGATGGCCTCACGCGTGCAGAGTTGGGTCCTGTGGGGATGCCCTGGTGAGGCATCCTGGGTGCACAAAGGCTGCTAGCCAGGGGCCATGTGAGGGGGACAGACTCATGGCTGATGTGGGAAGGTCCCTGGACTACTGCTGTGGAGGAGGATCACTCACGGTCATCTGGGGAAGGTGGGATCTGTGAGACCTGCTTCCTCTCAGGACCCCTGTCTGGAGGGACTCACCTGTGAGGGCTCCCGCTGATTTGAGATTAAGACATCCAGAATACAACTCTTGTGTTTTCATGTGGGATTATGGATAATGGATGGATTAGTCACGAAACGAGGCAGGCGCTCTTCTCAATAGCTACACTCAATCCAATGCGACCTACTTCTTCTCAGAGTCTTTACCAGGGTCTAGATAGAGGGTGGTGAGAATCAGCAAAATAAAAACAACAGAGAAGGGCCAGCCCTGACCCAGTACTGTCCTGTAGGTGGGCGATACGCATGGGATATTTGTTGCATGAAAAATAACCTGATTGACTTCCAGCATAAAGTCAGATGCCAGTGCGTCTGCAGGTCCTGGTCCCTGCCCATCTTCCTTCAGAAGCCCCAGGCTCAGCTGTCCTTCCCTCTGAGGACCACCACAATGCACCTGCCTATCTTCCCTCTCGACTGCTGAGGAGCTGGCTGACTGTCTGTAAACTCACCAAGCCTGGGCTCCTTTCTGGAATTTTCATCTCTATGTTCCTCAGGCCTGGCTTAACCCTGGCGGGAGTTAGGGATCCACAGGTCTGTGGGGAGCGGAAGACGGGTACCTGGAGGAAGTCAAGTCAGGCCTCCTGGATCTTTGTCCTTTTCGTGTAGATTTCTGAAAATAAGATCACTATTCTCTCCTGTCTTTAGAACTATTTTCTTTTTTTCTTTGTTTTTTTTTTTTTTTTTCTTTTCATTCCTGTAGTTCTTAAATTTAATGAGAGAAAATTTCCTCTCTAAGTTCCTTGTGCTTAGTTTGGTATTTCAGAGCAAAATTTCAAAATTTCTGTCCAATCTAATTCCCTACAGAAATTTTAAAATTGATGTGTATAAAAATATTACTTATATTTTACTAAGGGGCTAAAAACAGTTAACATTTTGAGAACTAAAAAAATTCCTGTGCATATGCCTGAATAGTTACCTAGAAATCAAGAATATATCTTTCTGTATGTTTAAAAAATTGAAGTCATGGTTTAAGCAGTTTCACTTCTTACTTTCTACTGAGCATTATGTTATGAGCATGTGCTTCTAAGAATTTTTTTAAAAGAAACTTGAAGTTTCATTGTATGGCCTGATAATTCATTAATTCATTCTTGTTTTGTTAGACAACTTTAGACAATATTTACCATTATAATATTATTGTCAAAAAAAAATATATATATATATATACTGCTGCTTAAATCTCTGAGGATGATTTTGGTTATTTCCAGAGTATGAAGTTTGAGATTGAACTAATCAGATCACTGTGCCTAGTTATTTTAAGGCTTGTGATGGAAATTACCAAATGATTCTTCTGAAAGAGTGCCTCCATTTACATAATTTTCAGCAGTAAGAGTGTCTGTATTGGACAGTGTAGAGTTTGTGGCCAAAATTCAAAGCAGTTTGAACCTATGATCTAGACGCTGCTGGCACTGATGCACCGCACCAGCTCCTACATGTCCTCATTCAGCTCCTAATTTTGACTATTCTCACGGTTTCCCAATGTGTTCAACTATATCTTCAGAGAAAGCTTTATTGCTGTATGTCCTGACCTCTTGTTTGGCTCGTACTAGAATGCTGTGTTTCATTCATACACAAAAGACAGTTTTGCTGGGTATAACACTCTTGCACCACAAACCCTGCTGTCCAAACCTCTGTGGGTATTGCTTCCTGATCTCTTGTTCTTTGCTCCCTGAAATGGTAAGGTTCATCTTGAGTTTTCTTCCTTCCTAAGTGATCTTTAGTATATTGCTACTTGCAGGATTATCTTTCTTATTTCTTATAATTCATCAATTTTGCTATCTTTGCTTCTCTTTTCTTTGATTTTCTCCCCCTAAAGAGGATCAGCCTTTCTAACTGACATGCCCTGGTCTCTTCCAGGGCCCTCTTGACACTTCCGTTTCAGTCACCCTAACATTGTACACTTAAAGATGTTCAACATGGCAGGAAAAATTCAAGATAATTCAAGATCATTGCATTATTTCCAATTCTTTTTCTTTTGGCCTGGATATTAGAAGATCTAGTCAACTTGTTCTACCTGTGAATATTTCTTTCAGTGCCTATTCTGCTCCTTAAGGTCTCCTGTGATTTTCAGCGTTGTTAGGGCTCCTCCAGTCCTTCCTGGTCACAGCCTCTGCTTTTTCTTCCTATTTGGTTGTTGTTTGACTTTGACTTTGTTACTGTTTATCACGTCTGGCTACCTTTCGTCGAAGATGCCCAATAATGCCAATTTTGCTAGAAACTTCAGGACCCAGTTGTTCTCCGTGTGCTGTGCTTTCACTGACCACTGAAACTCAGGCTCGCCCCGCCGGGCCCCTGCACTGTCGCTGCAGCTTCATCCAGCTCTTTCTCCTGTGGACTCGCCTTCAGATGAGGAACAGGCTCTTGAGACCCTGTGCTGACCAAAGACAAGACGTGCCTGCCACGCTCAGGAACTCTGCCACCACAAGCAGCTTGAGCTCCCTGGTTCCAAGTGTCTCCTGTGCCAATGATAAGCGTCAAGACCACAGAAAGAGCAACACTGCCTGCTGTTGACCATGACTGTCAGGGTGCTGAGTGCTTTACAAGCATGAACTGAGTATTTCTCCAACTCGTCAACCAGGTAAGCATGATCGATTGCAGTGAAATTTGCAGATGAGGACCTAGAGGGCAGGGAAAGTGCTAGATCAAGGCTAATCAATTATCAAGACCACCGAACCTGGCCTTTTGGCCCATGGGGTGGGTCTAGTGGGAACCTTGAGGGAAACTCTGCACCCTGGTGTCCCTCTCCACAGTCCCACGCTGGGCTCAGCCCAACAGCACCTAGACTGTGCATCCCACACACCCGCCATGCTGTGCTCCACCCCAGCTCTCCAGCCCCCATCCGTACTTCCTATGCTCCATGTGCCCAAAGCGTGGAGACTGAGTCTTCTCAGACTTGTGAAGTGCATACCCGGTGCCTTGACCTCCAGCTCACGTGTTTGCTGCAAGCTACAGGCTCTTAAACACTAGAAAGCAGCTAGACGAGCTTCAGCAGTGGGTGTAGCTGACCTCTTTTGAGTCTCTGGTCAGCTGTGTACAGGGTGCCGGTCTTCACCTCTATCGATCCTATTGTTTTACTCAATCTTTTCATCACTGGGACCAAAAGACCTGATAAGAGCAATTAGAGAAAGAAACATTTACTTGGACTCAAGGTTTTAGAGGTCTCCATCCACAGAGATCCAGCTCTGCATCTCTTGGGCCCAAGCTGAGGTCGAACATCCTGGGGGAAGGGCGTGGAGGATGAAAGGCGCTCCAAACATGGCAGCCAGGAAGCAGAGAGCGCTCTGCTCACCAAGGCCAAAACACAAAACCCGAAGTCACACCCCAGGGACTTACCCCCTTCAGTCATACCCTGCTTGTCTCCAGTTTATGCAAAACAGTGGATTAATCCAGTGATTAAAGCCCTCGGAGCCCAGTCCTTCCACCTCCAACACGCCAGCAGTTGCACAAATGAGCCTTTGGGGACGCCTCATATGTAACCATATCACCTATGGCTGCTCACAAAGCCCCTTGTGCTCCTATTTTACAACTACAATGCTGAGTCAGAGCCTGCTGCCTTGACACCTCCCACTCCTTGGAGTGGGAGGACCACCGATGGAGGAGGGGCGGGAAGCAGAAATGAGTTGCTGCCCAGAGCTTTGCTGATACTAAGACGAGATTGTCGCCAAGCTTCGGGTGGGTCTCATATACCTGTTCCTGGGGATCCCAGAGGAGTGGTGCCGAGAGTTTCCCTCGGCCTGAGCAGGGGTCCCGCTGCACCGGCAGTGGTGGAGGGGAGCAGGCCATGGAAGCCGTCTTCAGTCCATCTCGAGTTGTGCAGCCCGGTCTTGAACTCTGGGGAGATTTAGCAGGTGGCTGAACATAAATCCACAATCCATTACAAGTGATAGTTTGTTGTTTCTTCTTGATCTTTCGGAACCTCTGATTTCTCCTTGGTAAACAAGTGACCTTACTAGCAACCTCGCTAGGGTTGTCGCAAGCATCAAGTAAAAATCATGCCCCGCCTTGATCATATTGACTGGCTCAAAATGTCCAGACTCAAAAATGTGTGTAGCCCTGACTTCCCATTGGCTTTCTGTGTTCAGCTGTTTGCAGTCACAAGTTGAAAGAAATCCCACTGGGGGCTGCTAGTTTTACGTCCTTTCAAAAGCCAGAACAATCAGGCTGATTTAAAAATGTATGTAGCTGGTGTTCCGTTCACAGTGGCTGTAGATCAGTGCCTACTGCAGGAGAGTCAGAGGGACTGTGAAACAGCAGGGGGAGGCAATATCAGAGCCCTTGCTGCCTGGCTCCCAGGCCCTCTTTGCCAACTCACTCACTCTCAGGGTCCCTGGAATCACTCATTATCTTGCTCTCCTCACTTAGAGGTTTCGCCTTCACCACGGCCACCTCTTCAGACCCGAGCACCTTGGCCATCCTGGCCCTTAGGTCTCACAGCCGGCAGCTCATTCATTCGTTCATCCATCAAGCTGACATTTACTGAGCACCTACTGGCGCCAGGCCTGTGCTCAGTGCTGGGGATCCAGGATTGATAGAGGTGCAGGGCCCGCCATCTTGGTCAGCATGATCCTAGACTTCTGATGCAGGCACGCAAGTGCACCAAGCAGGGACGAGGCATTTCAGATGACTTCCAAGACGGCTGGTACCATAGTCTGTTCTCATCAAACAACCTTCCCCGCATTTTTCTTCAAAGTCAATCAAAAGGAGCAGCCTGAAGCACCCTTGTCTCTGAGTTGTGGAAACCCCAGTCTTGGTCTTGCCGGCCTCTGGGATGGAGGTGAGGCTGGGCTGTGAGGAGGCCCATGAGGAGGCCCATGTCCCAGGCCATGCTCTAAGGCTGTGCTCCTGGGCCACTGTGGCCTTTTCTGCTCATACTGCCTGTGCTGGTTGGTGCTTGTGGTAGCTGTCTGTGGATATGACAGGCTCTTTCAGAGGGTAGAAGTTTGTAAAGATTGTCAGGATCCTGCCAGCAGCTCTTATTACTGAGTACTTGGAGGCTTTTCACGGGAACAGAGTTGGGTGCAAATACCTTTCTAACATGCAGTCCGCTCTGACAGAGAGTGCGTTGCCTGTGCGCCAGGAGGTTAACATCCCGCTGGGTTTCCAAGTTGACTCATTACTTTTTGTATGACTTGTATTTATTTTTCAGCACCTGTGAAAAAATACATTGATATTTCAATACCCGCTATCATCGACTCCTGCCGGGCATGAGCACTTGTGCTTCTTGAAGGAGATATTTTTTTAAAAAAATAAAAAGTTATTTTAAAGTTTACAATCAAAAGTGAATTTATATGAGTCCTTTTAGCATCTGACTTAAACAAAACAGTTTTTTTTTTTTTTTTTAAGAGAAACAAACCTTCATCCCAATGGAGAATTTGGATGTAAATAGTACAAAGATGTTATTTTCAATTTAAATTAAAAAAAAATAAAGATTGGGTTATATAGATTTGGAAGAAACTCACCCCCAAATAGATCTCACCTCGTGGGTGCCAGCTTTGTTCTCTAAGCTCCTGCTGGGTATCTCTCTACTCAGAAGTTCCACAGACCAGGCGAACTCGGCATGGACAAAGAAAATCAATTCTCTTTCTCCCAAGTCCGCCTCTCCCTCCTGTGCCACCTTGTACAGGTTGAGCATCCCTGATCTGAAAATCCAACTTCTGAAAAGCTCCAAAACACTGAAGTGTTTTTGTTTTGTTTTGTTTTTTATTTGTTTGTTTTGATATCAGGGATTGGACCCAGGGGCACTTAACCACTAAGCCAGTCTTTTATCTTGAGGCAGGCTATCACTGAGCTTGTGATCCTCCTGCCTCAGCCTCCTGAGCGACTGGGATTACAGGTGGGTGCCACTGCACCAAGGTCCCTGGGAAAACCCCAAGTGGAGAATTCCCCCTAGACCCCATGGCACCGGGTTGCAGTCAAGTCACAGGTGCGCTTAAGAGACCGTAAAGAATCACCTCGTAATGAATTTTGTGTTTACACTTGGGTCCCTTTCCCGAGCTATCTCATTATGCATATGAAAATATTCCAAAGCCTGTAAAAATGGCAGCACTTCCGGCTGGGAGCACTTCAGATAAGGGTGCTCCATCTGCGCGAGCAAGCCTCCGGTTTCCAGGGCTCTGCCCTCGTTTGCAAGCTGTCCGCTCCTTTATCATTCCCACTTCTTCACCATGGAGCCCTCCTCTGTGTCTCCAGAGCCCCTGACTCACCAGGGGCCTTGCGGGGAGGCAGGTGGCTGGCCTCACCTGGGATCTGCAGCCGGGCTGGCGATGGGGTCTTTTGCGCACCGCCGAGGTGCCTCCGCGTCAGAACACGCGCACTCCCTCAAGACCCCTCTGTGACCCTGGTGCAGGTACTTCTGATCCCCTGGCCTCCTTCCTCCTCACCTTACCTCTTCCGGGCTGCTCTGACTCTTCATGTTCTACTCATCGGAAAGCCGGCGGGGCTCCGCTCTGGAGGGTGACCTGTGCCTGCTAGTGTGGCATCCTCGAAGCGCGAGGGGTGTTTCTACCCTTCCTCTCACATTTTCCTCGACACGCCCACTTCTTACGTATGTAGCATGTGACGTTTGCGAGGATACAAAACTGAGGTCAGGTTGCGTGGAGGCAGGTGGACTATCTAGAACGCGGAGGGAACCGTCCTGCCGACCCCAACTCCTCTAGATCCTTGCGTTCGACCGAGTTTTAAGTGAGGTGTGGCCAGCTGCGCGCAGTCGGCTGGAGAGCCTTGGAGGCAGCGATAGGGTCTGAGTCAAAGCTGGGGTGATCAGCACTGGGAGCAGCATGTGGAGAGAAGCTTGGGGAGATGTGGGAGCTGCCCCACCCCCCCCACCTTCGTGGGGCAGGATCACAAAGGAGGGCTTCAGTTCTTAGGGACAAAGCCACGCGCACCAGATAGAAACTGAAGGAGTCTGGGCTATGGTTTGGGTGGGTGTCCCCCTAAGGTCCGTAAGTGAAGACCTGGTCCCAGCTTGGAAGGTGCTGTGGGTCTCGAGAGATGAGGCCTCGAGGCGTCCTTAGGTCACCGGGAGCGTGACCCTGGAGGGGACTGCGGGCCCTGCGGGTCCTGTCTCACTCTGCTTCCTGCCTAGATGTGAGTGGCTGGCCCCACCCTGGAGCTTCCGGCTCTTCCTCCACAGGGGCCTCACAGTCTTGGACTGGACGCTCCCAGCTGTAAGCTAAAGAAATCGTTCCTCTCCAGGAGCCAAGGCCTCAGGCCCTTGTTGTGCTGATGCTTTCCGTTTCGGATCAAGCTCTCCAGCTAGGGTTTTCCAGTGATGAAAAGGATGGTGCCCGGTGTGGGGAGTTCCCCGAGAGTGGAGATGTGCACGCTGAGACTCAGGGCCGCCGCCCGGATTGTGGAAGAAGGAGCGCACCTACCCTGGGCCTGGCTCCTCGGATCTTCAGCTGGCCTCCTCACCCACCCAACTCGGGAGTGTGCGATCTGGACATAGGAGATACCCTCTGACACTGGGGTTGGTCATGGGAAGAGACTGGCACAGCTGTTTACCGTGGCAATTTTAAAGCTCCCAGGAATGTCTTAAAACCAGTGGTGTGGCCACTGGGAGCTGCTCTCTCTTTTCCCCAAATTGGCTTTTTTTCATCACTGGAAATAGCTTTTACATAATCTCCCCACGTTGTTTCATTCCAAAGACTCGTGCCTCACCTGCATTACCTTGTGTGGTTTCTGAGATATTTGTGATCAACCTGTGCCGCAGCAGGCAGCAAACTCTGCTTTGAAGCAAGGTAATGAGAACCATTCAGAGACAGGCGCTGCCCTGCGCTGCGGCCGTGGTGGACGGGGACTCCCCAGGCCATTTCCAAGTTTGATACCATCTGCAAATTACAAATATGTCCTTAATAAAACTGCACTGGCCCTTTTTAAATGCATTACTACACACGGAGGTCAATTTTCTTCCTGACTTGCATTTTTTCATGGATAGTGACGATGTGTATTGAAGGCAAAACTAACTTGCTGTGAAGTTACACAGAGGACCCTTACTAAATATTGCTGTTCTTTGCATTTTCTCTTCTTCCTCATTGTTTTTAGAGCTTACAAAATTTGGGGTAGTTATTTAAGAATAGTATTACCAATGATAAAATATTGCCATAGGGATAATCCTCTTGGAATTCTTGCTGGACAGGAATGTACACACATACGTACATATACACTCAAGTTTTAAAAACTGGTTGAAATATACTCAGCTTCTGGAATTCTGCCTATCACGTGTCTGCCTCGCTATCTGACCTGTCATCGGTATACACAGAAATATACAAGTTGAGGTTATGTTTTACTCCTGAATGGCTCTGACTTTCTTCCCTTCTTCCTCACAGTTACCAATTATCAGGTACTTTCCCTGAATCTTCTAGCCCTGTCTTTCCTGTGTCCTTGCACATCAGTCCATGAGCAACATATTTTTATAGTAAACAGTAAACCTCATTGCCGTGTGCCATATTTTAAAATGTACCCAACACTGGGGTTCCGTTTATCTTGCACCTGGCTTTATACACCCAGCACGGTCTGGGAGCCAGACACTCTGGACTTAGTGTCTTTCACTGCTTCCTAACAGTCCGTTTTATGAATGTACTCCCTCTCATCTCTCCATGTCATCCTTTGTGACTTTCAGATTTTAGCTGTCACAGAGTGCTGAGATGGACATCCTCAGACGTGTCTCCAGTAAACAGCCAGGGAGAGTTTCTGTAGGGCAGGGATACAGAATGCTGGGGTTCGGGACCTGACAGGGAAACAGATTAATTTTTACTTTGACTAATCTTTGCCTGAAACTTAGCATTTTCTCCGGCTATGGATGCAGGCAGCAAACTCCGTGGCACTAGCAGCACAGTGGCGTTGAGAGCAACGAGAATCAGCTTCAAATCACATTACAGTTGTTGAAGGTATCTCAAAATATCGTTTACGAGCATCA
This sequence comes from Sciurus vulgaris, assembly GCF_902686455.1. Lineage (NCBI taxonomy): Eukaryota > Metazoa > Chordata > Mammalia > Rodentia > Sciuridae > Sciurus > Sciurus vulgaris. The sequence continues at coordinate 8,175,121 of NC_136462.1, forward strand.
GCACTTCAAAATTACAGTAATTATGAGAACGTTACTAGATTTCTATTTTAATGGGTTAGGAAAGAACACATATATTGCAATATGAAAGATTTGTTTTTTAAACATTTATAGCTGTTTTCAATATAATTGGCCTGCTTGCAATCCTGCGTACTTTATTGTGTATTTATATTTATATTTATGCACACACATCCATACACATCCCTACATCTACACATACACAGATTGATCAGCATCGCAGACTGCCGTGGCCAAACCACTGAGCACCCTCTCTCTGAGGTGTCTGGTCGGGGCATGAGGTGTTCAGGATCCTGGCTGTAGTCGAAATCCATGATTGCTCTGATAAAATATGTCATTCTTCATTCGACACACCCACCAGCAGCGTCTGGGGATTCCCACTTCCTGCTCCCTTGCCAGTGCACTGAAGGCTTTTTGTGTTTTCCATTTCCATACTTGAGAAAGACTCCCTCATTTTGACTTGTATTCTCCAATTTCTAATGAGGTTGAGCTTCATTTCAAATGCTCCCTGACCATTTCAGTGTCTCTTCTGAGAATTAGGTAATACCTTCACTACTATGACCCTCCTAAGAGACTTTAGAAAGCATGGGATTTTGGAAGGTATTCTTTAACCTGTGAAATTTTATTCAAAAATTACCTTGAAACTCACATTTTTCTACTCGTGGTCTTTAAAGAAGGGTGATTGCTCATAGGAGAACCCCAAGTGATATACCGTGGTGTGGAAAAACAATAGCGTTTCTAGTTGTATTTATTTTTTATCTAAAATACAAAAAGTTAAACTTTATTAAAAGTTCATAACTATAGTGGTATTTACAAGTGTCATTTATAGCTTTAATACATGCACATAATTGGGAGAGTGTGCTTATTATTTCCCCGCAATGTATTTTTTGGGGGTATTGGGGATTGAACTCAGGGGCACTCAGCCACTGAGCCACATCCCCAGCCCTACTTTGTATTTTATTTAGAGACAGGGTCTCACTGAGCTGCTTAGCACCTCACCATTGCTGCGCCTGGCTTTGAACTCATGATCCTCTTGTTTCAGCCTCCCGAGCCACTGGGATTATAGGTGAGCACCACCGCACCTGGCTCCCCAAAATGTTTTGATACTATTATTTAAGAAAATGTGGTCATGATCAAAATAGCAACATCCGTTGGTCCCTGCAATGGCCAGTCACTTTACCAGTATGAAGCAATTTAATTCACAGTAGTCCTACAGAGTGGACAAGTGCTCAATCCTTGTGTAGTCGTTTCTGGCTTATCAGGAACATGGGAAGGAAGGACATTGCTTAATTTGCCCTAACATTGCTTTTTGTGAATTGCGGAATTAGGACTGTATTTGCATTTATTTCTTTTAAATTTGTGGTTCAGTCTCTTCTTAGCAGATCCTATTCTCCCTCTGCTAAAATGTTAGTTCCATGAGGGCAGGGTCCCTCTGTCCCTCTCTCCATGCCCTACACAGTGCCTGGCACGGCAGAGAAAAGCAGTGCATTTTACCCCCATGAATAATAAAAGGAAGCAGAGGATGGAGTGAGGAATTGAAAGAGGGAGGGCATTTGGGGTGATGGTTGTGTGGTATCCATTAGGGTCAGACTTGAACCCCAAGGTCCTTTCCACATCGGTGACATCTGAAGTGCTCCTTCCTTCACAGCAGCCACCAGGGGAAGGATGCAGGGCAAAGGGCATCAGCAGGACACTGGGAGCCCTCCCTTGGCTAGCAGTGAGCCGCCCAGGAACCTTCTGTGGGCTGTGATGGAGAGAGAAGCCACCCGAGAAACCGCTGCTGAGGACAGAGTGCTGAAAGGGAACTTTCAACACTGGTGGATACAAATGATTCCAGATGTTTTGCAGAGCAGGTTGAGGAGCCTGAACCCAAGGACGGGAGCCTGTCCATGCGGAAAGTGCGGAGGGCATGGAGTAAGGACTCGGAGGACTGCCGGGGACAGGACCACTCACAGAGAGGCTCCCACAACGGTGTACCAAGCGGGCAGGACTGGCTGTTGCGGCATATCCTTGGGAGTGCCCGGTCCAACTCCTGCTTAGTCCATGTCAGAGACCTGCCTGGAGCGGCCTCCAGGACCATGAGCTCAGGCAGTCACAAACAGTGCTCTGGCTGTGTTCAAGTCTCCAGCAGAGACCTGCCAGAGGAGCTCTAATAGTTCAGACCCCGCCTGAAAATGGCAACCGTAATTTTAATGCCAAGATTTAATGGGTTTGGTGGTGGACCTGTTGAGGTGAACTGCACGTGACCTTGTAACGGGAGGGAAGCAGAGGCTGGAGAGGAGCTGCTTTGGCCTCCAGTATTGTTCCAACCCCCAAGCTGCCTGGCACCTTGCACCTGGGCAGGAGATGCTTCTGTGGACCCCAAGCCCCAGACTCTTGACAGCATTCACTTGACACTCAAGATTAACTCGAAACTTCCTTTCTAAAAGGAACTAAGGGAGTAGCAGAAGCTCTACCATGTGTGGCAAAGATCTTGACTTTGTGTGATCTTGAACTGTCCCCTGAGCCTGCTTTCTTATCAGCATAAAGTCTGGGTGCTTGCTTTGTGCTCTTCGTGGCCAAGGACCAGGAACGGCACGGCTTGTGTGTTTCAGGGTGAGCGGAAGGCTAAGAGAGATAAGACCATCGGCTGATGAAATTTGCCGAAACCAAATTGGACTCTGCTCATTAGATGGGCTTGGGAAATGGAGCTGCTCTCCGTGGGAGCGTCCAAGTTAAAAGCGTAATGCTACCGTGCTTGCGTGGCGAGGGCACTGTTTTCCTGTCCTCTGTACTTTTTGATTTATACCACCCCATTTGGTGCTAATTGGACTACATCTGCAAAAATTGTTATGACCCCTTATTCCATATATTTGGCTTAAAATACACTGAGGGACTTTAGAGAAAAGAGACCATGAGAACGGTTCTGATTTTTTTTTCTTAATGTTTACAAAACTGAAAGCACAATAGTGTCGTTTCCACTTAGAGACTTCAGGTAGGACTTTCTCAGGACCTCTGCTGAAAGCGGTCAGCTTTACTACTTCTGCTTTTATTTTTTTCTTTTCCTTAAAAGTATCTGAAGAGGCCAGGCATGGTGACGCACGCCTGTAATCCCAGCTGCTCAGGAGCCTGAGAGCCTGGGATCGCGAGTTCATTGCCAGCCTCAGCTACAGCGAGGCGCTAAGCAGCCCAGTGAGACCTGTCTCTAAATAAAACACAAAACAGGGCTGGGGATGTGGCTCAGGGGTCGAGTGCCCCTGAGTTCAATCCCTAGTACTGAAAACAGTGCCTGAACACCATGAAGCAGTTGCTGTTGGCTATTTTGAGCAAATGCTACTATTTTCCAGGAGCATCATTTAATGTTTTTACAAAGTAGCCACTTAGCTTTAAAAATGTGGTTTGTTTGGAAAGGTTACATTTGTTTCATGCTTTTCTAGCAGCTGGTCAGAGCGAGATAGCAGTTGGGAGGAAGAATGCTTTGTCTCCCCGTGTGGGGCGTGCTTACCATCACATCTCATGCCACTAGATCCGGAGATAAAAAAGCACCCTCTGTGGGCAGTGGCAGGACCCTGCTCTCCTCCTCTCCTGGGTGCCCTCAGGGTCTAGGCGATCTCCTGCCCTGCTGTCCATCCTGCCTGGCTGGGCCTGGCTGACTGAGGCCATCCCAGAATAAGATGCAGCGGAGAAGGTTGCGGAAGATGCCCTGCTCCAGAGAAGGTGATGGACAAGAAGGGACTGGTGAAGAGAGACCCTGGTGATCTTGTATTGCCAAAGGCCATTGCCAGGGCCTCGAACGCTCCTGGTCACCAATCCTCACACATCCTGGATGCTTTGGCCAACTCTGGGAGGGATGCTGGAGACAGAAGCCAAGGTCAGGCCTGTCTCTGTGGCTCGCTGTGTAGAGGGGAGACAGGCATGGAGGCGGGCAGAAGACACACGCAGCCCTTGGGCAGGGGCAGTGGAGGAGGCCATGGGAGCTGGGGAGGCCACCACTCATTCTCAGTATCTTCAGGCCACAGGAGGTGCTAAACAGATCCCGCTGTACCCTGGGGTCAAGCACAAACTGCTAGATCCCTTCCTGTCTTCCCACCACACCCCCCTCTCAGACACACAGACATACATGTTGGCCACGGGCACATTCACAGACACACAGACAGACACACTCACACACACAAGCATTTTCAACACAGAAAGAGGAGTGCATGTGTCTGTCCATCTGCAGGCATGACAGTGCTTGTGGGAGCAGAGCCTTCTCAGCTGAGACATGGCCAGGTGATGCTTACTGACGAGGAGACAGAGACCCAGAACCCTCCTTTCCTAGTTGCTGCCATGGCCTTGGAGGATCCAGTATGGTTCGGTGAGTCTGGAGCTCAGGGGCAAAAGCAGGGGGCAGGGAGCTGGGGGCGGGGAGCCTGGGAACTCCACAGTCTGGGGCTGGGGAGGCTCTGGTGACAGGGCCAGGGCAGATCAGGGCTCTACCTCGGGACCACCACGTGCTGGGCCCAGGCTTCCCTGCTCTGTGCTGGGCGTCATGGCCCAGACTCTCTTGATGTCTTCTCCTTTTCCATCCCAAAGCCACAGCCACTTGGCCTTGGTTAAAGACAAGGCCAATGGACTAATGAGGGACCCTCCCGAGCAGGGGTTGGGGGCTCAAGGGGAGTTGGTCTGGGGTTAGTTCAGCACCCTGGACTTGGATAACATCAGCAGCAAAGCTGTCCAGAAAGGTGGCCTGTGGCCTGTGACTTGCCTGGAATGTGGTGATTGGGAGGGAGCCAGGGCATGGTGAGCACATGGCCAGCCTCCTCGCCCCTTCCCTGTGTCCCCACCCACCCAGCCCACCCCTGCTTTCCTAGCCTGAGTTTCGGCCTTTTACTTCATGGGCCTGTGGCTCAGAACCTCTGCAAATGGAGACCCAGGGCTTCTAGACGTGAGTTGGAAATCAGGAGGCCACAGAAGGAGAAAAGAGAATCAAAGGGAAAAATCACACCCCCCAAAGAAAAATTGTAGTGAGCAAACAGTTCTTACTATGCAGTCTTATGCCACACAGAGGTATATCCACTAAGGGCGACCAACTTGGGAGAGCGGAGCTGGAAAATCATAAATCTTCCCGTCACCTAGTGATGTCACAGCACAAAGCAGTGACTCTGGTGCAAATAACTTCCCCTGTGCCGCTGGCATATGAAACATGGTGCAGAGTTGTGCACAGGGCACGATACTTGGTAGTGAATAATGGCTGTGCTCAGGTCTGCGACTTGACTTTCACGGATATCTTAGAGTGCACTCCCGTGACACGGTGCGATGAGTTGCTCTGGGGGCAGCTCATGCATCTTACCTGCCACTTCAAGTGGTCGCCCTGTGCCATCAGGCTCCTGCGAGGATACTACCGGGTTCACACATAGTGAAGTCACCCAGCAGTGAGTCTTGTAGAACCTGTCCCTTGAGGAGCCACGGTCATAAGTACTGTTTAGTAAATTGAGAACGTGGATGCATGACGTTCTGGCTGCATGAAAGTCATTCCCATATGGCGGTGGATAGAAGGTGCTGCTCACGTTTACATACACTTGCTTTGTTGGAGTAGGGGCGCAGGGGGCGGGTTGCATAGCCCATTTTAAGGTAAGGGAACCAAGGCTTAAAGGCTGAGTGGCAAGCCAGGCTCATTCTGCTGGGAGTGACAGGGTTAGGCTGGGACAATCAGAGGGCACAGAAGAACAAGGAGTTAGTAACGCCAGCTACAGAGACTGAGGTTCCTGGAGAAGTGGGTCATTCAGATGCAAAGGGATGGAATCTTCCAGAAAGGACAGGACCTGAAAGTGACATGGTGTTGCTCTGTCAGCCTCACATCTTGGGCAAGGCTGTCCTCTCCCATTTCCCCAATTTTGAAATAGGTCACCAGGCGACTCCTCAGAACCTGGGGACCCCCGCCCTGGAAGTTCGCTTGTTATAAAGGGTTTCCTCCTTTTTCATTAGGTGTGTGTGACCCAAGGCCCAGGGAGATGGGAGGCCGCCTGGGAGAGGCAGCAAAGGGCTTATGGAGGACGCTTTCCCTGCCTCCGCCTCCTCATCCTGCTCAGACACACAGCTAATCCTGACTCAACAAAAATTGTTAATTCCTCTTTCATTACCCTGCAAACAACTTTCTACTCCCAAGTGTAATTCTGGTTAAAAACTACAGACGTTTGGGTGGAACTATGGGCAGGTCTTTTGGTGGAAATCAAATTCAACATATTTGCCTATTAAAACAGGACCCTTAAATCTCCAAGCTGGGGTGGGGGGGAAAGTTAAATCTTTAAATGCACATGTATGAACTTTCTTGTGTGGCTGCGATTTTCTGCCGCTCTGTTTTTTATTTATGGATTTCTGCAGTTGACTCTGGCGGGGGGATTACTTTTCTCTCTGCCAACTTTAGCTGATTGATTCAATGTGCCTGCTCACTTTCAGATAGGGCTGGAGAGACTGCGGCACAAGTTTGTGTCTGTATTTAAAATGGGGAATACGAAATGGGTTTCAACTTGAATATTTCATCAAGACATTGCGTTTTACAAGTAATTTATTTTGGAAATACAGACTTCTGCCTGGGCAGTGCAGATTTTGAGTAACTTGATGCTCAGACTCACTTATGAATATTAATATCATTTAATGGGCTCACTTTGAGAGCTCATATGCCTTATCACTGCTAGATATTAAACAGTCATGAAAGGGGAAAGTGAATGCTTATATCAGAATTCTGGCCTTCTATGCCATGACTTTAACTTATATAACCTAGACAGGAGAGAAATATTTATAATAGAAGACAACTCTGTTGATGGCAGACTTCAGAGTGAGATGGTCATTGATAGGACCACAGAAGTTATACAGGTCCATGCGCATAGTGTTTTCTTTCATCTCCAGCTCTCAAAGTGGAAATTCCACTGGAGTTTTTGAAAACTTCAGAATCAGGTTTGAGAAAGAAGTAGCCATTCCCAATTCCATTCCTTCCAGCACATTCCAATTTGGAAGGCGAAGCTCTATGACTTCTAAAACTGAAATGGAGAATTGGTGGCTTGGAGAAAGGGCACCATATCAGATTGGAGAACTGAGATTCTGGGGCTACTTCCTTTCCTGGGATTAGTTGTGCTTTTTATCTTCCTCAAATGCTTTGTAATTTTGAGCTGCAAGATGGCTTTGATTTTAAGTGAGGGAGAGGGAGTCTGACATGAGGGTGGAGGAGGGAGGGAAGACCCGATGTGTCTTGGGTTGAGCCCTGTTCCCCAGAAAGATATGTCAAAGTCTTAACCTCTGGTGAGCGTGCCCTTGTTTGGAATTAGGGTGTTTGCAGATGTAGTTTAGAGAAGGTCACACTGAATTAGGGTGGGTCCGAACCCAGTTCAAAGGGAGTACTTATACAAAGAGGAGAGACAGACACATAGGCACAGAGAGAAGGTGGCCTTCTGGAGATGGAGATGAAGATTGGAGGGATGCCACGCAAGCCCAGGAATGGCTGGGCTGGGAAGCTGAAAGACACAAGGGGGGACCCTCCCCTAGAGGCTTTGGAGGAAGCACAGTCCTGTGGGCACTGTGGCTTCTGACATCTAGTCTCCAGGACCGTGAGGATGATGTTCTCTGACTCTCAGCCACCCTGTTTGTGGCTCTGTTACGGCAGCCCTAGGAGACTCGTTTAGATATGAATGACATCTGACAAAGTGATCAGGGATCAGGTGTCTTGGACTCTTGTGGGTTATGGGATTGGACAAGCTCTTCTATGTCTTTGAGCCTGTGTAAGGTGGGATAAGATAGCATTCACTCTAGTCTGTGGGGTGAGCCAAGTGCTTCACCCAGGTAAGTCGCTCTGTCTGTGCCTGTGATCATGTCAGCTATCCACCATTCTGCTGGCCAGTGTTGAAAGCAGGACTCTGATGGCAAAGACACCGTGTGAGGCCAAGACAGGGTGGGTGGACCAAATAAACAAAAACCACCGCAACCCTGTTTAAAGAAGGGATTCATCTTCCAATTCTCTATAATATCCATAACCAGCATTCCACCGGAAAGGAAGGAACACTGGATCGAAAGTCTGAAACCTTGGATCCCAGTCAGCATGTATGACTTTGAAACCTGTGAGACCCGGAGAAAGTCACTAGATGTCTCTGAGCCTCACTTGGCCTTTGTCAAATGACATTATTAATCAGAACCTCACAGGCTCATAGCCTCGATTGAAGAGTGAAAGGATCTTGGTGGTAAAGGCTTATTAAATCGTAACTTATAGGTTGCTGAGAGTATGGCTCAGAAAAGGGTTTACCACATAGAAGGTGCTCAGCCCAATCAGTGTTTATTAAATTGAACCCCGTGGGTCTAAACATCACCTCCGACTAAGCATTTTGGTTTTCTAGACGAGTGACTTTCTGGATCACAATCCCTGTTTGTTCTGGTGGGAACACATTCCCCTGCGTGGCCTGATGATATGGACTGTACCAAGATGGGAGGCAAATGACTGAATGTAAACACACATTCCTGGTAAGAGGCCTGAGAGAATAAGGTTCCTTGAGCAACTGGAATGCCTGAACCTGGGGGCGAGCTTTCCGAGCCCTTTCAAGAGATCACGTTCTGGATTAGCCTGAAGGGAAGATGGCGGCACCGTGGCTGGGACAGAGTCACTCTTGCGAAGCTGTGTGAGCTGTGGAAGGCTGTCTGCCAGAACATTCTCAGAGTAGAAGCATTTCCTGCCCTTCCCCTGGCCTTCCTCCCCTCCTGCTCCCTCCTAAGTTGTGCTTCTGAGGACCAGGGATTGGGGCCTTTGGTCTTTGTAAATACTCTTTCCATCATCGCAACCTCCTAGAGATTATGCTTTTTGAGTAAAATAACTGAAGCAGAAACCTCGAAAACTCTAATTATAGTGGGTTTGTCCTGTTTGCTTTGTTCAGGACCAGATCCTCCAGGCAGGGAATCTCTGTGGCAATTGTAAGGGTGTGGGCGGTAGGTGATGCCTCTTTTGTCAGCTCCTGGGTTCTCCAAGCCTGCACTGGCCACGGCAGGCCCACGGCTCCGCAGCCATGGGAGGTTGCCACCCTGTCTAGCTGTGCTCTGGGAGAAGTGAAGGGCAGCGGATAGGTAGGATTCGACCAGGTGGGGCTCCAGAGCTGGCCGGCACCCTTCCCACACCCTGAAATTACCCAGATTGGTAGTTGACAGTGGCACACAGATGGATCATACCTCCCACTTGAAGCTCACCTAAGCATTAGCTGTAAAATTGCTGTGGCGAAAGCCATCTCTTACCTGAGGATCCAAACAACGCACGGGAGCTGGTTGGTTATCTCTCAGAAGGTTCTTATTTTCTCTTATCCAGCAATTTCACAATGTAACCCTGACCTCAGATGCGCCTGTTGGGACACCCCGCCCAAGACTCAGCGGAAGAGACCATCTCTTCTCTATCTCCTAAATTCCCCCATGGACTTGTCTTTTCCCTCCTTCCAAACCACCTCTGATCATTCCTTTGCAAGCATTGCATTGTGTTAAAATTTTATTCTGTGTTCATCTAAATGTCATGCACAGTTGCACCTAGGTTTCAAAGAAGGCAAGATGAGGCCTCAGGAAGCTGGGCTCCCAGAAGACCCTTGGAAAAGACTTTGCAGACTTTTCTGGGCTTTTAGCAACTCTTGGCTATAGAATCTGTATTGCCGCACAGAGACTCTCTGGCAGTGACCAGTTCCTAACAAGAGGTCTTCGGCCTGGGTCCTGACTTACGACCTGTGCTCCAGCCTGTGTGCTGGCCAATGGCTGACATGGATTCCAGTCCTCTGCCGTGGCCTCGGCTCCACTGCACTTTATTGGCTCTGAACAGAGATGCCTTCCCTGGTCATGTCTATGTCTGTCTCTGTTGTAGGACTTGGCTGCACCCTAGCAGGGACTCAACGAGTCCCAGGAATCCCAGTTCTTGATCTGTATAACGAGACCAATTATGTCTCCCCTACACTGCTGCTGCTTTTCTGGGGGGATCACACTGAGCAAGGAGTCATGGCAAGTTATTCTTCCAGCGTGGCCAGCTCCTTCCAACCCAGGACTCTTTCTCTGGACTTCTCTTTCCTCTGAGGTGTGCATGACTTCCCTTTGCATTGGGCAGTAGGTGCTTGCTCACCCTCATTGAACCTGTGCCCCATAGCCAAACTTGCAGCACCTACCCCAGCTCTGTGAAGTGCTTCCTTGTTCTCCGCAACTCTGATCACTGCCTGAGGTTTGTGTTGCTCTGTGTTCTGGTATATTACCTCTCTCCCTCACTAAAACTCCAGTGCTAAACAGACAGAGTCCCTGTTCAGTCATCTTGGCATCCCGATCACTGCCTGAAATGGAGACAGTGCCAATAAACACGGGTTAAGAGTATGAGCACATGAATGAGTGGGTTACCATCACAGAAGCCCCAGTAAGTGTTGTCTATGGTGCACACCCTACAGGAATAGGGTCTAAGTCCTCATAGCAAGTGAAGACTGCATGAAACCACCTCCTCTAGAAAGCCTTTGGAGCTGCCCTGTGGTGACTGATAAATGGCCTCTCCACAGCCTGTCTCCTCTAGTTTATCTTCCAGTGCTGGAAATTCTTGCCATTTCTTTAGTGCAACATCAGAGGCAGAACTGGGTCTGGGCTTTGGATCCACGTGACCTGAGAAGTTCCTGTCTTTAATCACAGGCCTCCTGTCCTCCACGGTGAGGTGTGTGCACGTGGTGCTTCTGGCCTATTTAGGAAAAGGATTCAAAAGTCACCCTTCCCAAGTCATGGTGGCATGTTCATGGAGTGGAACAACAGACAGATTCCCCCACACTACTTACGTGGTTCATCTTCTCAGGTCCCTGCCACGTCCCAGGCGGACAGAGTCACTGAATGTGATGCTCCTCCCTGGATCACAGTCTCAGCCTTCTGTGTTCACTCATCCCTTTGTTTGGGTCCAATGTGGTGAAGACCCTCTAGGAAGATGGCCCTAGTTCCTCCAGTGACTCCCCTGCTGTCCTCTCCTCCCCTGGACTGGGGAGGGGGACATCCCTCGTTAGCCTGTGACACAGGAGCTGGGGTCTTGCTACCCCACTAAAGTGAGTCATCCATCCTCACTGACTTATTTAGAGCTATTTTTCTGTATTTTTTTTCCTCCTTCAAATTGCGTCCTCTTCTGAAAAGACCCCCAGGCACAGAGACAATAACATCATTCATTAAAATATTTAAATCAGCTGCAGCGGCAGTAATGACCAAGATAAAACCTTCGAGCACAAATTGTCTGTAGCAGAGCCACCTATTTTGCCAAAGGGGCTTGGAACAATCTGGATTTGGGGTGCTGGCAAGGGCTAAACTCTTGTCAACAGAGAGTATCCTAGATTAGCATGGGGTTCTACATTTGCAGTCTGTACTCCAGTCTTTAAATACTTCCCAAAGTTCACCAATCTTAGGGTTTAATAAGACCTCTGCTTTTAACGCCAGAAATACAGTTCTCATAATAAGGTAAAAACTGCTGCTTAAGATAAAAACCATTCTCACTCTGTTATCTGACAAAGGTATCACAAATAATAGTTGTTTTTAATTTTTCATAAAGAGATTAATTTTTGCCATACCTCCTGAAAGCAAGTAATTGCCAGTTGATAGAATCTGGGATTAGAACAAAAACCCTGATAAGGTTTTTTTGTTTCTTTTTTTAGAAATAAATTCAATTTGAAAAGATAGGAACTATGTTCAAGCACTCTGGATACTGAACGAACAAAAACATGAAGGCTAAATGTTGGGGAGCAGTTTTGCACAATGGTTCAGAGCAGTCTCCCAGGAGAGGGTAGCTGTCTCCCCCACCTGTCTTTCCAGCTTTGTCACCTCCAGCAAGCGGCTGAAAGCACCACATCTCAGATCTTCCCCTGCAGAGAGGAGAGGACTGGAGCTGCCTCCCAGGGCCTTGGGAGGAGGGGATCCATCCTGGTCTCTGCTCCCTCACCAGCCTGTCCTTCAACACCTGGGTCTGTTGACTCACGGGGGCACGGCGGGGGGTGGCAGATGAGGGGGCACCAGCGTGCTTCTCCAGTATTCTCCAGCACCATTTCCAACAGCGGTCACTTCCCTCTTTGGGTCCAGCTCCCACTGGGAGGTGTCCACTGTGGTTCCAGCTCCCCTTGCTGGCCTCCGGCTCTGACTCTGACAATGCTGTGCAGCCTTGTGCTGGTCCCTCCCAACTGGTGCTGATCCCTGGCCTCCCTCACTGTTCTGTTCTGTGGTTCCTCAGCAATTCTGTGACCTGCACAGCTGACGCCTACTTCTGAACCCACTCCATTTGAAGCACCTAGAGAAGAAGCCCAGCCTGCCTGCCTTCCTTCCCTCCCTCCTTCCTTCCTTTCCCCCTCCCTCCCTCCCTCCCTCCTTCCCTCCTTCCTTCCTTTCCCCCTCCTTCCCTCCTTCCCTCCTTCCCTCCCTCCCTCCCTCCCTCCTTCCCTCCTTCCCTCCTTCCCTCCTTCCCTCCCTCCCTCCCTCCCTCCCTCCTTCCCTCCCTCCCTCCCTCCTTCCCTCCTTCCCTCCTTCCCTCCTTCCCTCCTTCCCTCCTTCCTTCCTTCCTCTATCTTCTGTCTCCTTCATCACTCTCCTTGACTTTTGGCATAGCGTGGAAATCAGCTGCCTTTTTGAGTTAATTTGCTGGCTTGTGGGAGGGACAGCAGCAGGTGCCTGGATGTGAGGAGGTACCCATGGTGGCTGCAAGGGGGCACCCAGCCTCAGGGGCTCTGGCCTTTCTAATAGGAATTCCTCCTTTGGTTCTGCTAGAGTCAGGGGAAACTTCAGAGTGCTCTATTTTGCCCCCGTTATCCTATTTTAAAAGGCGCTGTATAATTCATAAACTATCTGCCTAAATAAATGTTTATCTGAACGCCGGGCAAGGAGCCTGCAGTATCTCCATGGAAAACGAATCATTTCTTAACCTTTGATGAATTATTATTTATGGGACTCAAACGACCCGACAAATCCACCCGTTTCCTCCCCTGCCTCTCCTGCTCCTTCTCCCTTGAGGAAAAATGAAAGCAAATCTCCCATTGTCCACTCAAGACAAGCTAATGAATGAGATTCCAGCTGGGCAGCTTTGGTGTCCATCAACGAAACCAGGAACCAGGCTGTCACAGGAACCGGGGCTCGTGGGCTGCCCAGGAAGCAAGTCTTTGCTGCCCACTTTACAATTTCTCCCGACCACCAGCCAAATATCAGGTGGCTTGGTTGTTCTTGTTTTTTTTTAAACATCAACCTTCTCTTATTTAGAAAAACTAATCAATATGGAGCATGTCTGATCCCTGAGCATGGAAACTGGGTTCTTCAAGCACAGAGGAAGGAGAGGTTTAATAAGAAAATACAGGAAACGACTTTGCTTGAGCTTCCCAGGGTAGACACAAGTCTTCAGGGCTCACGTGGACATGGAGGCCCGTAGGAAGCCTGTTCCTCGAACAGGTATGAGCAGAACTAGAACCGACAGCCTGGTGGTTGCATCTTACGGTCAAACCCGGCTGCGAGGCAGGCAGGCTCCTGCTGGACTTGGCTTGGGGTTCTCTGGGAGCTCACAGATGCGTTTCAGAGGTGAATGTCGATGGCAGCCCTGGGTGCCCAGCATCTGAGCAGGCAGGGATGGCTGTGTTTGTCATCAGCCTCAAGAAGGAAGGAAGGACACCACCAGGCAATGGAGTAGGTGAGAGGAGACGGGGTAGAGACAGCGGGAAGGGAGGCAGATGGCAGAGAGGAGGAGATGGTAGGTTTGCAATGTGCTTTTGCTAAGGCACCCTCCCCCCGCTTTGGGAATAGAGGGAGGTCTGATGGCAAGAAAAGCCATTAGTTCAAGATAGTAACTCATGGTGGGCACGAGAAGGCTCCTAGTTTTCCATGTAATTCTGTCCAGGAATGGACCCCAAGCTTCCCATTTGTGAAATGATGTGGGTGAAACCCACCCTCCTCCACCTCAAAACACAAAGTCCTATAAAGAGGCATGAGAGGGGCTAACCACTGGGGGCTGATGGGGAGCTCTGTATCCCAAGCGTTGCTTTATATCCTAGCAACTGGAGGGAAGAGAAGGGAGACAACTGGACTGCTCGTAAATGCTCTGCTCGGCCACTCTGACCTCTGCACCTGCAGCAGAGCATATCACTGTTTCTGATGACCAGGTGGCCCTGGAGAAGAGGCTGTTCCTCCAACTCTGGAGCCTCCACTCCGCCCTCTTCTCTTTCCACTGAGTCCAGCAGTGAGGGTGCACTGGACGGTACGGAACACAGCTTCACTACTTAACAGCTTTAACATTTTTTCGAGGCGCAAGGGTACTCCCTGGTGCTTCAGCCTCTCGCCTTCACACACCCTTGCCTTGGTGAGCTTCCGCCTGCGAGGCCTGGCTGTGTTCAAGTATTCCCCCCAGTCCTGCTCTGCAGAGGACCGATTCCCTGTGCACGGCGAGGAAAGGCAATTATGTTTTGCAAACATTCCATTTGCTATCGTGCCTGGAGTATGTTTTGGTTAACCCTACATCCTGAAAGCCTCCTTAATTTGAAGTAATTCAGTGGGCAAAAGGATTATATGGGGGTCCCCTCTTTCAGGATTCATGCTGACGGCTGTCAGAGCTTGCCCTCCACACCTCTGCCTGCAGGCAGGCCTGTGTGCCAAGGGTGGTCTGGATTAACTTGAATGCAAGCACAGAGCCAGGGCTGGAATCCTTCTCTTAACCATAGCTTTGTGTTAGCAACGGGCTCCTGTGCTCTGCTTTCCAAAATACAAGGGGTGGTTTGAGGCATCAGGAGGGCTTTCTGAAGCCAGAGGCAACCTATTTAATCCTTGAGGGATGGACAGGGTTCGGATAGTGAAGGGCTAAGGAGAACAGTATTTAAGCCCAAATCTCTAGTAGGAAAACTACCAGTCATCAACAGTCGACTCTGCTAGGAAACAAGCAGTTTAACTAGATGTGGCCTTGGATGGTCCCCCTCCAGAGCAGTCTGTAGGGGAATCCAGGGTGATTCTAGCCAGAATACATGTGGTATTGTCAAGACAGGACCAGGAAGGCAGGAGGAGCACCAACTGGTAATTGTGGCTACTCTGCACAGGGCCTTGGGAGAGGAATCTGGCCAGGGAGAAGGGTCTTAGACTGGGAAGAATGGTGTCTGGTCCCAATTTCGGCTCCTCCATCTTGTGCATGAGACCGTACTTGATGACATGGTCTCCATACTCCCTGGATCTCCCTGGTGGACCTGCTGGCCCCCAACTTGGCAATCCCACACTTGGAGGTATGACCAGTGTGGCGTAGAGTCTGTCTGCAAACCCAGGGCAACAGCTGTGTCCGCCAGGCCTCCATATCTGTCTTCTTGACTGCCTCCACTTCCCTTGGCCTCAGGTGTTTCTCAGGCACTGTCTTAGTCTCTTAGTTCTGCTATAACAAAGTACCTGAAACTGGGTAATTTAAAAAGAACGGAGTTATTTCTCACAGTTCTGGAGGCTGGGAGGTCCAAGGTCAAGGCACTGACTGATGAGGACTATCTTCTGCTTCTAGATGATGGATTGATTGTTGAGTCCCCACATGGAAGAAGGCAGAAGATCAAAACAGGTCAGAAACCCATGGAGCTTTTTTTAAAGGATTTCTAATCCCACTGAGGAGGGCAGAGACTTCCTGACTCCATCACCTCCCAGAGCTCCACTTCCCAACACCATTGCACTGGGGATCCGGTTCAACATGGATCCTGGAGGGAATGAAACCATTCAAACCGTAATAGGTACAACACTCAAATATGTTGATTAAAATAAGCTGAGTTCATAGATGGATCCCCTTCAGCAAATGAGCCTTTTCTGGCCAGTCCCTCCTTGAGTCAAGGGACCGTGGGAAGGGGGCTTGTGCCACCATGGTGAGTGTTGGCGGGGCAGCGTGGGGGACCCTTCACTGTCTCTGAAGCACATTCCACCCAGCCTGCCTGCTTTCTCTGGCAGCATTATCAACCCCACCCGCGCTTTCGGGAGTCACAAGCAGATCTGATACACCCCGGGGAACACAGAGGCACAGGCTGTCATGCAAATGACATAAAATCGTCATCTTGACCTGATTTCTCCCTCCAGAACACTGTGCAAATGCAAATTCCCCAGCACCCTTCCCCATATGTGATGCGAACAATGTTTTTTTTTTTTTTTTTTCCATCTGGAAATTATTCCTGCCTGATTGAGAGGTTCGAGTCCCTTCTGCTTGTAATAATATTATTATTTATAATTTATGTTCTTAATTTTTATAAATAGTGCTCAGTTGCCATGGCAACTGAATCTTCACAAATCATTAAATTAAATAATGAGTAGTCATGATGCTTTGCACTTATGTTCATTTTCTTATTAAAAAAAAAAAAAAACTGGATCTCCACGTTCTTTAAAAATACTAATTAATTGGGCCCTTCAACCAGCATTTTCCCAAGGTGGGTAATGAGGTAAATGCCTTTTACCTTTCTGCTGCTTCTCTCCCCGAGTCTGGAGTCTGGAAACTGCAGGGTGGAGGGCTCAGAGGTCACCAGGCATGCTGTTTATCAAAATGGGGGCCCCGGATTCCTACTCAGCGTCACCAGGGACGACTCTTAACATGGAACAGGGTCCTCAGTCCACACCCCCGGAGCCACAGAGTTCCCTTAGGTAGGTGCTAACCCTGGCGAGCAGGCACTTCCGGCCAGTGTCCCTGCTGAGTCTGCGCATGACAAACTGCTCCCCAAGCAGCCGCCCCAACACCCTGGCAGGAGCGCCTCCTCCGGAGCAGCTCCTGAGCCTCAGCGCGGTTGACGTTCGGAGCTGGTTTGTCTTGTGCATCACAGAGCGTTCAGCTGTATCTGCCTGGAGCACCCCTTTCCCCTGCGGTGACAACCAAAGATGTCTGGAGACATTGACAGAAGTCCCCTGAGGGGTGGAGTCGCCCTGACTGAGGCTTGGCGCTCATTCTAGACTGGAAGCACGGTCTTCTCGCTTCGCTTTGTTTTTACGCTGTCTTATTGTATTTGGTTTGTGATGTTCCCGGGAGGAAATTCTCTCACGTGCTGAACGGACACCTGATTTCTGCAGGTTTTGTCTGAGTCCTCTTGCCCATGGGATAGGCTGGCTGCAGCCAGCCCCTCAGTCCCAGCACAGCCCATCTGATGTGACCTAGGATCGGAGTCCCTTTGGACCACCTCTTCTTTAGGCTGAGCTTTGCTCGCTTTGCTCAAAGGTCCTTTCTATGAGTAGAATTTGAATTTGGCTCACCTGTCTGAATCAGATCCCATTTCCCCCTCTGTCCCCTTTGAGAGCTGGTGCCAATACATACACGTTTCTTAAGAGACATCTATTCTACCTATTGTTTGCAAAGTTTACCAATGTCTGGTGATGGGGATGCAAAGACAGATGAGCCTTCTGGGGGTGGGTGTGACTTAAAACTCTAAGTCACCGTCTTCCTATAAGCAGGATCTCGTCTGAAGGTAGACTGAGAAGCCAAATTACACCACGGCCATCCTGGTGACAGTGTCGCAGGGGAGCAGTTTAGCAAGAATGAGAGCTGAAGGAAGCACTCTTTCTGCCTGCAGGTGTCACTGGTGGGGACAGCGAGGAAGAGAGATGGCAGACAGCGTGATCAGGAGGCTCAGCGGTGGCCCATGGGTATGTGGATGTGGCAGGAACAGTAAAGACAGGTCTGAGAAGAGCCCGCAGGCCCACTGCCAGGTGAGTGCCTGCGTGTGGGAGCTGGCCTGGGTTTCAGAGGTTCTTGTCCCTGAACTTCAGGGTCCCCGTGAGAACAAGAGCAGGGGTGCCAACCTCCTGGCCTTCGGGAGACATTGCTGATGCTCCAGATGAAACATGCAAAAGGGTCCTCAGGCTCTGGGAGGACAGCCGACAGCACCTCAGCCTCAGATGTCTGGCCTCCAGAACTGCAAAATACCTTTCTGTCGTTTGAGGCTTCCAGTAGCCCTTTGCTCCTGGAATCCCCCCAAACAAGCAAACTTGACTTTATAGGACTGTGTGAAAATAAGGAGGAATCATACAAAAACCAGAAGGTGGGTCATTCACCGCCTCCTACAGGGCCTGCCACATGAGTCCACATTACCAGCAAAGGAAGGAAGACGATTCTGGAAGCAGGACTGAGGGACCTTGTAGCCCAGTGGGAAGGGGAAGGCGGAATTGCAAAGAAAGAAGCACGCGGAGTCAGAGGAGAGGTTGACGGAGGAGCCACAAAAGGTCCCAACAAAAGATGGTTCACACAGTGAGCTGAGCGGTGTCGCTGTCTCAATTGGCAGGCGACAGGTGGGCCCAAAGGAGCAGCTCCCATCCCTACGCACCTGCTCAGGCCCTGGGACTGTGTTGATGCTCAGCCTGGTCATAGTTCCTCCAGGTAAATGGCTTTCTCCCCACTGACAGAGAAGTTTCCTGAAGTTCTGAGGGACGTCAGTTATCCAAATCCTTCTAGGCAGCAGGGAGTCCCACAAGATTGGTATCTGGGTCTTGCTCAGTTCCTGAGACTAGACAGACTCTTGACTCATCACACCTAGCACCTTCTACTCCAGAGTCCACCCCCTGCTCCCCACCCTTCCGTCCCTGTAGAGCAGATGGCTTATTTGGCAGGACAGTGAGGAGCGAGAGGCAGTCACTGACTGTCTAGACCCTCAGCTGCCCCATCTGTGAATCAGGTGTAATGCCATGCAAAGACTGTACTTAGGACTAAATGAGCTGTTTTAAGTGAACGGGCCTTGCAAATGGTAAACTGCTGTATAAACACTAGGAAATGAAATGACAAATAAAACTGTCCACTAAGACTTCCCCTGCACTCAGGTGCTTTTATTTGGAACATAACCTTCTGCTGCTAATGCATTTACGCCCAGATTAATTAATTAATTAATTAATCAATTTACTCCCAGAAAATCCACACTATACCCTGAGCAGCTTCACCCAGAGCCCGCCACTCAATTGATAAGTCCCCATTACCCTGCAAAAAAAAAAGAAAAAGAAAAAATGCAAACAAACCCAAAGCCATTTTCTAGGACCTAAACAACAGGATTTTCAACATAAAACACAACGCCAGCCTCGTTAACTAATTAGACAACAAAATAAATAATTATCCGGCGTGTCAGTGAGAGAAAGAGATGCATTAAAAGGTTATGCAGAGGCATTTTTTTCCTCTGGAAAAGGATTGAGGAGGCTGCGCCAGGAGCTGGAGAGTTTGTGGGCTTCTGTCAGACCTCTCGGAGCTGTCTGCTGATCACACGCATCTCCTGGTAATGGCAGAGCCCTCCGTGCACACTTTCTGGGTGATGGACATCTCCATCTCTCTCCCTCGCCTCCCCCTGGGCTGCACCCCATGCACTGAGCAAGGTTGTTTTCCAATTCTTTCAAACTCAACAGAGCTGTAACATCTCTGAGTGGAAGTGGGCCGTGCTAGTTAGCAATGAGCCCCACCTGCACACGCTTGGATGGGTTTGGTCTCCTCCTTTGAAATCCTCACAGATTGCCTTAATGTCACTGCTACTGAGTTCCCAGGCACATTTGATCTGGTGGGTAAAGGCGCCATTCTTCTGTAAGAGCAGAACTTCCACAGAGCGTCCATATTAACTTATGAGAGCACCGAGACCAGCAAGGAGCGGCACACAGGATCCCCAGCAGGCTGGCCCCACTCACGCCATCTGCTGCTTCTCTCACAGCCCCATGGATGTGCTCTGGCACAGTGGACGTGGGCCCAAAGGACACTGTCATCCTCTCCAGGGATAAAGGATTGGAGGACTCCAGCAAATGAAATCCAAATTAAAAATGTCCTCCCAACAAGGAAACTGATCTCACCTTCAGAAGATTAAGAACTCAAAATCTCAAGCGGATGCTAGCATTTGGTGGGAGGTGAGATGATCCTGGACATGGGCTTATGGCCACATTGGGGTGGTCACCATCTCAGACAACAGGACCAAGTGTCTCTTGGGTGTGTCCATGAATTTCTAGTCAAAGAAATTCATTTGGACGTAGAAGGACTTTACGTCTTACGACCTGCCTTGAAGGAGTCCTTTCTTCTCAACACGCTCCCTGTTTTCTCCTCTGTCAGACACTGTGCAGGCCCTGAACATCAAGAGGACACAATGTCACCCTTTCCTTGTGAAAGTCGTGTTCTTGCAGGGAGGTGGACTTTATCCCAGCTAGTCTGTCAGTAAGGGTGGTAGAGGTTTGAAGGGTGAGTCCTGAGCTTCACTAGTGTTATGGTCTTCGTGTGGAGAACCCCCCCAAAGCCCATATGCTGAATGCTTAGTCCCCAATGAAGCAATGTTCAGAGGTGAATGGATCGTGAGTGCTCTAACCTAGTGGCTCTAACCATTAGTGGATTAATCCACTAATGAAGGATTAATAATTGAAAAGGACTATGAGAGGAGGTGGAAACTATAGGCAGTTGGGGCATGGTTGGAGGAAGTAGGCCCTGGGGTGTGCCACTGGGGACTGTCTTGTCCCTGGTCCCTTCCCCTCTCTTTCTCTTTTGCATTGGCCTGCTGGGGGTCAGTGCGTGCTTCTCCTCGTGCCATGAGCTGAGCAGCTTTCCTCTGCCACACCCTTCTGCCATCATGTTCTGTCTCACCTTAGACCCAAAGCAATGGAGCCAGCCCACCATGGACTGAAACCTCTGAAAGCGTGAGCAAAATAAATTTTTCCTCCTTTAAATTGTTATTGTCAGGAGTTTTAGACACAGTGGTGAAGAGCTGACTTCACACTCCAGTAAATGGCAAGAGGGCCTGAGCTAGTGTGTGTGCGGGGAGGTAGGGACCTTCCAAGTGAAATCGGAGCAAGTGCAGCGGGCTGGGCGGAACCCGCCTGGAGGGGAGAGCAGGCCAGGACCTTTGTTCTACACTGGATGGAGAGTCGTGGAAACAGTCCTCTGCTGTGTGACAATGGGGCTTGCGTCTGATGGCCTGGCCACTCGGGTCGTCAGGCAACTGCTCACTCTATGGAGGACAGTGATGTCATGGTCTATCCCCAGTGTCACTCAGGCTGTGGTATGCAGACTGCATTGGGTGTGGTCAAGATGGGACGAGCAGAGGCGAGATCTCTGCTCTGAGGTGACAGGAGAGACACCACGTGAGCTCGGGCTGCCAGGATGACGGTGGCCAGGGGGGAAGAGACCAGCATCAGAGATGTCCAGCCCGAATCTACAGGGTTTGGAGGGTGATCAGTTGGGTGGGTGAGGGATGGAGAGCTGCCTAAATCTGGCTACGAGGTCTAGCTTTTCCCCCGGGTCAGCAGAGCCGCATGGCCACGGTGGGTGGAACACTTCATACGGCTGCTCTGAGGGCCTGTCTGTGAACTCTGGAAGGTGACTCAAGGATGTGTCCTCTGTCACCTAAGTGGGGACATACAGTGTGGATGTGGGCGATACCATACCTCACATACCAGGATGTGAGGGGTCTCCAAAAAGCTCATGCGTGAGACAATGTGAGAACATTTGGAGGTGAAATGATTGGGTTGCGAGAACCTTAATGCGATCGGCACGTTAATCCCCGGGTGGGAGAGCTGAGTGGTAGCTGAAGGGGGCAGCGTGTGGCCGGAGGAGGTGGGCATGGGGTGCATATGTGGTGAGCTGACATGAGCCCCCCTCACTCTTCCACCTCCCTGTCCAGCCTCACCTTGAGCCTCAAGGAGTGGAGTCAGTTGTCTGTGGGCTGAGACCTCTGAAACTGTGAGCCCCAAGTCAACTTTCCTCCTTTAATTGTCCCCGTCAGGTCTTCTAGTCCCAGCAGTGAAGACACTGACTGACAGAACACCTGACACTCATGGAGGGCACAGTCAATGCGAGCTGTCACGGCTGGAGCACACCAGCCAAAGCTGGAGACAGTGACGGGCCTTAAGGTTGAGGACCAACAGTGCCCAGAGGCCAGGTGGCTGCAGAGGCTGCCAGGTGGCCAAGAGAACCACTGGACCCAACTTTTTCATTGCTGTGACTAAAGGACCCGACCAGAACAAAGGTAAAGGAGGAAAGGTGTGTTCAGGGCTCACGGTTTCAGAGGTCTTAGCCCATAGAAGGACAGGTCCAGACTTGAGGTGAGGCAGAACATCACGGTGAAGAGTATTGCAGAGGGAAGCAGCTCACATCAGGAAGCAGAGTCTCCGCTTGCCAAATACAAATACATACCCCAAGGTCACGCCCAACTCCCGCCTCCCCCAGCTGCACCCTACCGCTCATGAATCCCTATCAGATTAATTGACGGATTGGTGAAGACTCTGACAACCCAATCACCTCTCCTCTGGACCTTCTTGCATTGTCTCACACAGCTTTTGAGGGACTCCTCACGTCCGCCCCATAACACAGGTGCAGTAGGGAGCTGGACCTGAGCGGCACAGGTGCCTGGGCTCACCAGCCCTGTGGCCGGGGGTGAGCGTGGTCTCTGCGGGCTGGGATCCGCATTCTTCACTTGCCGGAAGTGGCTCTGGGCATGTGCTTCACCTTTCGGAGCCTCTGATCTGAGGAATGAAGACGAGGACAGCAGCGAACTCAGGTGAAGACAGGTGAGCGGGGGGTTAGTGGTTAACGTGGCACCGGCAGGAGCTCAGGGAACCGGTGGCTTGGGTCTCACTGCAGTCACCTGTAGACTCAGACCCCATTCCACGTGGGGCCAGTCAGGGGCAGCACCCACGAAGCAGTAAGGACAGAGGTTGGGACAAAGGAGGGCCTGGCTCCACCAGGGGCAGTCCTGTGGCAGGAGCTCGGCCTGGCCCCTGCGGGTTCCCTGCTTTCTTAAAGCCTTGATTCCCAGCCTGAGCGCCAGTCACAGGCCAGCATCCACTACAGGAGATGGAGCAGTGATTGCTACGAACACTCCACTTTCCTGAATCCGCAGTGATGGCGAGACCTCAGCCAAGGCCAAGTGGCGGCTCCTGTCAGGTCTGGCTCACAGGCGTGTTTTGTTCTGCCCCTATGCCATTTTATTCTTTTAAAAAATAGAAATAGACATTTAAAATGAAAATTTGTCACAGTATAATCAGCGTCTACACAGATACCAGGTGACTGACAAACCCTGGTTTCCTGTGCTAACAGCGATAGCAGCCTGGACCTGTGGAGTGAACATGTCCTGTAAGAAGACGGCTCTCCCAGTCCCCAAAGTCCCAGGGTCACTTGATATTGTTCTAACCCCAACTATTTGTAACACCAACATCTAATGTATTTTCTAACACCAACCTCTCCTTTCTGATTTCCCTGAACCCTGTCGTCTTAGGAATATGGAAAATCTTTATCTAAAACAATGGTTTTCTGACTATGCCAACTAGGAACAATATTTTTTTTTTTTAACAAGGAATAAGTTTTCCATTTCTACAACAAAATACTGGAGGATGGATACTTCATAAAGAAATGAGGTTATTAGCTCACAATTTTGGAGGTCCAAGGGCATGGTGCCAACTTTGACTGGACTCTGTTGAGGACCTCTCGGTGGGTGGCATCATTGTGAGAAGAGGAAATAAGAACATGACTGGGGTCCCATAATGGCTAAGGGTACCCTTCCACGGGTAGTGCCTCCAGTGACCTAGTGACCTCACTAAAGACTGCGCCTCTTAGTGGTCCCACCCCTCTCAATATCACCACACTGGAGAGCAAGCGTCCCACACAGGGACCCTTGTGGGGAGCACACTTGCACTACATCCCAGGTGTAACCACTGTCCACCATTAATAGTGACCACCGGTCACTATTAATTGACTATTAAGTTCATTGGTGAACTCACATAGTTCTGAGCCAGGGCACACTGGTACTGACACCAAGCAAAGCTAATTGATGGGCGTCTTCTTCACTTCTTCTCCAATACTGTTCTTGAGAGGCTTAAGCTTGTCTACACTGGAATCTGGTGTCAGGATCAGATGGAGCTTGCATCTCTATCTTCGGCTTCTGCTCTGAAGGCATCTAGCCTCCACAGCTGTCCACCAGGTGTTTTGCCACCCCACTGCTTCTGAGACGCAGTTGGCCAGAAGTTCTGGTTCAAAGGAATCAAGACCTTCCTACGCCCCGAGGGAAACGTCGCTTGACAATTCCTCATGAACTTGTGAGGCGATCGAGAGACACGTATGAAGAACCTGCCTGATCTGTTGAAGCAAAGCAAATCAAAAAGGCAATTAAACAGCAGACAGCAAAGGTATTTCCCCCAGTAGCAAGATCAACTGCTTGCAGAACTTCATTTACCCCAGGACACGGGGTTTTCTCAAATATTCCATAGTGATTATCTGGCAAAAATCTCAAAACAGTTTTTTAGCACAACTTGTCTTTGGTCAATAAATACCACCACTGAAATGTCCTGGGGGTGGAGATTTATGATCTAAGCACAATAAACTCTCCCATAAATCAGGTGGGACAGCTCTCAGGTTGCAGGCCAGGCATGGTGAACTCAGCAGAGACCAGGGAAGCTGGTGGGGTCCGGGCAGGGCCAGGCTCAGACCAGCCTGTGGGAGAGAAGGATTGTTCAGACATGAAGGAATGAGCGGTTTTGCCTTTGCCCAGTTGTCTCTCTGTTTCAGTGTT
Organism: Sciurus vulgaris; assembly: GCF_902686455.1. Lineage (NCBI taxonomy): Eukaryota > Metazoa > Chordata > Mammalia > Rodentia > Sciuridae > Sciurus > Sciurus vulgaris. The sequence goes on from NC_136462.1 coordinate 8,199,567, forward strand.
GCTGCAGACATTAGCACACAGAGGGGCTGGGGAAGTGGCCTTGCCTCACAGCCTGGCCACCTCCCTTAAACCCACTCACATTCTGTGTCCTAATCCAAAACGTTTGCATCTAATATGCACCATGCAGGGCTTTGTGAGGATTAAATAATGTCGATGAGATGCTTAGCACCTTGTCTTGCAAATGGAGAACAGTTGATGCAGTTTAAACTTGGTGGATAATACTTATAAGGTGCCTGGCCCCATGGGGGTCTCTACTAATTACGCTTAGCCTGTCCTTCGGTGCTAATTTAGGGCAAATGTAGGAGCCGCTTGGTGATCAATCATAGCTTCCTCCAGACGCCGAGACGGACAGAATCTTCTGTGACCGGATCTTGATTTGGTGGGGGCTCTGAGCACTGGATTTCTCTTGGCCTTGGCATCAGCTTCTCTGCAAGTTTCAGTTTGTTGACGGTTGGTTCCATCCACACTGGGACCCAGGGTCTCCCAAGCTGGCTTTCCTCTCTTTCCCTTCTCTCTGGGTCCTTTCCTCTCCTTTCCCCACTGGCTCCTCTCTTGCCCTCTCCCTTCCCTTCTTTCCCTGCCTTTTGTCAGTTGATGCTTCCAGATGATCAAAGACGCTTCCACGGTTGTAGTGACCATCTCTGCTGCCTATCCTTCCCATCCCAGAGGACCTGTCTCTCTCTTACCAGGCCAGGACGTCTGGTCCTCCAGGTCTCCCACCTGACATTTCTGTCATGCGTTCTCATGGGGTCTGAGACTCAACGTTCCCCAACTCACCTCTAGACCCTCAGTCGCTGTTGCACAGTTATCTCCAGCTCTCTCCCGTGCTGGGCCCTGCACAGGAGGCTGGGGAGGCGGCAGCGAGAGGCACGCAAGGTCCTAGCTGGCCTTGGGGAGCTCACGCCTGGTCTGCCTCCTGCTCTGTCACATGTTCCAGGTCAATCACCGAGTCACCTTTGATGCCTCCCTCTCCAGCAGGTACGCCCTGCCTCGTCTGGATCTCACCTGCCCAGGGACCTTGGGCTGCTCCTGTCCTCTCTTTCATGTCCAGGGCTCCACTGTCCCCTGGGTGACTACCAGACAGCCTTACACGGGGGCCCCGTGTGTCCCCCAAAGTGTTTCACAGAGAAGCGAGAATAACCTCAAATACACAGCTGGTTCATGCTCTGGTTCCCCTACTTAGGACTCTTCCCTACCCCCGTTGACCTTGGTGTAAGATCCAGTGTCTTTATATGACTTTCAAGGTCCTACAGCTCAGCTTCCTGCCTCCGCCCCTAGTGTGACTCCAGCGTCTCCTTCCGCCCCTTCCATATCAGAGTTGTTGAAAATCTTTCAGGTTCTCTAACATGCTGCGACCTCCCAGGCTTCCAAGCCTTTACTTGGCTGTTCCTCTGCCTAGAGGGAGAGCCCTGCTCGGACTGTCCCCCGGTCCCTCGCTCAGGCGTCAGTGTGAAGTGAATGTCCCTTCTCAGGGACACCTTGCATTCCTGCCCACTATGTACTCCCTTGTTCTGCGCTTCTGCCTTTCCCGAGGTCTTCCTTACCGGTTCTCTGATTACTTGTGATTGTTGCTTGAGTTCCAGGACACAATGGGTCCCCAGCAATGTTTTTCCACCTGGACCCTAAATCACCTGGGTATCAAGTCTTAGAAAAAAGGAAACTTCCCGGTGTCCCCAGACTTTCCAGACTTCCTGTCTGAATGTTTATGCCGAAGCTTCCCCCTTTTCTGCGGTATTGGTACCTGCAGTTTCAGTTACCTGAGGTCAACCAAGTTGGAAAATATTAAATGGGAAATTCCAGAAATAAACAAGTGTATGGACTTTAAATTGCAAGTTGTTCTGAGTAGCACGATGAACTCTTGAACCATCCCACCCAAGACGTGAATCACTCTTTGCTCAGCGTATCCATGCGGTGGACGCTACCCTCCTGTCTGATCTGCAGCAGGGTGGGTGTGGGGGACTCTGCTATTATCAGACAGCTCCCATTTCCAGCAGACTTAAGGCCCACTGGACAAGGTGTATTTCATGTAAAGTGGGGGATCGTTTCCAACTGCCAGCTCAAGTGGCCCTCTCCTTCCTGTCCCTGGGTCGGCCACATAGATGACCCTGCTTGGGCAGTCTTCTGACGCATGCATAAGCCTCACGGACAATAAAACTCCGCTATCCAGCGTTACGGGGTGGAGGCCCATGGAGCAGCCCGGGGTTTGTGAAGTTCGACTTCCTCTCAAAGGTCTCTTCACCCGTGATATTTCTTTTGCTGTCCTGCTTGCATCCTGGTGTAGCACGAAAAGCAGGGATGGTCAAATCAGACACACTTGGTCATTATGTGACACTGGAGATGTTTCCTCACTTACCCCGAATCACAATTTCTCTTCAGTAAGAAGGAAGTCGTGTGCTCACCTGGGGCGGGGGTAGAGACGCCTAAGATTTTGGACACAGAAAAGGCTCCTTTGAATGGCAACCTCCCGCCCCATCTCCCTCTTCACCAAGTGCTCAATGTCCTTTGGCATTCAAAGGCCAGCACCTCTGCCACATGTCACTGTCTCCTGCAAACCTGGAAGGAGCCTCCTTACTTTGGTAGAGATCTCTAACAAACATTTATCTAGTTTCTGTACTAGTTTTGTTTTCCATAGCAGGTCGTCTAGAAACGTAGAATCATTATTTTGTCTCTTGCAGTGAGTGATCCATCAGGATTTGGACCCCAGCTGTCCGTCTTTCTAGCTGACCGTGGGTAACGACCCCAGCAACACCACCCCAACCCTGGACCGTATTCCCGGTGCCGGGGACGGGTTGAAGTTGGGCTGAGTCTCCCTCCCCGCCAAGTTACTGTTAGGACCTTCTGCAGATGAGGACCCTGGGGCTGCGGGAAGCAAGCTTGTTTTCCAGGAAGAGTCCTGGGAAGTGGCTGTGGGACAGCAGAGCCAGGCTCGTCCCTGCCACTCCCTACCCTGGCAGTCTCTCACGCAGGGACAGGGGTGACGAGACTTGGTTCCCTGTGACCCAGAGCAAAACTAAGCAGGCGGCGGGTGGGAAGCTCTTGGCACCAGTCCTGGACAGGAGGGTCAGGAAGGGTGCAGCTTGTGACCTCCCGGGGTCCCACAGCGCTCCACCCACAGGGCGCCACCACCAGATCTGCCCGGCTTGCGAGGCCTGACTGGCCGCTCTTGTGTCCTCCAGCCTTGCCCCAGGCTCTTTCTGACGCACAGTCCCACGGCTGTCAGCTTGCACCCCTGAGGAGAAAGGTGAGGCGTAGCCTCGGGAAGTAGGGAGCTGCTCCTCCAGCTGCCATCTCTTGCTGGGCCCTCTGTGCAGGCCTGCATCTTGTGAGCTCTCTGGAGCACTGGCTCTTTTTCTGTTTTCTCCACTGCAGCCCAGGCCCTTACCACTCCTTCCTCTTGTCAGCCTTCTGAATGGCGCTACATCCAAGCTCTTGAGTGGGCTCAGGAAACCATGCCACCAGTCAATTCTAGGCCTCAGTCTGTTTTACAGTCTGTAGGCTGAAAAAATTTCTCCACTTCTAAAGGGTTGTGAAAACCAACCAAACAAAGAAATACTGCAAACAGGGAAGTCCACAAAGACCATCGAGCCTAAGCGATTTACTCCCTGGCCTTTTGCCCCTTGCTGACCGCTGCTTCAGACTCTGTTCACTTTGATCTTCCCACACAGCCCCAAGGACTCGCCCACCCATGCCTGCTCAAAGCACTTTGGAACACCGCATGCAAGGAAGGCGCCCGGAGGCGGACTAGGAAGATCTGGATTCAAATCCCAGCTCCCTTCCGTGTGAGCGGTGTGATCCTCTGGACCTCATTTCCTCATCTGTCAAGGGAGAGGGTTCTGGTGATGACCCACGGGGACACTGGGTGCCCAGTGGCTGTGTGGCGTGGAGATGCAGCCTGAGCTGCAGAGAGCTGCTCCAGGCGTAGAACGAGGCACAGCTCTCTTGGCCACGGGGCAGAGTGCACACGCCAGAGCCTGCTGTGCAGGTGGCCCCAGCTGGACCCGTTTCCTGCTCCAGCCTCGTGGGACTCTCCACGGAATCGCCCAGCCGAGGCGGCTGCCCTCAGCTGGCGTGGAGTCTCCCGTGCTCCCTAGCGTCTGAGCCCTACCTGGTCTTCAGGGCTGGCAGCGGCCCAGTGGCATGTCTCTGCTGAGCAGCTCTCTAAGGCTGGGTGGGGACGTTTGGAGATTGAGGGGACCTTCTGAGCACAGAGCTTTGCTCTCCAGGCCCAGGCAGGCATTAACCATTTCAATCTGCAGGCCGGTCTTAAATCTTCTCCTCCTCCTCTTTTTCTTTCCCACACTCCAACATGAAACAGTGCCTGCTGTGCAGTAAAAATATTTTGGCTGTCTCCTTCTTGAAAACTTTCTAAAAATACTCGAGACATCTCCCATGCACACGTGGTGGGCTTTGACAGTTGCCCTCCAGGTGACGGAAGCAAACCCCAAGTGCGTGCCCCTCCCGGGACCAGAGTCCAGGGAAGAGACTGTGACATAGAACATGGAGCAACTGCTCACTTTCTCTGCTGGTCATCTGAAATAGGGCAGAACTCCTACGCAGTCAAGCCATCAGAAGGAGCCACGTGACATGGTGAAGGGGGTGCAGGTCATCATGTGGTTCAAGTTCTGCACAAGGAGACCACATTTTTGACTCTTTTATACCCTAAGTTTCTTTTGCCTGAAGTCTGATTAACTTTTCTCTCGCCCAAAGAGAGGCACTGCGGGGTCCTGCCAAACCATCCCTGAGGAGCCGGGAGCAGAGGCTATCACTGCCATGGGTTGTGGTCAGACCCTAATCTCTTTACCCGTAAAAGGAGGCACTTTAGTTAAATGTCCTATGAGACCCGTCCTCGCTTTAAACTTCTGTGAACTGTAGCTGGATTCGTAATGTCTGGGACAGGATCTGGGCCTCGAAGGCAGAACCTCTCACTCCATCAATAGTTCTTACTTTACCTGAGGCCTCGCGTGGGTCTCACTCAGTGGGCTCTGCACCATGGGATGGTAGTGTGGCTATAGCAAGAGGGAGCGTGTGTCTATTCAGTGGCCAGATGTTTACAACCCACCTTGGTGCTTGGGATCACTCCTATTTTACAGAAGTTAAAACTGAGGATTAAGTGAAGTTGGCATGAGATTTGAACTCATATCTATCACATAAGCCCATTCTACTGAAAAGAGTCTCAGTCTCATGCAGATCCCCCGGAGCCTTCAGCATCTGATCCTTCAGATAATTCCTCAGTGTGAAAGAGGTTCTTATTTACGACATGTCATTAAGTAAGGCGAGCCTGTTACAGGTTGCAATTGTTTCAATATGGCACTCCATAGGATGCTTTGGAACTGTCTTGAACTGAGGTTTACTCTTTGCACCGTGTCTGAAATTAGGAAAGACCCGTTTAGGGTAATTTGGTTTGTTTTAGAGAATCAAGATCCCTTGATGAGTGCACAGTTTGTTCATTCTTGTTCATCATTACTCGCCATACTGAAGAAGCTTTCATGAAAAGTGTTTTGGAAATACGAGACTAATAAAAGTTGAGTCAGTCTCTTTACAGTGGAGCCCAGCAGCCTGCAGTGCGGGGAGATGTGTCTGGAATCTCCGAGAGGCTGCTACAATTTGCTGCTTCTCCTATAGTTATTTGACCCCAGAACCCTTCTGTCATGAAGCGTCTCAGAGCACTGGTATCCACAGAAATCTGTGTTCCCCCCAATTAATCTTAATTTCCCTCATCTATGCTGAATCTGTGGGGTTTGCCTACCATGTAAAAAAAGAATAATGACTATTTGCTATATTTTAGACACTTTGTGGTTTCCAAAACATTTATCTCACTTGGTTTTCAAAGTGATCCGGAGAGATGGATTTGGTTAGTCCATGCTTTCACAAAGCAAGAAGAATGTGGGTTCTCTATGGTGCACTGGATAAATATGGCAGCCTTACCTCACTTCTCTGCGCCCGTATGCAAGGCGGGGGAATCTTAGTGAAGTCTACCAAACACAGAGCGGTGCTCTAGAACAGGGAAAGGTGGTCTCAGGAATGGGGGATGAACATCTCCTGGAAAGGAGAGCACACGTGGTCATCTGCAGGGATGAGCCTTCCCGGTCATCACACAGGCGGGGAGTGCCTGGGGCCACGTCTGGGAGGCCAGGCGTGAGGTCACACTTGTGCCGCGAACCTCACCCCTTTACCCTGTAGTTCCAGATCTACACGGCTCCACATCTGCTCATGCAGGGGTGCAGTGTGGCTGCAGTCCTGGTCTTGGGACTCCAGCAAGACCTCCTGCCCGAGGCACAAGGGAGCCACCATGAGGGTAGTAACTGTTTTGAGCTGAATCCACCACATGGGATGAGACTGAACTGATGCGTGCGAGCACGAGGTTGGGAGCCTTGGCCACACTCCCTGAGTTTTCCTGACTGCAAGGAAGGGGACGCTCCTGCCAGGACAATGGCAACTCTCAACCAAGAATCACAAGACAGTAGAGGAAGGCGAGGCCGCAGAGGCAAACAGGAAGGAAACATGCAGGAAAGTGCACCGCGAGCAGAGGAGGCCATGGGGCAGCCGAAACAAAGTTTAAAATGTTTTTAGTTTTCTGGAAGGAAGGAAGGAGGGAGGGAGGGAGGGAGGGCACTCATGAGAGGAGAGAGAAGGCTCTGGAAGAAAAGAGGTTTGGAAGGAGGAACAGTGAGTGAGGAAAAGCAATGGCCATTGCTGTCTGTAAAAATATCTTTTTGAAAGTAAAAAATGTGCCTTAGAAGATGTGCTGAGCAGAGGGAACCTCCACGCCACAGCAGTACAGAGAGGACAAGCTGGGGATGTGGAGAGGGGGTGACCATGGCTGACCCGGAAGCTTTCGTGTGGGCACGTGTCCAGCAGGTGCCTGAGGAGGGGCCAGGGCAGAAGGGGACCCAGGCAAGGCCAAGGCCATCTGAGACCTGCTCTGTGGATATTCTGAGCAGTGACCAGTGTCATGGAGGAGACCTCCACCCAGAGTCACCAGAAAGAAGACTCCCACAAGCAATCGGATCTTATAAAAAACAAACACTGAGACAGATTTCCTGAGAAGGAATGAAAGTCACATTAAATTCAGATTTCTCGTCAGCAGGACTGGATGCCACAAGAAAAATTAAATAGAATATCCAAAGAGAAAATAGCTTCTTGTCATGAATTCTGTGCTCAAAACTAAGAAAAATGAAAGTGTTCAAGAATGGAATGGAGGAACTTTGGATTATGTCTAGGGAATTGAGAGTGAGGGGGTAGGGGAAGGAAAGATGGTGGAATGAGACAGAAATCACTACCCTCTGTACATGTATGATTACATAAATGGTGTGAATCTACATCCTGTACAACCATAGAAACAAAGTTGTACCCCATTTGTGTACAATGAATCAAAATGCAGTTTGTAAAAAAAAAAAAAAAATGAGTCTAACGGAACCACCATATAATCCAGCCATCCCACTCGTTGCTATTTATCCAAAAGAGCTAAAATCAGCACACTGTAGTGATATAGCCACTCTGAGATTTATAGCAGCACAATCCACAATAGCCAAATTATGGAATCAACCCAGATGCCTGTCAATAGAGGAGTGGATAAAGAAAATGTGGTGTATATACATGGCGGAGTTTTACTCACCATAGAGAAGAATGAAATTGTGGCATTTGCTGGTAAATGGATGGAACTGGAGAACATCATGCTAAGTGAAATAAGCCAGAGTCAGAAAGTCAAGGATGGAATGCTTTCTCTCACTTGTGGAAGCTGGAGCAGAAAAAGGCAGAAAGAAGGCACATGCCACAAAAATATAAGGGAGATCACTGGAGTAGAGAAAGTGGGAAGGAGGAGGGAAGGTAAAGAGGGAGAGCTGGGGGTTTTAAGGGGGCATATTGTATTCAGTGCACGGTGAGTATGTCAAAATGAACCCCACTATTAAGTATAGCGATAATGGCTGATAAAAACATCTAAAAAAAAGTGTGAGCATAATAGAAATTTAAGAAACTTAAAGCACGCTTGAACCAGCAAGTTGATCACAGACTCTGGAACAAGGAGGCTCTCCGTGTGGTGGTCAGTGGACTGTGGCCGGAGGGCCAAATGCAGCCACCACCTGGTTTTGCATGGCCCATGGGGAAAGAATCCATTTTTATTTTTAAATGACTGAAAAGAAAATAAAAGAATAAATTTGTGTGACACATAAAAATTATATGAAATGTGAACCTAAGTAAGGTGTCATTGGGATGCAGCACCTGTCTTTCAGATTCCTACCACCTCCATGCCACCAGGGTAAATCTGCATGGCTGGCAGGGTCCACATGGACTGCAGACCTTACACATTTAGCATCTGGCCTTTAGCAAAAAAGTGCGCCAATCCTGAAGGATGTGCTTTAGTAAAAAGAAATATGAACTCAGGAGAAAAGAACTGGAACACAAAATGAGGTGAACACTACAATCGATAAACGTTTTGAGAAATATAAATATTATTGCATAATAATCATGGCATGAAAATTATTATTTAGTAAAATTAAACCATGTAAACACAAGTCATCTTTAAATCTCTGACCACAATGTCACGGGGCAGAAGGCCATTAGGAATGAGGCAAACTCTATGTGGATTGTCAGCTTAAGGTCATGGAGATACTGCTGATATTTTTATCTTTTGGGGAAAAAAATTCCATGTATTTATGTTTTTTTGGAGAAACATTTAAGAATAAATTGATTGTGTAAATCCCGAATCAGTAAAAGTTAAAAAAGAAGTTTCAATAAAACCTCAATCATCTATAAAAAGAAAGAAAGAGGGATAAATAGAATAAAACAGAGAACCGGTGTATTAGGTAGAAAAGGTAGAGATGAAGCCAAAGTCGTCCTTATTCCAAAACGGAACAGGTCAAATGCACCCAAAGCAGACCTGCTAATGCAGCCCGGTGGGGTCTGGGACGACCACAGCTGAGCAAGAGGCTCACAGGTCGAGTGTGAGCATGGCCACGCCCAAGGCAGCCCGGCGTCACAGCAGCACCTGACAAGGAGGAGCAGAGAGGGAAAAGGAAAGGGGACTAAGAAGGTGCTGGTCCTTGGTACCAGGACTGGTGATGGCAGTGCACCCGCAGGGCCTTCTGAGTTGCCAGCTCTGTTAGCGCTCAGCCACGTGGTAATTACGAGCTCTGGTCGGGCGGCTCCCCTCGTGGCTCTCCCTCCAGGCCGGGGGACGTTGGTCAGCCAGACACGGAACAGCTGGACTGCCGTGTCCAGGCCACAGGAGGAGCCGCCGTCCCTGATCTCTACCCTTCTAATGCCCAGGTCAGAGGCGCACCCAGCGGGAATGCCAGTGCACGTCCCTGTCAGTCATTGTGAAAATGAGAGCTGACCCCCAGCGAAGAGCAGAGGCGGCCCAGGAGCACCGAGCAGGGCGGCCGTGGGGCAGAGAGCGTGGGGACCCAGGGTCCCTACCCTCCTGGCTTCTGCTCTGTCTGCAGACATGTGGCTTCTTGGCTATACTGTTCTTGCTGGCTGCTAATCACGCTGCTGTGACCAGTGTCTGTCTGAGCCTTTGGGAGGAGGACACACTGGTGGATTTGTGCCCACCTTCCAGGTGCACCTGAAGAGGAGGCTGTGCCGTGTGGCAGGTCAGCTGCTCAGCAGCCACGCGCCCAGCCTGTCTTCGGCCGGAGCTGAGTCTGCTCTGGCTTTCTGAGCCGGGTGTGGCTGGGCTGTCCACAGTTGGGGTCGAGTCCTTGGAAGGAGCCACGTGCTGTTCTGAGAGCCTGTGGTTAGACCTGGGTTCCAGGACAGAGGGGCCACCACCCTGCTCATGGAGGAGGGCTGGACATGTTCACAGTGTGCCCTTCATGGGTCCTTTTTCTACCTGCCTAGGGGACCTGCGACCAAGTGGTCCCTCAAGGGGTACTCTTACACTCTCGGGGCCCTTATCTACCCCATGCCCAACTTATTCCCACCTGACTCCCACTCTGGCATGGAACCTGACCTCGACCTCGTGTTCTTCCCAACATCCCAGCCTGGGGCAGCCTCTGGTTGGTCAGATGGAAAGTGCCAATTCAGCCCGTGGACACAGTAGAATTTCAGTTTAAGTGTTTATCGCTTCCATTTCTTGGGCAGGAAGGTGCAGGGAGCTGGGCGGTCATGAGAGGAGGAACTATGGAGTTAGGCAGAGAGAGAGGGAGAGGGGACAGAGGGAGAGAGGCAACTAGCAGCGTGCATAGGGCGATAGAGGGTCGCGGCATCTCCAGGCCAAGGCCTTGTGGTCCATTTACAGGAAGCGGTGGGGAGCGGGCAGGGACTGCCAGGTGAGAGGGCCTCTCCGTTCCTGTCCCCGTCACCTCCGTGGGCCAGAGGGTGTGCCACCGTGCTGTGCTGTCCCTGTCACAGGCCTACCTTCCAAGTGACATCTCCCTCTTCCCTCCAACAGAGCACACAGCTCCGGACGGAGGGGGAGAAGCTGGAACCGTCCTGTGCAGCTGGCGTGGGAGGGAAGTAGCAGCACCCCAGAGAGTCACGTGGTCGACCCCAGAGCAAACAGAAGCACCACGTGGCCAGCAGTTCCTGGGAGTGACCCCAAGGGATGGGAAGTGGGAGCTCACACGCGTCTTTGTGTCCCTGATCGCGAGAGCGTTATTATTCTTACAGCCCAAAGTTCGAACCAGCTCAGTGTCACGGAGTAGGTGAAGGAAAACATGGCCGTTCATACCCTGGGATCCTACTTATCCTCCAGAAGCAAGCAGATCTGACTCCAGCCGTAAGAGCAGGACCTGGAGGACATCAGGCTGGATGAAATGAGCCCGTCCCCACAGGACAGGCACCATATGTGTCCAGTGGTGCGAATTCACAGAGACAGAAGGTAGGGTGGGGGCTCCTAGCAGCCGGAGGAGGGAAAGGGGGACAGCGTGGAACGGGCATGGGGTTTCCGTCTGGAAGGTGGAAAGTCCTGCAGATGGTGGTGATGGTGGCTCAGCCTGGCCAATGCGCTCAGCCTGACTGAGCTGAGGCCTTAGGATGACTGAAAGGGTGAAGTTTGTGCTGCATACTTTTTACCACAATGAAAAGGTAACGTGAAAATCACGTTTGCCTATATCTCTGAGGAAAAGATGTAGGCCCACGTCATCAGAGGGGCTTCCAGGGCAGGGCCAGGTCGGCAGACCATCTATCTTCCCTTTCCTGTAACTTGGGATCCTTCTGGAGGGAGGGCATGTGGTCCAGGTGGCCCACATGCTTCCTCCTGTGCCTGCAGGGGGACATCAGGAGCCTGGGCTGGAGCAGACACGGAGGACGTGAGGGGCGTTGGCTCGAATCTGCAATCCCTGTGTCAGAGATCCATCTTCATGTCCCAACGTCATGATGCGACTTTACTGGAATGTGGCAGGATCGCAGGACATTATAGAATTAATTACATTCAGCTTTGAGGCCTGTGATTAATTGATACACAGCTCTGAGCGCAGTGGTGGGCTTCGGTTCTGGCGTGGTGGCTGCAGACCAGGTTTGAAGACGGTCTCCCCACCCTTCCACTTCTCCTTCTCTCCCTGGCCTCCCTGACACGAGCTGGTCCCCCCCTTCAAGCCCCTCCTTTCCTGAGGAGGGGCTCTGTCGCCCAGGGAAGGCAGCAAAGGGTCGTTGCACAGCACCGGTGGCAGATGGAGCTGGGTTGCCAGTGGCTCTCTCAGGCCTCCGGTGTCTCTTCTTTGTGGCTCTGTGCTGCTCAGCCAGTAAAACCTCCCTGCTCCTCCTGGATTGTGCGCCCCTCCTGTGGGGCCTTCAGGAGCTCGTCCTTAGGTGACGAGGGAATGAAAGACCGTGTGACCCCAGTGCAGTTTTTCAGCAGGAATTCCCACTTCGGCTCAAATGCTTCCCTGCTGATGTAGCCGCTGGCAGCAGGCTGTCCCTGCATCCCCGAGTCAGCCGTCTCCCTAAGATCTGGCCAGCTCCTCCACCGGAGGTTCCAGAAACCACCAAAGAGCGGGAGCTCCAGTCTGCAGTTTTGGGCGTTCCTCAAACAAAAAAGTTGTGAGATCCATGGCCTTCCATGCACCTCGGCTGTCATCTGAAATTCTCCAACGATCTTCATCCATCATGAGATGAGCATTTGTGGAAGAAAAACCAAGTTCCGTTCGAAGCAGTGTACCATTCACTGGGAACCCCAAGATAAAACGAGACAAAATCTTGGTTCTCATAACCTCCTGGAAAATGTGACGTCTAAACACACAATGTCAACCCCATTTGGGGGATGGGGGAGTTGCAGGTGAGAGAGTAGAAGGCAGAGGCAGCCTTGTTTCATGGTCCCTGGATGGCCAAAGCCAGAAGCGTTGGTGTGTGACCCTCGCTGTGCTTAATACACACGTGGTGTACTCACGCCATGAAGGTCAGGGGGATCGATGCTGCTGCTGATGTTTCAGGGTGGCCTGCCAAAAGCAGGGCACAACCAGACAGAATGATGCGTCTGGGTTCACCAGGCAGAGGGCGAGAGGACACAGGAAGCGAAGACCCCCAATCCCAGGCAAGCGTTGCATGTTCCAGCTGCTGGGAAGTGCAGCATCACTCCAGCTTATAGGAAATGTGGGGTGAATGGTTCCCAGGACAAGGGCAGGTGCTGGGGTAGGGCCCCAGTGGGCCAGGTCAGAGGAGGTCCTGCGAGCCTTTCTCAGGGTCCACAGCACCCAGATGTGTTCTAAGCAGGAATCAGCGGGATGCATGGGAGTAGCCTTACATGTCAGGTGTATGGCAGGTGCTCAGTCCACGTCTGCGAAACAAATCTATTTGCTCAGAGATGATCTCCGAGTTCCCCGCTTAGAAAGTTCATGAACACAGAGAACTGAATGGCAGTGAAAGCCCATGACATGTCTATTACATGCCCATGTCTGTTTTAGACTGTTCACGGAATAATTATCAGGATGGCTAACAATAGATGATTTATTATGAATATCAGCTTTGCTGCTCGTTAGTTCAAAACCAAAATATTTGCCCATTTCCATCCCAAAGGGAAAAATCTAGTTAGTTTGTTCCCCATATTATAACTATGAAATTGAATTAAATGAACTGAATGAATTGCATAGGGGTAAATAAACTATTTAATTCAATTCACAGGACCAAGAAAAATACTGAATACATCTATAGTTGACTAAATAAACCAATTAGCTATTTTCTCCTTAGACAGCACAAGCCAATAGTGGAACCACAACAAAAGCGGGGACAAGATAAAGTAAAAGAACGTGACTTAATTAAGAGTAACTCCAACGTCTCGGCCACTGCCCATGGCTTCCGACTCCCTGGGCCTCTTGGGTGTCTTGTGCGTGGGTTCCTGGTGGGTCTCTTTCTTACCTTGCAGGTTTTCACCACAGATCTAGAGAAATGAGTCTGTGGGGTCGGAGATGACGTTTCTCCCTTCTCCGGCACCTTCCTAGAAGATGGGAAATGGTGGGCAGCCTCCTCACACACTGGGCAGGATCTGGGGCTGCGCTGAGACTGGCTTAGGCCTCAGTTCTTGGTGGTGCTCACGCTGGGGGTGGTAGGTGGCCTTCACCACCTCCTTTGACCTCAGTTCCACCTCCAGAATGGAACAGTCCCGGGACTCCTTCCTGTGATGGACGGGTGAGGATCAAATGGAACAGGGGCTGTAGAGCCCAGACAGCAGAGCTGTGCCAGGCACTGATCTGCCGACAATGGGGACTGCCCTGCTCTGGGAGCCAGAACACAGCCTCTCGACCACGGTTTCCTGAGCACCTGCTGCAGGCTGGGTTTTTGACTCAAGGTGGAGATAGGTGGTGATAGACAAGGGGACCCTCAGGGTGCCCTCTGGGGTCCTAGTCAGGAAAGGTCCCCACAGATAACAGATTGGAATTTGATAAGAATGTGCTGGAATGACAGGTCAGAGTGGAGTCAGACTTCTACTTAATGCTTGACCTCAAGGAGTCCCTCTCTGCATGGGTCTTAGGAAGCTGTGGCTACATCTGTTGACTGCAGTTTTGAGACCGGTAAACCCAATTTCTGCCTTTTTCAGGGGTCAGTTCTTGGTGCCATCGAAGCTGATGCAGAGCAAGCTGGGGTTTCACAAGCACAGTTTCAGGTTGGCCCAGGGGTCAGTATCGCAGAGGGTGGTGGGGCTGCTGGGAAGCATTCTGGACCAGGGCCAGGAACCTGGGTGGTCCAGGTAGGCATCAGGCTGTCCCCTCTCTGGGCCTGCGGTTTCACATTTACACAGCTCTCTTGCTGGGAGTGGGGTTCGCTAACTCTGCCTCTGCTGGACCTTTGTCAGCACCAGCAGCTGCCTGAACTGAAGCTGGTGCCAGAGCAGAGACACCTGAGCCCCGGGACCCTGCAGTCCAAGAGGTCATTTGGCCTTCAAGCAGATATTTTATGACAGGGTTGATGAGGGCCAACGTCAGCCCCAGGGCCAGGGAGAAGTGGTCTTGGGGGAAGGAGAGCCAGTCCTGCCTGGGAGCTGGGGGTCTGGAAACCCCTCTTTGGAGAGCTGAGTCTTGACAGGAGTCCTCCAGAACATGAAGGAATTGAAGAGGAGAAAGTCGGAAACTGCCCGGATGTAATCTTGGTTGGGGAACCCGAGTTCTTTGTGCCGCTGAAGTTGAAAGAGATAGGGATGCAGAGAGAGGCAGGGCTGAGACCTGGGAGGACTTGCTAAGGTTTGCTAAGTAATAAGATGGATCCTCCCAGGTCAGGGTGAAGCTCAACCTGAAGGAGAAGGAGTATTGGCAGCAGAACCAGTTTCGCACTGAAAATACATCTGATGGGGGGACCTTGAAAGGATCAGACTGGGGAAGAAAGACCTGCAGGGAGGGGGTGAGCGGACCCCGAAGCGGATAAGAGAGCACACCGTAGTCGTTGGGATGCAGAAAAGGGGCGAGCCAAGCGCAATCCAGAGAAGGAGAAAACCCAGGATGGGCCAGGATTTCCTTCCCATGCCATGGGTACATGGGTGCTGTCTGTGGACACAAGTCGCAGGGGACAAAAGGTCCAAGAGGCAGGAGTCCCAGGTTGGAGCTGCTAGGTGTGAGGAGAAGCAAGGAGGGTCAACAGCAGGCGCGGAGACGAGAGAGGGGCTTCGGGGCTCAGACACACGCTTGGGAACGGAGCTGGCCCCAGAGCGAGCAGGGAGCCTGTGCCCCTCACGCGCTTTAAGTCTCCTCTTCAGACAGAGAGGAAAACCCGTCACAGGACAGGACACAGCACCCACTGAAGCCTCATAAGGCCCCGGTGAAATACCCTGGGCCTGTCCTGCTTCCTGATCTGCCTCCACTCCACGTGAATGCCGAGCTCAACCTTCCAGGTGAGCTCCAGAGGAGCCGCGCTCCTGAGCCAGGGCAGGACCCTGCCAGGTGGATTCTGCAGACAGTCCCGAGAACTGGATGCTTCAGCTGACCTGTGCTCCTGGAGGGAGGGAATTGAGTCTTAAAGCTCAGGCTGTTCAAGGACGGCACACATGGCATTTCACATGAGACCCTCTGGGACTCCAGCCCTGCTCCAGTACCTTTGCTGAGGAGGGTTTGTAAGTTTGTTGTCATTCATTTGCTTTTGGTTTAAATCAGGGGACGGAGCAATAGGGTAGTTTTTGACTCAGAAGCACTGGCTCAGAGTGTCAACCTGTGCAGACCCTTGTCTCCAGTTGACCAAGTCCTCGCAGCGCCCACTTTGCTGCCCCCGACTCTTCCAGCGGGTCTGCTTAGCCTCACTTACACCTTAACCTTGCCACACAAGTGGCACCTGTTACCTTGGTCTAGGGAACTGGGAAGTCAGGAGACCTGGATGGGTTGTGCCCTCTCCTCTTCTGTCACTTCCAAACCTCGTGCAAGCCTTGCACATGGCAATTGCTCAGCGAGGATTGCATGCATGTTTCCAAGAATGAATCTCCTCTTGGCCCGGCAGTGAGCGCAGATGGGAGTTCTCCATTCAGCCCTCTCTTCCTTTATGGAATTTGGCTCCTGGGCACCTTCCTCTGGAAGTGCTTCTAGTCCCCAGCCGTGGATGCCTCTGTGTCCCTCCGCGCAGGCCTCTCTGTCTCTGAGTGGCGGGCTTCACGGTGTATTCTTCTGGTGTCTAAACCATACTCTGTTGTCCTGGACCTGATGAGGACTCATGCGGCTCTTGGGTGCTCCTCAAAGTCTCTAGAGACTTTGGCGTCTCTCCCATACTCTGCTCTTGCAAATACCCAGTGTCCCAGGCACCCAGGGATGGGTAGGACCCCACATGTTCAAAGGGTCAGATGGCTCCCCAGAGGGTACCATCTGGTGGAGGGCCTCTGGGCATGCTCCTTCTCTGCACCTCCTCACGTGGCCCTTACTTCTCCCCTTACTTCTCTTCTTCCTAGTCACCTCCAAGCCTCCTGTGGGTCTTGCACATGGCAGGTGCTCATGTCCCCCAAGTATGTCTTATTTGATGAACTTCTGTCACCCGAGAGTCACCACTCAGCCTGACACAGCATCCTGCATGGCAATGTCAACCCTTTCCACACACAGACACTGGTCCCTACTCATCTGTACAAAATCTCTCCTCTCCCGTCTGGGCCACTGCCCAGCAGCATACAGTAAGTGCACACTCTGTACACATTGCATGGCATTGTCTAACATCTGTCTGCACCATGATAGGGCAGATGGTGGCATGGTGCAGTAGAATGGATGGGCTTTGAACATTGCCTTTGCCCCTTAGTGGCCAAGGGACCTAGGACATGGCATGGGGACAGCTCTAAAGGCACGGGACTGGCTTAGGTAGGTGAAGATGATCTAGAAGTGAAAGTTGCTGCTGATCGTCTGGGGAATCACCACCATGATGCTGCATAGGCGCCTTCTCTCTGGGTTCCAGCGAGGTGCTGGGGACACGGCACAGCTCATTCTCTGCCTTACCATGAAATAGCTAGGGTTGAGGGGAGACAGGTGGGCTGCCACCCAGGGCATGTGGAACAATGGTTTGACCTGCTTCCTGTTGCAGAAGGCAGGGCCGAGGATCTGCTCATCTGTCTGTTGTATTTGACTTTTTTTAATGGGGTGCCTCCTTCATTTGACTTCCATGAACACAGAGAGAAGAGGAGAGAGCTGGTCAGTGGCCATGGCTCCTTTTATAGTTTTGGCCTTTAAAACGTGGTGACTATGGACATGTCACCCCAGTTCTTTGAACCTGTGACTCCTCCTTGCAGCTTGCTTAAGGATCATCCAGGGTGGACACAGGGTTCACACCAGGAAGCCTAGTTGTGACCCAGCTATTCTCAGGCACTGCCAGAGGGTCAACTTTGAGAGTGGCAACAGGCAGGCTTCCTGCACAGATGTCGTTGGCAGTCTGCGTGACCTCACAGCGAGGGACCGGGGAGCCTCCGCCCACGGGCTATTCGGGCTCCCTCCCTCCTCAACAGCAGGAGCGCTGGAGTGGTCCTTCACCTCCGATGCTCTGCTTAGAGTCATACACAGCTTCTGGGGGTTCCTGTGTCTTCACATGAAAGGGAAAAAGACAGAGCCTTCCGGGGTCCCTGGGTCCTGGAGGTGGACGTTGCCAGCTCACCCCGTCTTACATGCTGCCTCACGCTCCACATTCGGCTCTCTCCTAGCCTGTCCAGGACTGTTCAGCCTCACCTTGAATGCTCCAGAAGACTCACCAACTCCAGAACCAGCATGAGCTGAAACCAAAACATTGCAAAGGGCTTCTATATGCACATCGGTGCTTTTGTCTTTGCCACTTGCACAGATTCATCTTAAGGAGTGAAATTCGGGCTCTGGAATCTGGAAGGCCATTTATTCTTCCAAATGGTAAGTATCTTAAAGACAGCAACCAGCCTTAGTTCTCTTTACATCAGCAGCTGACAGAAGAGTGGCCAATACGTATGGTTAACAAAGTCTGTTAGAGGATGGATGGATGGATGGATAGATGGATGGATGATGTAGGGATGGATGAATGGATGGATGAAGGGAGGGATGGATGAATGGATGGATGAAGGGAAGGATGGATGGATGGATGGAGGGAGGGAGGGAGGGAGGGATGGAGGGAGGGATGGATGGATGGATGGATGGATGATGTAGGGAGGGGTGGAGGGAGGGAGGGAGGGAAGGATTGATGGGTGGATGATGTAGGGAGGGATGGATGGATGGATGGAGGGAGGGAGGGAGAGAGGGAGGGAGGGATGGAGGGAGGGATGGATGGATGGATGGATGGATGGATGGAGGGAAGGATGGATGGATGGATGGATGATGGATGGATGGATGGATGGATGGTGTAGGGATGGATGGATTGATGGATGGAGGGAGGGAGGGATGGATGGATGGAGGGAGGGAGGGATGGATGAATGGATGGATGGAGGGAAGGATGGATGGATGGTGTAGGGATGGATGGATTGATGGATGGAGGGAGGGAGGGATGGATGGATGGATGGAGGGAGGGATGGATGGATGAATGGATGATGTAGGGATGGATGGATGGAGGGAGGGAGGGAGGGAGGGATTGATGGATGGATGATGTAGGGAGGGATGGATGGATGGATGGATGGAGGGAGGGAGGGAGGATGAATGGAGGGATGGATGGATGGATGGATGATGTAGGGAGGGATGGATGGATGGATACAGGGATGGGTGGATGGAGGAATGAATGGGTAGAGGGATGGGTGGATAGAGGAATGGGTAGATGGATGGCTTCATTAACTCCATTGCTGCTGATTTTTTGCTCTATGGTCACATACAGTCACATAGCTTCTCTGAGTTTTAGCTCCCTTATTTGAAAAATAGACACTGCCATTGTCATTACTACATTTATCCATCCGTCTGTCCATCCATCCACCCATCCGTCTTCACATCTTTCTATGTGGCAGGTTGTGTGCTACATGTAGGAATTCAGTGATAAAACAAAACAAAGCAGGGCTGTTGGGAGGCACCCTACTTCCCCTTGCCCCAACCAGGGTCATGAAAGAGGACAGGAGGGTCAGGGACCATGGGCAAAGCTCCCAGCATAGCACCTGTCTCACATAGGCCTGCAAGACATTTGAGCTCCCCGTCCTCACCCCTATCCACATCACTCCTCAGATACCTGGAAGCAATGACCAGAGAGGGACCAGCCCTGTTTCCTTCAGTGTCTGTGTCCAGGATGGAGGCAGAGTGGTCAGAAGGGGACCATGGGTGATAAGCAGTGGCATGTGCCAGGAAAAGCTGCTGGGGATTCATGTGACCATGACCCCTCTCCTCTAAGACCAGTATGAGCCCAGAGGGCTCCCTGAGGTCCTCTCAGAGGCCACCTCTGTGCCTGCCTTTCTCTGTCCTTCATCTCCCTATTTTCTTCATTTGCTTCTGGGTCATGCACTACCAAGGGGAAGCCCCTTTGTTTACTTCATATTTATCTACGCGTCCTCTTCCTTCTCCACCCATGTAACCCACGTTTGACCTCTCTGTCCCTTCTACCAGGACTGGTAGGGAGCACGGACCAAGTCTCTCTTGCTGCTACTGGGCCTGCCCCGTGGAAGGCCTTCATTCATATTTTGTGAACGCACAAAGAATCCACAGTAACACACCTACTGCTTTTATGCCAAGGCGCTTCCTCCCTTCACTGGCTCTGCATCTGCACATCCCTTCTTCCAGCAGAACCCGGAGGCTGCCACCATGCCATCACTGCACTCTGTCCCTCTCCACGTCAGCTCCTAATGCGCCAGCTTCCACCCATGCCTGTCTCCTCCATCCTGTCCTCAGAGCCAGCTCAGCACTTGGTTATGTCAACTTATGCATTCTCCTTGCCGAGTAGAGTTGAACCCGTGGTAAGTGATAACAAGGGTTTATTGAATGAATGAATGAATTCACCTGGTTGTATTTCAACTTTGGCCCAAACTGGACAAAATCTGAAAAGACTTGACCGCGGGGTAAAGCCTAGGAGCCTACCTGGCATGTCACCAGGATGACGGAGGACAGGCCCAGTTGCTGGGTTTTCTAAGGTCACAGGATTCTCAAACAGACCTTGATAAACATGGTCTGAGTGATTCCGGCTCTTGGGCCATTAGTCCTCTGGGTCAACACCCTCCACTTCTTCATCTTTCATCAAAGATGGAGTCACAGTTCTTGAGTGACTCTGGAATTGTGACAAGGTACTTTACAAAATTAAAGAATATTAATTCTGTCCACCACTCTGCATGATAGATATTTTATCATCCTACTCCAGGGTTTAAATAAAAGGCACAGAGGACATAAATAATCCCGCCAAGATCAGGGGCTCTGGCCTGCTGAATCGGACTTGCTGTAGATCTGACCTGGAAGCTTTGCTGCTTTGGTTGAACTGCATACTAGTGACCGCTCACAGTGAAGGGCAGGATCCAGAGGCCACCTGGCTGTCCCTCCTCTGGCTGACGTGAGGACTTCCCTCCAGGTCGTCCATGGACTCTTGCCCTCCCCCATCTATCTCTTCCCATCGCCAGCTCCTTCCCTGGGTTCAGCTTTGGGGCAGCCACAGAGCCTCCTAGCCTCTGAGTCCAAGTGGAGATGGGCTCATGGACTGGCCATGTTAGCTCACTTTGCGCTGGGGTTGGTCAGCTCCTTGCTTTACAAGATCTGAGTTTTGACCAATGGTAATCGATGGAAGGTTCTTCAATTGGCATGTGAGTGAACTGAGCCAAATGGCCGTAGCTTCACTCTGTGAAGGTCACTTAGGTTCTCCATGTAGATATTTGCAGATTTTTAACCCCTTTCATCTGAGCCACTGGGGTTAACTCACCCCTGGTGAAATACATTGATGCAGAATATAAAGTCTCCAAGATGAGATCTGGGTTTGGTGGACCTTCTAGATGGGGGTACTGTGAAGATCGGAGGGTACCAGGAGGTCTGAGCAGGTTTGCAGCGGGGAGCAGAGGCTTCTTCAGCCCAGGGAGGGAGAAGTGGTGTGTGAAACGGATGACAACCTAGTGCTAGCTCTGCTGGGTACTTGCTGTGTGACCTTGGCTCTCTTACTCTCCCTCCCTGGTCTTCGGATAGACATCTAATAAAACAAAGGATGTGGTGTCATGACCATGTTGCTTTTACTTTTTGAAACTTCTCTGATCAATGGATTCCAAGAGAATGATGAAGCTAGCGGCTTTGAGACAAACCAGACATTGGCCAACCTGATGACTGAGAAAGGGATGGAGACCCACCTCTCAAGTAAACCATTCTTCCCATGTACATGGAAAATACGAAACAGAGACTCCCAGTGATTCTGCTTTAAAGTGCTTTAGATATACTTTGAAATAAGATTTCTACTAAAAAGAAAGAGGCAGAGCTTCTTCTAGATGTAGAGTTGAAATGTAGCTGAGGGACGTCATTGGACTGGCTGGCTGCTGGTGAAAGGTCACTACTACACCAATAGCCTTCAAAGGGAAGGGCTCCCAGCCAGCAGGAGCCACAGCCGTGAACTTGCTGTGTGGGAAAGAGCAGTGGCCCAAGGCAGGAAGCCTGTGCGCCCTCCCTCAGTGTCAGGAAGCAAGGTGGAGTTCAGTGAATTCATGGCGCTACTGCAGATCTCGCCTTTGGCTGGACCCTGGCTCATATTTGAAGACAGATTTCTAACATACAGGGTTCCTAACAAGGTAAGTGCTCATTCTATTAATTTAATCAATACCAAAATGATCATGGACAATTTATCAGTTATTCTTCAAAGAACTCACACATCACACTTTATTTGCACAATGACCTGATCGTGCTCAGTTTCTGATGGAATGAAATACAAAGTCCTGTGCACCAGAGATGATATATGAACCACCTCGCTCTGCATCTTGCACCACCTTTGATAGTTTGTAGAATAAATGGAAGCATAAATACATCTGCATAATCAGCTCAACATTTTCTCCGTCATCATCTGAAACAAAAAACGGCCAAGTGGACTTCAGCACCCTGGGTGTGGAACTGCCGACAAAACCCGGGAACTAGGTCGGATACAATGTTCATCTTGGGGACCCTGATGGCCTTTCCTGGCAGGAGGCAGCCCCAGCTGGCTCCAGGGGTGAGGAGACCTGTGTGCATCAGCTTCTTGGGAAGGAGTGGCCACCCGTAAAGACCCCACCCAAGGAGGGAGCGGCAGCTTCATGGCCGAGTCTCCTCATCTGTTGAACAGGGACATTGACAGCCAGCTCCTGGGGCATGTGTGCTTCATAAGTGACCTGGGGGAAGCACTGGGCACAGAGGCAGGTGCGTGGGAAGAGAGTTGCTGCCGGCACAGGGCCAGTGCCACACAGAGCTGGAGCCACACATCCCCACAGCTCCCCAGGGCCCAGTGGCCTTCACAGTCCTTTCTGGGGCTTGGGCAGAGGGCAGGGAGGACAGGAGGGAGCCAATTGCTCTTTTCCTCCCAGCCCCTTAAAAAGCTTCCGGAGAGGCCCGGGCGCTGTGAAGTTCCGGCTCCCTTTCTCTGCAGCGCTCTTTCTTTGACAGGTGGACATCATTATCTTTATCAGGACAGTGAAGTTACCGAAGGAAAGAATTCCACCCCGAAGCCATCCGTGTTACCTTTGATCCTTCTCGTCAGGGTGAAGTTTCCTTCCACAGTCACTTAAATATTGTTTAAAAAAATCGTGAACTGGCGGATTAATGCAACAGACAATGTCCCTTATTTGAATTATTTCTTTTGAGCCTGGAGAGCATTTCTGTTGCCCATCATCCAAGAAAACATTCACCAGGGAAATGCTTGCTTCAGAGAGCACCTTCGAGTCCTCAGCCCACGTCAAGCCCTGGGTGAAACTGAATTAGGAAAGGGTACCGCCTGGGAGACTGCGGCCTCCAGGACAGAGGCCAGTGCTGGGGAGGACCTCATCTGTACTGGGAGCCACGCGCTCGGTGGCGTGGGGGATGGGCAGAGAGGAAAGGAGCGCGGACCGCAGCCTCACCACGCCCTGCACCCTTAGGACCTCTGTGGGTTCCTCCGCGAGCCGGCGTCGCCGAGGCCTGGACTGAGTTCCCGTTCTTTTCTTTGGCACCTGGGGGCACTGGGCACGTTTAACCTCTGTGTGACTCGGTTTCCTCGCCGGCCCTGAGGGGATTTGATGAGCTAAGGATGTGATGCCTTGCAAATCTGTGAACTGGTTTTGGGGTTCCCAGGTTGGAGGTCCACGCTGACCACTGGCCCAATCGTCTTTTCAATCCCTGCTTCATCCAGCACGGCGGGCACCTCGGCCCTTTGGATCTTGCAGGGACGGTAGATTCAGTCGTCTTCCAAGGTCACGTGGCTTCTCCACGCAGACTCCAGGTACCTGCACTCGTTATCATAATTACGTGGGGCTGCTCTCGGGGAGGTAGGGGAAGAGACGCCAGTTGCCTGGCACCTAGGAGATGTCACAGCGTGCCAGCTCTCTGCGGTTCCTCTCCACTGCGGTTCCTTTCTGAGAACTCTCTCCCAGCAGGGAGAGTGCATGGCTCACATGCAGGCCCTTGGTGGTCAATATTCTTGAAGGAAGCCCTCAAACGTGGTGCACGGCGGCTAGTGATTCAATTCTGGGGTCCCGTGTGTCTGGCTTTGGGTAGGTACTTCCCAGGCACTGGGTGCATCTCTTCCAGAGTTCCTCAGTGGGGTGGGGACCAGTTGCTCCCTGCTTGGTGCCCTGCCCCTTCCTGCTGACTTCCCATCCCTGTCTCACATCCCAGCTCTGTTACCATTGCTTCCTGGGGTCATGCCTACACAAACTCCCTGCTGGCCCTTCCTCCTCTCAAGTTCCGGTTCTGTGGGGACTGAAACCAAGCCTGAGGTTCTGGAGCATTCTGGCCCATCTGGTTGATCTTGGGTGTCTGGCAAGGAGGAGGTGGCCAGTGAGCACTTCTGGGGACAGGCAGTAAGAGGGAACAGGAAGGTACACTGTGTCCTGGGCTCACGTCTTGGGTTGGGCACCTGCCAGCCGTGACCCCACACAGGTTACATGTGCACTAGGGGCCTCAGCTTACTCATGGGGACATGAATCCTTGCAGGATTGTTTCTGTGCTTGGACAACTCTCATGGACAGCATCTGACATACAGGGGCTCTGGAGGAGCAGTAGCTGGGGGGACACTATAGAAAGCACTGAAGCTTAAGACACTACCTCCCTGGACAGCTGGCAAGGGGGAAGGCCCCCATGTGGGGCTTCGGAGGAAAGGCGTGAACCCTCACAAGGGCAGTCTGAGCTCGCGGCTGCTTGATCTCTTGGCTGGGACACACCAGTCCCGTTAACTATGGCTGAAGGAGGAGGTGGAACCTTGGCCTCTGAAAGGAATCCATTTATCCCAAGTATGAGAACGTTCTGTGGAGAATGGTCAGTGGTGTCAGCAGAAGGCATTTGACTTTCCCAGAGGTAAGTACCTGGGCTACAGGCCTGGCCCACCCTGCAAGGACAGAGTGGACCCTGGATATTGAAATGCCTGGACAGATGTCCTCAGTTTTATATCACTGTGAACAAAAGACCTGAAAAGAACAACTTAGAGGAGGAGAAGTTTATTTTGGCTCATGGTTTCAGCAGCTCCATCGGTGAACGGCTGACTGTAGCTCTGGACCTGGGCTGAGGCAGAACATCATGGCGGAAGGGTGTGGCAGAGGAAGGTCACTCATTTCATGACAGTTAGGAAGCAGAGAGAGCTCTGCTCCCCAGGGACAAATATAAATCCTGAGGCACATCCCCAGGGACCTAGGTTCTCCAGCCACGCCTGCAAGCACCACCCAGAATGGTAGTCCTTTCAAATGATGAATGCACCAAATGGATTAACGCACTGATTATGTTATAGCTCTCATTACCTAATACGTCACCTCTGAACCTTCCTGCGTTGCCTACCACATGAGCATTTAGGGACACCTCCCACCCAACCACAGCACCTCCCTTCCTCTGTCAGCTCCCTGGTCTCCATTACATCTGTTGAAGCGGCCAAGGTGATTTCTGAAGCAGGTCCCCATGGGAGAAAGGTGAGCTTTGTCAGCATGTGAAGCACGTGGACCAGACGCTGCCCCAGGGCTTTTTCTTCAGCAAGACTCTGATTCTGGGAAGTGGTGCTAGGAGGAGCCACCACATTCACTTCCCACTTGGAGAAGGGTGTGGAAGTACCTGATGGACGTCTAGGTCACTGAGTAGAGGCCTGGCCATGCCACCTGCCTCCAGGGAAATTACACTGGGGTATCCCAGGTGTTCAGACTGAGAGGTGTGAACAGGGAGGTGCACTTGAGGGGTCCTTGCTGTGACTGCAGGTGCAAGCTGAAGATGGGGGTTTAACTGTGTCCCAGAGAGCCTGTTTGCCTGTCCTCCCCCAGGGACCATGTCCTCATGAAACTCCTTGCTGTCTGTAAGCTGGGTGGGCGGGGTTTGCCATACTTGACCAGGCACCACGCCAGTGTCACATCAGGTGTAAAACCCTCAGAACTGCCCAGGAAGACGTCCCCTGGACACAGTGGAACAGCGGCACGGCTGAGTTCTTAGAATCACTCTGCCTGGCTTGCAAGCCCTTTCAGTCCTCTGAACTCAAAATGTAAGTTGACTCCCTCATTCCTTGCTTGTAACTCTCCGGCCTGAGTAGATGCAGAAGCCCCTGGCTTGGCAGCCTTCCGGCCCTGGTCCTCTGGATCCTCTGCTTGTCTTTAGTAGTAACCAAACCTTCCACCACCCCATTGCTTCATGGATTGTTCCCCGTTCTTCAAGTATGTGGAGCATGGTCCTACCCCCGGGCTTTGCATGTGACGTTGCCCCTGCTGGGTTGCCTGCCCAGTGGCTTGGGTTCCTTCTGGCACATATCCAGTTGCTGTGGGAACGTGAGCTCCTCAGAGAGGCCCACCCAGCAGGTCCTCTGAAGCGCGGGCTCCGCCCTGGGCTCCAGGCCCTGGACCTTCTGTAGTTCCCTGCACTCTGGATATTCTGCGGGACCTGGCCTTGTGACGTGACACACTATGTGTGTTTGTGGACTGCCTGTCCTGCTTGCTCTCTGAGAAAGCGGGGACTTGCCTGCCTTGCTTATCAAAGGGCCCCCCCACGCAGAACACACCTGCACGTAGTAGGGCTCTACAGAGCTCACCCAAGAAAGCTCCGCCCCTGCACCTGTGACGTCACGTCACTTCATTCCAAGGCATCTGTGTACTCAGGTGACTTCTCGGGTGTCCCTCCCTCCTGCTAGGCAGTGAGCTCTGGAAGCAGGACCCTATCGCCACGTCCAGTGTCTGGGCTCCAACCCTGGCTCAACCAATCAGGAGTTACACACACCATTGCCAAAGTTCCCCATCCAGCCCGTTCCTGAAACAGAGATCATGGTTGCCTCAGGTCCCCTCCCCTGCTGCTGAGATGCTCCAGATGGAGCTGTGGTCAGTGCAGTGCAGAGAGGACCAGGACCTGGAGCCACAGCCTGTGTGTAGACGCAGACGGGAGGAGGAAGCACAGGCAGGGGAAGGGGGCAGGGCTGGGTGATGGAAGGTGTGCGGCAGGTGCCTCAGCAGTCACCACTGTGACCGAGCACATGCAGGACGCAGGAGGGCATGGAAGGGGCTCCCCAAGGACACCTGGACATCTGCAGGCAGTCAGACTGAGCTGAACGGATGGAGAGGCAGGAGATTAGGACCAGCGCCGCAGGCAGATGTCACCTCCCTCCCCTTCCCTGTCCATCCTTCCTTTTCTCGTGTCTCACCAAAATCCCTGGGTGCCTACCGTGTCCCCAGGCACTGCATGGGGCATGGGGGTGAGGCTGAGCTAAGATAAACACTCGAGTCTCCTCCAGCTCAGAGGCAGTGCAGAAAGGAGGGCTGAATTGCTGCACAGCCACCAGGTGCCAAGCCACATGAGGATGTGGTCACTGTCCTTTCAGCTGGACATGTAGCTCAGTGTGAGAGCAAGTGAAATAATGGCCTTGTTCTCAGGCCAGAGTCTCTGGTGCTGGTCCTGGGTGCACAGGGGACAGCTGCTCTCTGCACAGGCTGGGTTTCTGGGTGTGCAGAGGTCTGCGTCCATCCTCAGGGCCATGCCACTGCCTGCCCCAGCCGGGCTGACCCCTGAGCTACCCACCCATTCCACAGCCCCTGCAGTGGATGAGGAGCCCCTGCATGCTTTGTCCCTCTCCCTATGCCAAGGCCAGGTCCATTTGGTGATTTATTTACAACCACACTCACAATCCTGTCCTTAGAGAGTTGAAAGATGTTATTTAAAGAGAACCACGTATCGATCTGCGTGTTCACCCATTCTCTCATTCACTAGGGTTTATCTAGGCACCGATTCTCTCCTGCCAGGCTTTGTCCGGGGCCTCAGGGTGACAGAGGGAGACACGACTTTGCCCATGTCTTTGAGAAGCCCATGGTCCAGTGGAGGGCTCAGGCACAGACCTGGAAAACTTCCGTGCAGCGTGTGGAACGTGTACCGTGGAGCCCAGGAGCCAGCCTGGCCCCCCGGAGGAGGGGACTGACACCACATGGGCTGGGAGCAGGGCTTCCCTGAGCAGGTGAGCCTGGTGATTACTGACTTGGGACTGTCCCAGAGGAAAAGGAAGGTGTGGGAGAAAGGGCCAGCTGGTCCGGGACGGCGACCTGGACGAAGGAGCAGGGCCACTGTTCCCGTAGCTGGAGCACAGAGGAAGGGAAGATGACGGAGCCCTCGAGGGTGGTCCGCATCTGCCCAGTGTCTGTCACCACCGAGCTGCAAGGTCCAGCAAGGTGCCCATGGCTGCCGCAGCTATGACAGTGGCTCTCCGCAGGCCGCTCCAGGGCAGGCGTTAGGACCACGATGCTAGGAACAGCTGGGCACCAGGTGGCCCAGGACTGCGGGCCCTTGCGTTCCTGGGTAAATGCAGAACAGCTGAGCATCCCTGGCCCTTTCCTCGAGGCACAGTGTCCACCCCGGCCTCCCTTTGGCAGAAAAATCAACTTTCATTCCTGGGAGCTCTGGGGATTTGGAGCGGTCACAGAGCCTGCCCCTTCCTCTCCTTCCATTCATTAATTATTGTCGTCAGGAACTTCTATTTATCAGGCACCAAGCACAGGTTTTGGGGAGAGATAGACCCTTGTGGAATGTTCTTGATCTGATACGATTGGACTCTTAGAAGAGCTACCGACCACGGATGTTCGTTAATTAGGAATCTGGAGCCTGCCATTCAAAGATGGTTGATAAACAGCTCTCAGCGTTATTATCTCCCCAGCCAACTGAGCAGTTGGTCACCTTCCTGCCAAGCCATCCACCCCCTGGGACAGGAATGGCTCCCCTGCATGGTGAGCAGTGTCTGATCTTTCCAGGCAGCACTGCCAGGCAGCCCTGGGCAGCCTGGGCGGTCAGAGCCCGGTGGCTAGGACTGAGGACCAGTCTCTCCAGTCTCCTGTGCTCACCCAGCCCCAGGTCCCCACCTGCAGGGCTGCTGTGTGAAAGATCCCAGGATGAAGGAGGTGGAACCATAGGCCCAGCCAACAATGGTGAGGTTTCAGGAACACTTTTCCTCATTGGGATCGTTGCACCCTTAAATGGTGGGGGCTCCCAAGACCCTCTGGGAGAAAATCCCAAGTGCTGCTTGTTGGAGGTTCAATTCTGCAAAATTCACCTGGCAGAGCTCAGCTACTTGGCTTTGAGAGTCTCCAAATCCAATCCTCAGGGGGTCACAGCACCCAGTCACCCACCAGACCTAGAAGTACATCTCACCAGAGTGAATTCCTTGGAGTGAACCTGTACTTCCCAGGCTCCTGCACATGGGTGTGAGGCCAAGGAAACTGAGGAGAGGGTCGAAGAGATTGTGAAGGCCAGGCACACGAGTGACAGCAGAATTGAGGGGAAAAGGTCAGTGAAGCCACAAACCTCAGGCTGAGCAAACAGTGATCTTTTTTCTCTCCGTCATCCTTCTAGAAACATCACCCAAATTGAATGCCAAATGGTTCCCAGGAAAGTGAACAAAATAGCCCTGGGACATTAGCTTTAGGGGTTTTTGGAGAAAGGATAGACAGAAAAAGGAGAGCTGGGGAAAGGATAGAGAGAAAGGACAGAGAGAGAGGCTGTTTTATTTCATCTCCTTCAGAGCGTGGATAAATGGCTGAAGCTTTCTCTTCAGTCCCCAGTAGCATTCTGTCCCTGGCCAGGATGCTCTCAGAAGGGGTTGAGACTGAGGCTCAAGGAAAGGCAGCTGGCCACCTGTGGAGGGGCCTTCCCTCCTGCTCAGAGTGAAGCTGGAGGATGCTGCTCTGGAGCCCGGGCTCGGGCGGGGAGCACGGCTTCCTAGCTGCCGCCCTGCATGGTGACAGCTTGCCAGGCATAGTGCAAAGCCCTGGGCTTGGGTCTGTCCCCATCCCAGCATGGACTCACTCCTGTTTCTGGCACCTGATCACCTTGCTGGCACTTCTAATGCCGTCAGTAGGTCTTTGCTGATGGAGTAAATGAACAACCCCTAGGAAGGCCCAGAGCACGTTTGCTGAATCACAGGACAAGTTCCCAAGCCTATTATCCCAAGTTGACATTGGTAGACACCCCAAGGAGGCAGGGAGGAGGGGGATTGGTCATCCCCATTTGACAGAGGAAACTACTGTGGTACAGAGAAGTCATGGGACCCACCCAAGGACCAAAGGCTAGTG
Source organism: Sciurus vulgaris (assembly GCF_902686455.1). NCBI lineage: Eukaryota > Metazoa > Chordata > Mammalia > Rodentia > Sciuridae > Sciurus > Sciurus vulgaris. The sequence goes on from NC_136462.1 coordinate 8,229,001, forward strand.
ACCCACCAGGTGGCTGGGTCCCCAGATCTGCTGCTTGTGCAAGATGGCGGAAAGACTGAGGCCCCCAGGCTGAAGGTCTCCAGGAACTCAGCCTCTGCCTCAGTGGGGCCGGCTTCTCTTCTTCCCAGGAACCGCCGTGGGACTTGAAGTTCACGCGGCCATCCAGTTAGGTCATCTCTGGATCCTCTGGACCTGCCCTCTCCATGGCTGGCCCACCCCATCCCCCCATCAAGTCCAACACGGGAATGCAGTGGCCAGGAGTGGGCACGATGCTCCTGGCTTTCCCAGGGACGCTAACCCTCTGGCCCCAAGAATCCCCCTGCCACCAGGCTGTGATCAGGAGACCACGGGGGTGTTTGCAGGCAGATGTTGGCCCCTGTCCACATGGGTCTACCCTGCTAAGCCCCAGCTCATCTGGCCCAGCTGTGCATGAGCTTTAGAACTAATCCACAAAAATGTCCCTTTCAGCCTTGATTGGCTGCTGGTGACATCATAGGAATCCAGGGGAAGCGATTTTGTTGCATATCCTGTTGTATATGTCTTTGATTATTAAATGTTGGGCAATCAAGTTAATTGTATCTGTGTAAGTATAGACTGGTCGACAAACTAGTTTGAAAATATCAAGTCCAGGCAACTGAGACCTGATTAGTATGGTCACCCTCTTTGGTACACAAAAGAGGAGTTCCGGGAAGAGCCAGCAGGTAAGATTTTTGTCTAGATTAATATCCAAACCCAAATTTCTTGGCCCACCAAGGCCCTTCGCTTATTGCTGCACTACCTGGGAAGATGGTCCAGGGAGGTGGGAGGCTTACTTGAATGACACAGACAAGGCAGTCTTCTCCAGGGTGCGGGTGGTGGCATGCAGGCAGGGGTGTGGGTAGAGGTCAGGCCTCCAGCTGGCACGTACAGGTGCTGTGTCCATCTCCTGGTGCTGCAGTGACACAGTGGCCTCGACAATAGAAATCTATTCTTCCACAGTTCTAGAAGCCAGACTCAAAGTGCCCCAAGTTCTTCCTCCGGCAGTGCAGCAGGTTGCTCTCGCCTCTCCCCTGGCTTCTGGTGCTTTGCCATTCCTCGGCCCTGGGCGCCACTCTGGTCTCTGTCTCCATCTTCCCGGGGCGTTCTCTCTGGGACTCTGATTGTGTCCAAACCCCTGCCTTTCCATGATCATTGTGATTAGGGTCATGCTATGACTTCATCTTAATGGCAGTGATTGATCTTCCATGACACCCCTCCCCAGGAACACTCAAAGGCACTGGGGTTAGGATTTCCACACACTCATTCTCTCACAGGTGCCTGGGAAAAGGCGTTGCATCCTAACAATGAGAGTGTTGTCTGGGGTACTTTGAGATCTTCCATTGAGCAGGTCAGTTTCCCTCACTGGACATGAATTGCTTCACCTTTAAAATGGATGAATGATAATTGTATAAAGAGGACGTGTATGTCTGGTTGGTCCAGCAAGATGAAAAATGGAGGACCAGAGAATACCATGACTTCATCGAGTTCACAGGGAGAAACTGGGAACATTCTGCGTGGCTCATTGTCTTGATGCCCAACTAGCTCTTTCTATTTTAGAAAGCAGCCTCTCCACGTACAGTATTGTTACTCTACATTGAATATTCTTTTCCTATATATAAAAACATAGAGAGCATAAAAACTTCCTTTGAATTTCAAAATACAGATGATCGAGCCCTACAATCAAATCTATCTTTACTTACCCGTGTGGGTTTAGGTATTGGTATGCCTCTTTTAAACTTGTGTGATTTGGTGCCTGTTCTATGTCAAAATTTAATTTCATTTCTTAATGGGGAAATGGTGAATGTGAGTGAATAACAGTATTTGCCAAAGTACTATATGCTATGTGCTGTTTTATAAGAGACTCAAATTAAAAATAAAGTGATGTGGATGCTTTAAATTTTTAAAATAGCTAAAGATATATAAAAAATGCTTGTCACAAGCTTAATATCAGAAAACATATTTCAAGTTAAAATTGTTGGTAGGGATTTGAATAGTTGTTACCTATAATAAAAAGATTTATCAGAACATAATTACCATGAATCTGAATACAACCAACAACTTAACTTAAAAATACAGAAAGCAAAAACTTGCAGAGTTATAAAGAGAAGTCATCAAATCCTTAATAATCAGAGTAATATATTTTAATAGACCTCTTTTGAAACTGTTATAAAAGTAATATTAAAACAGTAAAATATGGGAAACAACATATTGAAAGGCTTAAGATATTTAAAATTCTGAAAAAATAGAGAATGCTCGTATCCTAAGGATATACTGTTTCAAACACTGATCAAGTAATAAGTCTGAATAAAATTTCAACCAATACCAAACAATTTCTGTCAAATAAATTAGGATCTATTTGAAAGAAACACATTGAAAGAAAATCAGAACTCAATGAAATGATGCTATCTCTCATCATATGTTTAGACACTAAAAAAGAGAAAGGTAACTTTTAATAATTTATGAAACAAATAAGAAGGATCATGTAAATAATAATGTATTTAAAACTAAAAAATAAAATTACCACCCATAAAATTCTTCCAGGTACAATTAAACTGCCTTTTAGATAGTAATTTATAACTTTGAAGGCACATGTTAGGAAATATGGAGTTTAAAAATTAATAAAATAAACACTTAGCATGATACATTAGAGGAAGAGCAAAACAGTCAACCCAAAGAGAGTAAAAGCAAAGACAATAAAAAAGAGTAAATGTTACAAAAATATTAGAATCTCTGAAATCAAAACTAGTTATTTAAATGATTATTAAAACAGAAAAATTTCTGGTGAGAATAATTGAGGATAGAAAGCAAAATAAAAAATAAAACTTTTAGGAAGAAAAATTATTTTTAATGTATACATAGAGATTTATTCCAGTTAATGTGATGATTTTGATTAAATGAATAATGATTGAAAAATATGAATGACTGGAACTGAGATAATAAGAAATAAAATATCTGAATGAAACAATTGCCCTTCAAAAGTAAACTTGCCAGCCAGGCATTGTGGCATACACCTGTAATCTCGGTAACATGGGAGGCTAAGGCAGGAGGATTGCAAGTTTGAGGCCAGGTTCAGAAACTTAGTGAGGTCCTAAGCAACAGAGTTAGATTCTGTCTCCAAATAAAATATAAAAAGAGCTGGGAATGTGGCTCAGAGGTTAAGCACCCCGGGCTTGATCCCTGGTACCGGAACATACAAACGACAGAAAAAAAAGAGGTCAATTTACCAGTGTAGATGTAGATAACATCTACACAACCTAATCAGTTGTAGCTCCTCTAGGAAGATACCGGGTCTCCACTGTTTTTTGAAAAAAATTTCCTAGACTGTCAGTGCACAAGAAAGCTATGTCTTTTCCAAAATGTTTCTGAGAAGAGAAAAATAAAGTTGTCCAACTTTTTTATGATGTTAGTGTTAGCTTGATCCCAAAACTGTAGGACACAGGAAGAAGAGAAAACTCTAGATTGTGTCGCTGAGATAACGGCAAAAATCACAAGCAAAACATGAGTAAATCTAAATTGTGTATTAGGACATTTTGCGCTTAATTTATTCCAGAATAAACACCATAAAGTCTCTCAAATATACCAGAGCACCAATAAATTAGAGGAGAAAGAAACACATTCTCAATCAATGCAGACAAACAACAGGGTGATAAAATTCAGCCCATCTTTATAATAAAAGCCAACAACAAAACCTAACGAGAAAAGGTGCCAATCATCAATACTTCATCAAAACTTCTCGATAAGATTCAGAGAACTTAACTAATACAAAATATGTTGTCAAACAAACCCTAACTAAGTTAAAAATCAAAAAGAATGGAGGAACTTTAGGTTATGTAGAGGGAAATGAGGGGCGGTATGAAAAATGGTGGAATGAGACAGACATCCTAACCCTATGTACATGTAAGGTTACGCGAATGGTGTGACTCTGTATCACTCACAACCACAGAAAAGAAGTGCTATACCCAATTCGTGTACAATGAATCAAAATGCAGTCTGTGAAAAAAAAAAAAAATCCAGAAAACCTTCCAATACTGGAAACTCAAACAGACTTGTCAACAACTGTGAGTCCAAGAAGCCGTCTCAACAGGAACCAGAAAGTGGCACAAGCTGAGAGAGACCACAGTGCATCCCAACGTGTGGGAGTCAGCATCAGTGGCTCCTGCAGGGAAAGGGGAGGCATGGGAAGCCTGAGAGACCCAGAGTGTCTCAGATCAATCATTCATCTCAGAAACAAACCAGAAGAAGAAAACCAGCAAATCCAGAGCAGCCAGGAGAGGAGAACCTTAGAATATGAAGACAGAGTCCAATGATGGAGAAAATAGCAGCTCATGAAAATATGGTTGTGAAGACAAAGTCTGGTCTGTCCAAGGTTGGGGAATCTGATGAGTCTAGACAAGATGCGGGCACTAAGGGAAGACGCGGGTGCTCTTAGCCAGAATGGAAGGGGTGGGGCCTCGAAGGCTCTCAAGACAGTGAGGACAACGCTGAGCGTTGCGGTGACCTCAGTTCTGCCACCTCTGCAGCTTAGAGAACACGGACCAAGGCATCTAAGCGGCCAGCTGTCAAAGTCACCAAGATGGACGTGAATCTTTGTATTTAGGATATAAACTAAGTGCATACATAAACCCCTCGCCACCCCCGAGACTCTCAGTCTTGCTGGTGATTTCTAGCAGATATTTAAAGATGACATTCAACCAATTCCAATGAAATTCCTTCCGAAAGTCTGAGGAGGAGGAACACTTCTCCACTTACTTTTTGAGACTTGCATTATTGTGATACTATAACCAACTAGGTGACCCTTACAGAACACTACAGAGCCATGTCCCTCAAGATCTCTGGTGCAAAAACCTAGAAGGAAAAGTTTCTGCAAATCGAATCCAACAACACGGGAACTTCCACGTGTGTGAAACAGTTCAGGGTGCCCCAAGACTCCCCGCGTTGAAAGTGGATGCTCACGTGGGGTGCTAAGAGGGTGGAAGCGATGACTCCAGCGTTTAGAGAGGGCTTTGGAATGGTCAGGCGTAGATGCAGTCCTTAGAGTAGAGCCCAGCATTAAATCTGAGTGCTTTCACGAGATGAAGAGAGACCAGACGTGTACATACATATGTGTGCTCACCGACTCTTTTTTTTTGCAAGCAGAGGGTACCGGGCATTGAACTCAGAGGCACTTGACCACTGAGCCACATCCCCAGCCCTATTTTGTATTTTTTATTTAGAGACAGGGTTACTTAGCACCTTGCTTTCGCTGAGGCTGGCTTTGAACTCGCCATCCTCCTGCCTCAGCCTCCCAAGTCACTGGAATTACAAGCATTCACCACCTCACCCAGCTCACCAACTCTTGTATGTGATGCCCTGCGCCACCTTGGCACCCTAGCAGCAAGGAGGTCATTACCAGATGAGGTCTCTAGACTTTTCACCTGCAGACACTTGAGTCAAAAGAAACCTTTTTTCTCTATAAAGTAGCCTGCCTTAGACACTTCATTCTCATAACAAAAAATGAAACAACACACACACACACACACACACACACACACACACACACACACACAAGAAGTCATGAAGCGGCATAGACAAAAGAAGTTCATCCCAGCAATGCAGGTTTGGTTTAACATTATAAAATTAATCAATGTAATTTATTATAGTAGCAGGCCTAAATTTCAATAGATGCAGAAATATATTTGCTAAATTCAACATTTGTTAATAAAAATAAAAAACTCTTTGCAAACTTTCAACTGCAGGGAACTTTCTCAATCTGCTGAAGTGACTCTCACAAAAGCTGAGTGTGAAGCTCAACAGCAAGAACCTGAAACAAGGCACAAATACCCACACTCACCCTTCTTTAATTTCACTCGGGCTCTCCTAGTATGTGCTATAGTGCAAGAGAACAGCCATAAAGCCACCCGATTTGGAAAGAAAGAAGTAAAATGGTCCTTGTTTGCAGAAACATTATTGTCTGTGTGGAAAATTCTATGGAAAACATTTTAAATTCTATAATAAGTAACCAAGTTTACCAAGGCCACAAAGCCATTATATAAAAATCAACTGTATTTCCCAGACTATCAGTGTACAATTAAAATTTGAAATTTAAATACACAATATCATTTACCAAAACATCAAAAATATGAGATACATAGGTAAAAATTTAACAGGGTATTTGTGAGCTTTGTAGAACCACTGGATGAAGTCAAACCAAAGTAGAGGGAGACATGGAGCATGTCCCTGGTCAATGCAAGATTCTTACACTCAAATACAGATCAAATAAAATCCTCATTAAATCACAGTAGAATTTTTTTTGTTTTTAAACTGGGAAGCTGATTCTGAATTTTACGTGGACGGCAAAGTACTTTAAAATAACTTTGGGAGAATCATGGTGCCCGAGTCGGAGCTGGCAGTAATGAAGCCATTGTGTTTGGGGCATAAAGACAGACTTCACAGATCAATGGAAGGCACAGAAAGGGGAAAACAGACCTTCGCACACATGGCCAATTGAAGCTCCACAAAGCCGCCAAGGCAATTCAAAGGGAACGCAGTCTTTCCAACAAGTGGTCCTTGAACAATTGGGTGTCCAACGGAAACAAGGGAGCTCAGCCCTCACCTCGCAGGGCGTCGACAATGGCTGAGGGGAGAGGCATACACCCGATGCCAGAGCCGTGCAGACTGAAAACTTCCAGCTAAGCACGCATCCGCTTTGGCCTTGAGGCAGGCAAAAATGACTAAGTGCTCACAAAACACACACAAAGGGCAAAAAAATCCACACGCAAATGTAACTTCATAAAAATTAAAAACTTTCGCTGCTCATAAGACAATAATTAAGAAAATGAAAAGAAGGGGGGGCATTTGAAAAGCAGAGAGCTGACAAGGAGCTAGCGTTCAGAGGACAGAAAGAACTCCCACGAGTCAGTGGCAAAACAAGAATAACTCCATTTTAAAAAATATGGCTCTGAGAGTCGAGCTATTTCACCAAAGAGGATGCAGAGGGGATAAACACATGAAAAATCATTTGTCTCTAAAGTATTAGGTTCTAGGAAAAATCACAAGTTGAAACCGTAATTTTAAAACCCATGCACCCACTAATAGCTATGCCGAGAAGGGGAAACTGCAGACCCCCATGGCTGTCAGCAGTGCACAACGGGCAGCCACGGGGAGCAGATTTATAAGCTGCTGCGGGTGCCATCCACTCCCCAAGGGCAGGGTTAGGGTTAGGGCCGGGGTTAGGGTTAGGGCCAGGGTTAGGGTTAGGGTTGGGGTTGGGGTTAGGGTTAGGGTTAGGGCCAGGGTTAGGGTTGGGGTTAGGGTTAGGGTTAGGGCCAGGGTTAGGGTTGGGATTAGGGTTAGGGTTAGGGCCAGGGTTAGGGTTAGTGCTGGGTTAGTGCTGGGTTTGGGGTTGAGATTTGGGTTAGGGCATGGTTAGGGTTAGTCTTGGGTTTTGTGTTAGCATTAGGGTTGTGTTAGGGTTACGAGAAGACTCTGGTGAACGTGAAGACCCAAGGAGAGTCTTCATCACTTTCTAGCAGGCCGACTATTCAGGTTTGCTGAGCAATAGCACGTGGGTGAGTTCTGTGCCCTTCTGCTTTTCGCATGACTCCAGCATGCCATTCCCACAGGAAGGATGCAGCTTCCTTATCCTCAGGGAGTCCCCGTGAAGGCCATGGAGATTCTGTACAGACTTGACTCAAACAGCTTTTCTCCTGCGCTTCTATGTCACCAGGGTCATCCTCCCACCGATAGGTCTTTCAAGTCTCACGTGTTATAGCTTTTGCTGTCTCAGGCTTCTCCTCTTGTGTCTTTTGCACACAACCCTTGGGCTAAACACCTCCGTATGCTTTTCTCCTTTAAATCTGTCTTTCGTCAATTCTATTTTCAGACCCATCTGGTACCCTGAAAAGATAGAGTTGAGTTTGACTCTCCTATAACACGTTTTTAAATATTCTAGTTAAATTTATTCATAATTGGGAATAACTGGAAACCAGGAAAATATCCATCATTTGGTGAATGGATGAAAACAACAGGTGTATTTCCAGGATTGAATACTACTCAACACTGAAAAGGAACATACTGCAGAGATCAGGAAACACATCGATGAAGCTCAAGGCTGTTAGGTTAATTGAAGCAATACAGACACTATAGACTGCATGATTCCACTATATGAAGTTTTTCAAGACCAATTATACAGACAGGAAAATCAGGACAAGGGAGAGAGAAGGGAATTTAACTCCAAATGATCATCGGGGAAATTTGGGGGGTGATGGAAATATACTTTGCCATAATCATAACTATGTACATTGTCAAAGTTATCAAATTGTGCATTTAAACCTGATGAGTTGTGTTTTATGTAAATGATGTTTTATGTAAATGATATCTCAATAAAGCTGATTAAAAAACAAACAAGCAAACACAGCTGAAAAACAAGTCAAAAGTTGAGAGAATATCAAAGCTGCGTATTTACCTGGCTGGGATTAGTACACTGGAATCATTTTCTCCCTACATTATAATGAGAAAGACCCATGCAGAGCAGAGAGAGGCAAAGGTGATGAACAGCTCGTTATGAAAGGAAACTCTTCAGGACAGTGAACGCATTTCACTACCGTCCAGGATAGGCCAAGTGGAGCACACCGGAATCCACGGTGGCGTGACGCAGCTGGAGCAACAGTTACAGACATGGCAGCGTGGAGATTCAGGGTCCTCTTGTGCTAGCAGGCAGTTTGCCACTCCCAGCTGTGACGGGGAGTAGACAGGCAGACAGTCCTTCTTCTGGCTTCCTGGCAGCCACATAACAGGTGTGACCTGAGCCTGATCAGTCACATGTCCACCAAGGCTTCACCAGGGACTTTGCGTGCTAAGCAAGTGTCCTCAGTTCTGGAGATACGGATGCAGATATCAGTGCAGTTCTTTTATCGTCTGTTTCCGTCCAGAGGGAAATGCTTCACATGACTCCTGCTCCCATCTTAGGGCCGGGACGGTGCCTGAGCAGGAAGAGACTGCCGAAGGCGGGGATGGAGATGTCCGGAGCCCCCAGTGAGGGCAGTGAAGGTGATGTGACAGGTGATTGCGGAGCTCAGGGGCACTGGTTCCCTGGCTGTGCCGGGGGCAGGCACGGTCCAGAGGTGAAGCCGGGCGAACCCAACCTTTGGAAAGACCGAGCCGGTGATTTCAGCAGCCTGGCTTCTCCCCCAGCTGTCCTTTCCTTCCCAAGCTTGTTTCTTCAGACTTTCTGTCTGTGTCTCCTGTCAATCCCCAGCATCCTTCTAATTAAATCCTTTTCTGCTTAATTTAATGAGAGTCAGTTTCTGTTGTTTGCAACCAAGACCCCTGACGATTACAGAGGCACAGCTGTTAAAATGAATGAACCGGATCTGTGCGTACTGACATGGATACATCTTAAAAACAATTTTGAGTGAGTCTGAGCAAGTTGCAGAGTGATGTGTGCAGTACTGTATCGTTCGTGCAAATCACAGGCATAGAACAAAGCCCACTCTTATTATTTATATATAAAAACATGCAGCGTGGGTGTTAAAAATATGGGCGAGAAGGACATACAACAACTTCAGAATGAGTGACTTCTGGGGCAAAAGAGGAGGGTGGAGAAAGACAAAGGAGAATTCAACTTCTCCTCTGATGTGCTTATCCAAGAAAGCAGAAGCCCATCCCGGGGCACTGGTCACTTCTGATCTTACATCTGGGTGGGTGCCTAGGTAGTTGCAAACTTAGTATGTTTACTTCTATGCATATTGAAGCATTTCCCAATTATGAAAAGAGCCAAGACACTTGTTCCTCCATGCCCGTCAGGCCCCCTCGTGCCCTGTCGTGACCTTGAGCAGAGCCAACAGTTCAGGATCTGCAGATTTTCCACAGCTGAGTTTCAAATTCACTGACCCAGTTAAGGGTCCTCTGCCTCCACCGTCACAGTAACTGAGGATTTTTAAACAAGGTGAAATGGTGCTTAGTGATAGGAAGATTATCCCCAGAAGAGACTTAAGGGCATAGTAAAACAGAATTCACTCTTCAATGTGGAGTTTTACAGTTGTTTCATTAAATCAACATAAAGTGGTCTTTATAAATATTGTTAAATAATAGACAACAATGAATCTTTAATTTACTGTTTGAATAATAGTATATACTTGAAATAAAAAGTCTCTCCATCTCATTTTTTAATGACCCCACCGCAGAGAATACCTATCAGTCCAGTTCTGTCAGACCTACCTACCTACCTATTTTGATTTTGGGTTTTCTTGTGCTGTGTATAGAAAAATCTTATAACCTCATCAGAATTGTAATGCCATGAACTGCATCTGGATGCTTCTCTGGAAAGACTGAGGGTGGCAGTGGTTTTAGAGAAAGCAAAGTCCAAAGTAGCAATCATCCTTGTCTTTTCGAAATACTCCTTTTTGATCTTTCTCTTTTAGAGTTTGGAAGTCTTCCAAATAGGTCTTTAGGTGGAATATGTCCATGGTACACGCAGAAGGAGTGATGTTCCCAGAGAAAGGACCACCCAATTCTAGGCGAGACAAGGACCAGAATTTGAGCCCTTGACTTCCAGTTGAATAGAATTTCACTGAAGGATGCTGCCTTAGCCCAGCCCGCTCCCTGTGACCTCTAGATTGTTAAGATGCATTTGCAAGTTAATTGAACAAACCTTTAAGGAACATCCTATATGTGACTCTACTAAGTGCTGGAAAACCAACAGTAAAATCTGTTCTTATGCTCATAGCCTAATGCACAAGACAAACATATGGTCAGATCTGTTCACTTGAATTTTGAAATGCTTTGCGTGAGATGCAAACACCAGGAATTATGGGAAACTCACCCCGACCAGACAAACAGAAAAACTCCCTTGGCAAAGGTGAAGCATGAGATAAGTGATAGCAAAGGGGTAAGTATTAGGCAGGTGAGAAGAGAATAGAGGACACCGAAGCAGAGAGGACAACGTGAGCTCAGTTGTGAGTTGCACTATGTGCACCATCATTGTTAGAGGCAAAAAGGCAGAGGGGGAAGCAGGACGGGTTGGTTTGGATTGTGGCTGAGATTCTGAAGGAACCTAACTGTTGAATCCTATCCCCAGGAAGAGGCTGGAGGGATTGCGGGGTCAAAAAAGAGAGAACCAAAAGAAACAGCCTAGAGAAATCTTAATAACAGAAGGTGAAGTACACCGAAATAGAGAAATACGTCATGTTTACAAGTAGGAGAACTCAGTATTACAAAAATAGCAATTCATTCCAAGTTGATCTATTAATGTCATTCCGATGATGGAATTTGAAAGGGATCCTGAATTATATATTACAGAATAAAGACTGAACTTGAAAGTTTACCCCAGACACTTCTGAAGGAGAGAAGCAGGAAGTAAGGAGAGATACAAGGTGATGGCACCTGTTATAAAGCCATAGGCATGTTGGAATGGGATAGAGCAGAGGACAAAGGACCAAAGGGCTGCAAGCAAGAGACCTAGCCACATCAGAGCAGCATGTGAGATTATGGAGGAGAGAAGGGATTTAAAGAGCAATTGGGAATTTAAAAATGGAAAATGAAATCCCTACCACTCACCAAGTGCAAAGTAAATTCAAGTTGTATTAAGGTCTCATGTATAAGACCAAACACTAAAACACATTGTAGAAAGTTGACAGAAACATATTTTGCATCTCAAGGATTTAATGGACCCATAAAAACAAAAGTCTAAAAAAGTGTAAAAAATTATTTTATTCAAATTAGTCAAAACTCATCGTGAAGATCATAATAAGTTATAAACTAAGAGTGGACATTTATAATAAGCATCTAACAAATAATTAACAAAAAAATAAAATGAACATTTTGAAAAAATATGGGCAAAGTGCCTACGAACAGTAAGGTCAATGACCTTGTAGAAAGATTATTACAGTTTAGATCGGAAGTGTCCCTGAAAGGCTCATGTGTTAAAAGCCTGGTTGCCAACCTGTGGTACTGTTCCTGGGCATGGCACATTCGGGAGGTGGGGTCTATCAGAAGGAAGTGAGATCGCTGGGGGTATGCCCTTGAAGGGGATATCAAGCTCCACCCCTTCCTCTGTCTCTGCTTCCGGGCTGCCATGAGGTGAGCGTCTTTGCCATGTGGTCCCCACCATGATGTTCACTTCACTAGAGACTCAGAACAACAGGGCCAGGGGATCATGGACTGAAACCTCTGAAACTGTGAACCCACATAAATCTTTTTCCTTATAAATCAGTTGCTTCAGGTATTTCATCACAATAACCGAAAACTGACTAACACAAAGATGTTCAAATTATTTGATGATAGGGAAATTTAAACCTAGACCATGAAGTCATATTCTATATACTTAGGATCGGCAATATTTTAAAATTCTGAAAATTTCAAGTGGTGAATACAGCAGAATCTATAGGGTCATTTCTGTATCACTGGTGACAGGAAAAATTTGTGCAAATATTTTGAAAACCATTTTGCCATTTTCTCCTAAGCTGGGTTTTGGTAAACCAATAGCCTTGGTCATTCCAATTTTAGGGATACATTTAAAAGCAACTGTTGCTTGTGTACAAGGGTAGAGATACATGAGCTCGTTAGAGTCGCACTGCTTACAACTGCAGAAATCTAGGAACACCAATGCTCCCTGTACACTAAGCAGATGAGATGCGGGTCAAAATAAATGAAGAGCAACAGCTCACCACTAGAGGCTGGGCACTGGCAATATAACGTGATGTGGAGAATGTCTCAAATGCATGTGACAGCAGGACATTCCCCTTATGACCTCAAAACCCAGCAAAATGCAAAGTGCTCCTTAGGAACACATGGAGATGCCACAGTTCTGTTGGAAGGAAAGCAAGTTAGTGCTGAGCTGGGCGTGGTGGCAACATGTCTTGGAGAAGGGAGGTGGGGCGGTGTGTGGGGACCTCTGGTTAGGTGGAGTGACATCCAGCCCCTGGAGTTTAGTTTATGGCTGACTGTGATTTAAAATATCTAAATAGCTGACTAGATGCAGGAAAGCACCTCATGAACCAAAGGTTACTCTTATTTCAGTTCTGTGCACTTGAGGCCAATAAAAGGAGGGTGGGAGGGAGCGGGGAAGGTGGATGGGAAAGAAGGGCCGGCAGGGTGGTGGTGAGTCACCCAGAGAGGCTTCAAGGCAGGCAGGTGGCAGGCCATCCAGGTTGTGTTTCTCATGCAATTTAAAAAAATATATTATTTCTGGTTATTATATTACCATATCATAGTAATTGTTAAAGGCTTAATATGTCCAGGCTGTGTGCTGAATGCTTTGCATTCTTCAATTCAGTGAATGCTCCCTAGGTTACTTATAGGAAGTCACTCCTTACATAAAGCCTCGCTATCAGGTGGCTTTCTAGAGTATTCTCCTCTTAGGTCATGTCTGGAGAGGCTGTCAGTAACCGCCTTTTCTAAAATGCACACACAACCTCTCCAGTCCTCACCCCCACCCTGCTTTGTTGTCTTCATGATGTTTACGGCGCACTTCCAGCCGTGGTGTCTGTTGCTGGTGGGTTTGTGATTTCTGTCTCCGAGTGGACCCCAGGAAGGCAGGGCTTAATTAGTCTCATTTGCTGTTCCGGGTCCAGTGACAGGCCTCCTGCCCAGGACACTCTGGTTCTGAATTATGAACAAATGAATGAATGGACTCACACAATCTCTACCTGAGAGTTTTTCTTATTACATCAATTTTATAAGTGAAAGAAGGAGAAAGGAGGTCATTCAGCCATTTTGCAAGATCTTGCAGCCACTAGGACCTAGAACCCGAATCAGATCCACAGTGGTTAACTTCAGTTCATAAATTTAGCTACTGAGCCATATTTCTTCTTGGACTGGCTAAGGAGGCTCATCCCAGGAGACTCCATAAGGGGGCCTGTGGTAAGGGATAGAAAAAAACCATGTATAGTTAAAAATACTACTTTATGCCCCAGGACTTGAATAAAATGTTTAGTATGCCTCCTTCTGAGAGCAGAAACCAATTAAACTGCCCATGTATAGAGGAAAGGTTATGTGAATAACCCGGATTCTTTCAAATATTGCACAGGTGGCTTTAAATCAATCAGGTTTTAGCAGATTTGTTCTTACATCACTGCTCGCCACAAATGTTGCTTATCCAACACTGAAACTGAGGTAAAGGGTGGATGTGGCCTAGCAGATAGGGACAAATTAAGGATAGTGGCCCTCGGTTCCCTGAGCAGCTAAGGGAGCTTTCTGGTTCTGTTTATAAAAGAAATAAGGGTTATTCTGGAAAAATTGAAGCTCACACAAGAGCATCTAGATGGCGACTGCCATTCAAAGGCAAGCGCCATCAACTGCGTGCATGTATGTATACTTAACATATACATGTCATATATTTTACTGTCTTAGCTTTCTGTCACTGTAACCAAAATCTGACAGATCAGCTGAAAAACAAATGGTTTATTTTTGCTCATAGTTCTGGAGGTTTTTAGTCTGTGACTGACCGGCCCTGTCCCTTTGGGCCTGTGACTGCATAGTTCCTCAAGGTAGGAGCATGTGCTGGCCCAGGCTGCTTCCCCTCACGTCTGGGAATGGGAAGGGCACAGTAAGGGGCTGGCCTTCCACGGCGCCCTTCAAGTACCTGTCCCCAGTGACCTAACACCTCCCACCAGGCCCCACCTTCTAAAGGTCCCACCACCTCCCAATTGTGCCACGCTAGGGACCAATCCTTTAGCACAGGGACCCTTGGGGTACATTTCAGATCCAGTCACAATAGTTTCATATATGTGTGTGAATCCTGATTCTCTCACTGTATGTCATTTATAACTTGTTTTCTACATGAATTAATATTCCTCAAATGTATGATGTTTGCTAGCTGAATAATTCCCCAAGATAAAATGTCTCAAAATGTATTTACCCTTTTCTGCAAATGTGGCAATTCAGGAAGCTGCCTTTGTGTGTGTGTGTGTGTGTGTGTGTGTGTGTGTGTGTATGAATAACATTGCAAGGAGCAGCTATATACGCAAGTCTTTCTTGCATCTCTGATTATTTTCTATAGCTGGAAGGTGATTTCAAGTGACTTAGAGGAGGCCTACAGGAATGGAGTCAGAGCTATTTAAAGGTGTTGCTCATTGGTGTGAATGCTAGGTCTTCTTTTCACCGCTATGGAAAAGGTGTTGAATATTCTATAAATGTTTGTCTTTAGCTATATACTTTCTAACTTGTCGATAAATTGCTGCTTGGCAGGGGAAAAATCTAGTTCCAGAGTGAAACTCAAAGCCCTTGGATTGGCACACCTTCATTTGGCCATTTGGCCAGTGGTTCATTAACACAGTCCATGTACTAGGATGCTTTATGAAAAAAGTTTTCATTTTCCCTAATAAATGGAGAAATAAAAGGCCAACATAGTGTACGTTCCAAAGAGCTGATCACATTCCCCTCTGGGAATGATGGTGTTAGGAACGGTAGGTTGCATGTATGTTAATTGTTGTTTGAATAACTTTTCATGAAACCTTACAGGCCTATGAAGTCCCCAAATGTGGGAACAGCTGAGTTGCGTGGAATGTACAGAAAGTAAATTAACGGCCTTCTGTGCAGCTGTCCCTGCTGGAGATGTCTGAGGTCATTACACAGGAGTATCCTCCCATGGACCCGTGGTGAATGTGTCCCCAGAAGTGCCCCATGCAGAGCGGGGCTCCTAGTCTAAAAGGGGTTTTCAGTGTCCCCTTCATCTCCACAGCAACCAGAGTATGTTGATGAAACAGAGGAGCAGGTTATGGGGGAACTGGCCAGATCAGGCATCAGATAAAAGCCACTTCTTTGTCAAAGTGCTAAACAGTCAGACAGTATTTTGCAGAGCATATTGGAAGGAGGTAGAACAAGTTAAATTTAAATTTAGCTTTGAACATTTGCAGATGTAAAGACTAAAAGCTCAGAAGCTTGGGTCTTGAGATGCAAAACCAACGTCAGAGCCCATAACACCCTGAAATGAGGATGGGTTGCGGGTGTGGAGAGCCCACTGGAGCTTGACCTTGAGCCCAGGCTGGAAAATACAATGAGAGGTGTGTCAGATGAGGGTCTTCGGCAGCTATTTAGGGAAGGCAACAGGGAAGATGGTGACTCAGCTCAGCTCCAGCATCCTGACCTTGTTTACTTTTGTGCTGAAGACAGTGGGGTCGGAACCCTCAGTTTTGAGGTCTATCCATTCTTATAATTATGTTCAGTATATTAAGCCTGCCCCAAACTACTGTAGATGTGCAGTCCCTTATTGCAACACTAAAATCTGAGAAAGTTCCGCAAACCACATTTTAAGGAAAGTTTGTGGAAAACTCACTTGGCAGCAGACCTTGACCTGAGCAGAGTGAGGCTATTTATAGCCACATCCTAGCCCTCTGTGTGAATATTCATATCTCCTGCAGCAGACGTGCGCCTGCCTTTAATTACAGGTTGCTGCTTCAGATCCTGCTGGGGCCGTTAAGTCAGATCCAGTACATGGATCAGATTACTTTTCTAAAATATAAAAAAAAAAAAAAACTTCTGAAATATGAAACCATCTGCCCCAAAGGTTTCAGGCAAAGGATTATGGATTTATATATTAATATACACTTCCTGTGAGCATGCCCCATACTCTATCAACTTCTAACAGGCTTTATGAAATTAAATATTAGAGTTTAAGTTTCTTATGTCTCAGCCTACTGTCCCGGTAGCCTCCCTGTTTCCTCCTGAAAATCCTCATTTTGAGTATTGGTACCTATTATTCCATACAAGTTTTTATAGTAAATATATACATTTTAACACCCATAAACATTCTGTTGATATGTTATATGTTAAGGTGGACATATACAGGCATATCTATGCATTTGTATACATCTATGTTACTGTAACACTATAAACACGATATCATATACTGTATTCCTTATGTATTTTAAATGTTATAAGTAGAATCATTGTGCAATTACTTTCTGAAATTGATTTTACTTTTTGTGGATGACATTGATCTTGAGCCTGTTTGCTTGTACTCACGGGTCAGTAATACCTCTTCCTTGGTCATTAATACATCTGTGCCCATGTTTTGCCAAGCTGCTTTATCAGTTTGCTCATTTTCTTGTGATTGAGTTGGTAGGAATGCTTCCTTCTCTGATTGTGATTTGAAAATAGTTTCTTCCAGTCTGTGGCAAACTTCACCGTGTCCTTCAAAGATCAAAGGTTTTCAATTTTTCTCACCACTTTTTTTTTTGCCTTTCACGACCTGGGTTTTGGCTCCTGATTCAGAAATAACTGCTTGATCCTCATCACAGAGATTTTCTTCTAGGTTTTCTTCCGACATTTAACAGTTTCAGCTTACGTATCTAAATCTACTTTGTCTCTGGTATGAGATAAATGTCCAGTATTCATTTTTTCATATGGATAATCACTGTTCCTATTGTCCAAAGACCATTGCTTCCTCACTGAATAGTTTTAATAGCATTGTTGGAAAATGAATTAACCACAGGAGTGTGGCCCTAGGTTGAGACTCTTCAGTCTACTTAATTCATTTACATAATTATTTTGTACTTTTATGTCCCTATTCTTAGGCCAATGCTTTATCATCTATACTACTTTATTATTACATGTTAAAATCTTAAAATGTAAATACTTTACCCATGCTGTACTTTTGAAATTTATTTTAGCTATTCTAGATCCTCTGCTTTTTCATATAAATATTGGAATTTTAGGATTGGCTTGTAAGAATAAAGTAGGCCGAAAAATATTTGTATTGAAGTAGCATTGAACATTTATTTAAGCCACATTAATTTTGCCTTACAAAATTTTGTAGTTTTAGTCTTGGTTTTTTTGAAGTGGACTGCACTGGTTTTAATGGCTGCGTATTCTGTCACACTGCTAAGATAACTTACTAAGTTCTGCTGTTGGTTCCTTTGTTTCCTAGATTCCTTAGAATTTCCTGGCCATGAGGTGTTTTCTTTTGCAAATGAAGCTTTTATTTGCTTTACCATACTCTCTGTGACCTTGCATGGGTTAGATTTTCATTGTAGTAACCGAAGGCTTGCAGCTCACTGCATTTGGGGAACCAGAGAAAGAGGAGCTAGAGACAGATGTGGTCCCCAAGGGCATGTTCCCAGGGATGGCGATCCTCCACCCCTGCCCATTTACCTAGTTACCACCTGGTGCTCCAGTAGCTCCTTCAAATCATTAATCCATCAGATGGATTAATCCACTGATAAGGGTTCAGCCTTCATAGTCCATTCTTCTCATCTTTGATCACTGTCGCATTGCCTGATGTGTCAACTTCTTGGGGGACATTCCATGATCCAAGCATAGCAAACCTCCATTCAGTATGGTACTGAATAGAATTACATTTCCCCCTCTTGTTTCCACCATAGATATAAAGTACTGAGCTTCCCATTGTGAATGTTGCTAGCTGTAGGATTTTTGTAGATGCTCTCATTATATTGAGGGACTTTTCTTCAATTCCTCGTTTGCTGAGGGATTTTATTATGTATGTGTTTTGAATTTTGTCAAAGACTATTTTGCAAATATTGAAATTGACATATTTTTTTTCTTTTATATTATTTTGTCTGGTAAATCACATGGATTATTATTTAGCTGTTGAATCAACCAGGTGTGACCAGGCTAAAATCCACTTTACCATGTTGTATTGTTAATTTTTATATATTGTTGAGTTCAATGCTAAAATGTTGAAATTAACTTTTTAATTAATGTTTAATTAACACTTAGATGTGTTCATACATGTGCATAGCATAATTTGGTCAATTTCATTCCACAGTTCCTCCTCTTTCCCATCCCTCCCGCCCCTCTTTGGTTCCCTTCTTCTGTTCCACTCTCCTCTTTTCTGTTACTTCTTCATCTCCCCCAATGTGGGAACTCAGATAATGGACTGCCGGCATTTTTTAAGTGTAAAATATAGTGGTATAAAATTTCCTTCAACTACGACTTCATCGGCATCTCGCAAATTTTGACGTTATACTTTTGTTATCATTCAGCTAAAGTTAGGTTTAAATTTTATTTTGCAAGTTCTTTTGAATTCTTTAGAAATGTGTTATGCGATTTCCAAGTATTTTCAGTTTCCTTAGTTGTTTTATTGTTATTTACATTACAATGGCTTTATAATATGTACGATTAATATACCATACATGTTTAAAGAGTACGATTTGATAATTTTAAAAATATATGTACTCTAGTAAAACTATCACCACAATGTATGTGCACATCCGTCACTCACAAAAATATCCTCAAACACCTTTGTAATCCCCTCCCTATTTCCCTCCCTCATTCTTAAGTAACCAAGCATCTGCTTCTGTCACCACGTATGAGTTTGTATCTTCTATATTTTTGTGGAAATGATATCATACTCTGAATGATTTAGAAATGGCATTGTACTTTATATGATCTTCTTGGTCTGAACTTTCTCAGTCATCATAATTATTCTGAGATTTATTCACAGTGTTGAAGGTATCAGTAGTTCATGCTTTTCTATTGTTCAATAGTATTCCACTATGTGGATGTGCGAGTAACATAAAAATTAATATTGCCATTCATTTATCCATTTGTGTGTTAATTTGGGTTGCTTCCAGTGATGAATTCTTGCTTGCAAAGTTGTTCTGAACATTCATGCATTAAGCCCTTATATTAGAGTATGCTTCTATTTTTCTGATGGGTTTCTGGTGGATTCCTTTTTAGCCCCTACATATCAATGACATCACTGGCAACTGGAGATTATTTTACTTCTTCCTTCACATCTGGGCAGCCCTTGTTTTGTTTGCCTGGTTTTCCTGGCTAAATCTCCACTAAGTAGCAAGTAGCAAGACCTGATGTCCTGACTTGTTCCTGATCTTAGGGAAAGTGTTCAGTCTTTGTCCATTAAGTAAGATGTGAGTCATAGGTTTCTAGGGGTGTCCTCTACGAAATTGCCATTTTCTTTCCTTTCTCGTTTGCTCAGTGGTTTTTGTCATAAAAATGCATTTGATTTTGTCAAGTACTGTTTATGCCTACTGAGAGGATGATGTGTTCCCCATGTTTTGCTCTACTCATAGCCCACTAGTATTACAGAAATACAGTGTTGAGCATCGCGTTGCTATCATCTGTTATGTCCGCCTTGGGATGTTTCCTCCTCTTCTGTTACTATGTCCTTTTCAGTAGGGGTACTTAGTCCAACAACTTTTCATTCAATCGTTTCCATCATTTGGCTTGGGGCTCCTATTTTATAGTTTATGTTCTACTTGTCTTCTCCATTTTTGGTTCCAAAATCTCTCCCTTCAAGAGGCTAAAAAAAAGATTTTTTTTTTTTTTTTAGAATTCTATTTTAATTTTTCTATTGTATTTTTAAGGCTATAATTACATTATATTTTTAACTGTTGCTCTAAAATTTGCAGTGCATTTCTTCAATTTTTTCAGTGTAGTTATAATTAATGGTATCTCATTTCACATAAAAATGTGAACCTTTAACCTGAATTGGTTCACCCTCCCTGCCTTATGCTTTATGCTGTTGATATATGTGACATCAAATACATCTCAAAACTCACCAGAAACACATATATTTTTGCTTTAAGTGTGTTGTGGTTTAGATGTGGTGTCCCCCAAAAGCTCAAGGATGAGACAATGCAAGAGGTTTGGAGGAGAAATGATTGGGTTATAATCTTAACCTAATCAGTGAATTAATCCCTGGTGGGATTACCTGAGTGGTGACTGGAGGTGGACAAGGTGTGGCTGGAGGAAGTGGTTCATTGGGGGCATGGCTCTGGGGTATAAATTTTGTACTTCCTGATCATCATGTGAGCTGCTCTCCTCCTCTATACTCTTCTTCCATGACCTCCTGACTCACCTCGAGCCCTAAAGACTGGAGCTGGCTGTATATGGACAGAGACCTCTAAAATAAAATTTTCCTCCTCTAAAGTTGTTCTAGTTGCATCTTTTAGTCACAGCAATGAAAAGGCTGACTAAAACAGTGTTTTTTTCATTATTAAATATTAGAAGGAATAAATAAAAATAGACTTTTGAGTTTACACAGATCTATCTGATTTATAATGCTCTTCATTTCTTCCTGAAGATCTGCTTTGGACTTGTTTTATTTCCTTCAATTTAGAGCAATTTCTTCAGCATTTTCTACACTGTGAATCTGTTGGTGGTGGCTGGCTTACTGATTTGATCTGAAAGTGTCTTTATCTTGCTTTTGCTCTTAAGAGATATTTTTGTTGAATATTGAATTTTGAATTTTGTCGAATTCTCTTTTAAATGTGTTTTATTCATTATTCTCCTGTATTGGGTATTTGGATTGAACCTGACATAAAGGCACTACGTGGTGGGGTCTTCTGTTGCTTCTCGCTGGTGAAAGGAGCAATGATATCGTGTGAACTTGACCCACAGACTCAGCTCCCTGGGTAACTGCTCCATCTTGGGTGTTTGGTTTTCAGCAGAATGCTTAGCATCTGCGCACCTGTGACTGGCACAGGTCAGTGGGAGACACAGGCTGGCAGGACTGGGGTTCCCCTTTGGCTCTAGCATCCTCTGCTCTCTCCAGAAGCACGGTTTTCTGCATTTAGTTTTCTGATTCCCAGTCAGAAAGGCAGGGAATCTTTCCACTGGTCCCTGCTGCCCTGCACGCCCTACTGTCTACACTCGTCTCTGGCTAACCTTGACAATGGGGACTCACTTTGTGCCCTCCCTTCCTCTGTGCAGATGCACCTCCAGAGTCCACTTCTGTTCACTAATCAGAACCTTCAGATAGCTGCTGGGTAAATCATGTGTGTATTCTATAGCCATTTTCTGGGTTCATCCATCCAATAGAAAGTGACTCCTTCATAACCAGTAGCAAATCTGGCAACTTGCTTTTAACACAAAAAATACATGTTGACCTGGGTGGTTACAGATCCCTTTCACTGCTGCCCCATGTTCTCATTAAGGTTTAGTTAAGATTTTAAATCCATTCCCCACTGAAGGGATACCTGGCTCTCCACTTTTTGTGTCTCACAGAAAATGCTGTGATAAATGTTTTGTGTTTTTTATGCTTTTGCACACAGGCAAGATGCTCTGAGCTGTATGCTAGAAGTGAAATTTCTGGGTTGAGGTCATTGATCAGTTGACCTTTCTTAGCTTCCAGTCACTCCAGACTTGTCACCCCAACTTCACATGCTATCAACAGCACACAGAGTTCTTCTGTCCCCAGAGAATCATAGTAACCATGAGTCCTCAGACATTTGTGCATTGAACAACCTGCAGGTGTAAAAAGACATCTTATCACTGTTTCTGTCTGTACATTTCAGATTACTAATAAGGCTAAACATATTTGTCTATATATTGATCATTAGAATAGACTTTCAAATCTTTGCCAATTTCCCGTGAGCCTGCTTTCTTTTTTACTTCACTAATGTGTATAAATTGTGTATTCTAGATACGTTTCCTGTATCGGATGCTTACTTCATAAACATCTTCTCTCGATTTTTCCTTATTTTGTTGTTAGGGTTTCCTTGGTTTGCAGAAGTGTTTGCTTACAATGGAATCAGGTTCTCCAATCAGTCCACCAGATTTAGTCTCTTATTATGTAAGGCTTGCTCTTGAGATGGTCTATTTAGAAAATTCCTCACTGCCTTATGACAAAGACACCTTCTTGTATATTCTCTCAGGGTTTCAAGTTTTCCCTTCCATCTGTGAGCATTTGTCAGGTCCAGAGTTCCTTCTTTGAGGATGCTGCAACCTGGCCCTCTCTGTGTCCTAGGCTGTGTGCTGCGGGCAGCGTGCGAGGTTGGTGCAACAGGCTCGGAGGAGGACTGGGCGTGGTCTGGACATGCTGCTGTCCTTTGCATTTTGTGGGGTGATGCCTTTGCCCCATGCTGCTGTTTGACCTCACCTCCATGCCCTCTCAGGTTTCATTGGTGTCCATTCCGTGTCTTTGCTCCGTCTTCCATCCCCTGAATCATCGGTGCGGTTTGAATTGCCTGGAGTTCATTACACATTTCAATACCCGAGGACAGGCACCCATTTTATCTTCTCCAACCTTTTCTTGATCTTTGTTCTTTCAAGCTAGTTTTATGAAAACACGGCAAATTCTCTGGCAAGTCAAACAGCTGGATTGCAACTGGATTCAGCCTCAACAGCCATTTGGGAGGATTGGCCTCTTTGTGATGTTGATTCATAGGAAGAAATTGTTTCATTTAGGCCTTCATTTGAGTACTTCAGGGGCATATTTGGAATTATCTTCATAGTTACAGGACCCATCTTTTGCCAGATTACTACTGTACCTAGTAGAGTCACTGCTACTGTGAGGAGAATGGTTTTCCATTAGACTTTGGGTAACTGAATGTTACCAAATGTTACATCCTATATTTCAAATAAGGATAGCCATGTCTTGGGTGTTGCTCTTGAATCCAGCAACTTGGATTTGCTCTCTCACTCGCTTGGCAACTTGCTCATAGTTTCTAATTCTATGAATTCCCTGAAAACTTTTACTGCTTCAAACAAATTAAGACCAGCCACACATTTGTCTCTATTAATTGAACTTTATCACAAAGCCGTGAAATGTGGTGTGTTTGTTTCTAATTCATTCTAAATCTACATGAATTTAACAACTTCTGAATTGTGACCCCACTTTTGGTCCATTGTATTTCCCAGCATATTACGGGGAGGGTAGCTGACTCTCCTTTTCTTGTTGATTATCAGAATTTAACTGCATGGTTCTCAGAGGACAGAGGAGATGGTATATAGATTCTTTGAAATGTGTTGCAACACACTTTGTAACTTGAGGTCCTAGTGTTCTGTATAATTTGGAAAGGAATGAATGACTTCTCATGTACATCTAGGGTTATCTATTTACTTTTGTGCAACTTCACACTGTCCGTTTATACACACCAACACTCATTTAAGCATGCTGAGTTTTCCTTTTTTTAATATTTTGTTTTAATCATAGGTGGACACAAGACCTTTATTTTTTATTTTTATGTGGTGCTAAGGATGGAATTCAGGGCCTCACACATGCAAGGCGAGCTCTCTATCACTGACCCACAACCCCAGCCCTGCTGAGTTTTCTAATCATCTCCTCTTCTCTTTTTGTCCTCCTGAAGTTATTATTGGCTTATTATTTTGTAATAGAGAACCATAAAATGTTTTGCTATAATTTGGATTGCAGAATATCTTCAATAATTCTGTTGCTGTAGTTCAATCTTCTAGACCTTAAAATAAAGTGTGCTTGGCATAGTTTTCTAGTGTTCTCTTCTCACCCATTCACGAATTTGATAGAAACAAATTCCATTCACTTCTAGTTGCCATTTTGTGCTGGCTGATTGGCCTGTGGACTTCTAAAGCAGAGCTGTCCGAGGCCTCCCTGGGTCTGCTAAGGCAGTAGCTGGAACCCTGACTGATCACAGCCAGGTGGAATGAAATCACCCTTGAAAATAACCGGAAGCAGGTTTTCTCTGTGATGTGTTCTTCTCTTTGCTTCTCCCATTTTATGAACATTATATCACAAGTTAACAAAATAATAACGACTTCAAGCTTTGTGGGCTGTTTGGTCTGCATCCCAAATATTCAACTTTGCACGTGGTGGAAAGCAGCCATGAATGAATAGTCACGCCTATGATCCAAAAAGGCTACATAAAAAATGTGGCAGAGAGCGTACCAGCTCTGCTCTGTATCATTAGATCTTCTTCAGAAACATTTGAGGACATTCCCCGCCGTGAATATCTAACCATCTATTAACCGATTCTCTGTTGTTGAGCATTTAGACAGTTTTTCATTTTCAGGATTGTAGATGACATTATAAGTTCCCAGATACAAATGTGTTTGCATGTCGGATTTTCCCATAAATTGTGATTTACCTAGCACATGATAAATGGTCAATATATTTTTATTGGATGAATTCATGAACAAATTTCAATTATGGCAAAATGTCTTCTCTGGGAAATAAGGATGTAGATTAAAATAAAGGTCAAGTCCACCTGGGGAAATCCACTTGGGAGAGGCAGAGTAGATGTGTTAGTTTCCAGCTGTGTGATCTTGGTCAAACCACTCAAACTCTCTGGGCTTCAGTGTCCACAGTTTAGAGAGAGGAAATAATGACTTCCTTAGAAATTTACTGTGAAATCTGAATGACACCAATGTGTGCCTGGCACTCAGTGTTGGGAGTGGGTAGTTTTGGGAAACAGTAGGTTTCCCTGAGTCATAGGGCCCACACTATGCAATGTGGTCCCGTTTTCCATTAATATCCATGTTCCCCTCGCCCCTAGCATGGTCACTCTGAGGCCACATGCTAGGGGCCATGGGAAATTTAGATTAGTTGCATACTTTGCGTAGGCAGAGCGATACCTGTAACATCACTCTTGTTTAGTTTCTTAGATCTCATCTTTGCATGGTATACGGAAACACCAGCATTCCAAGATCCCAGCTCACTGGCTCCAGCATCCCAGAGACATCAGATGAGGGACTGGCACACGCTGGGCAAACAGTTTATTTCTAGAATTGTGTGTTGCAAATAAAAAACCAAATATACTCACACATTTGCAAGTAGAGATGGGTTTGAGGTGCTCTGCCTCTTTTGAGGAAGAAATTGAGGTAGTTTTGGTTGTTTGCTAACCAGGCCCAACTCATTTTCTGTTCATTTCACATACAATGAGCTTAAAAAAAAAGTTTATTTTTGTTTTTACAGAAACAAATCAAATACGTATTGATGATTAAAGGAAAAAAGATACATGTTGTAACCCAGCTGGAACTTAGATGCCCTGTGAAAACATATTATAGATCAGTCACCGGAACACTTATATGTAGAAAAAACTAAAGTGAATATTGCAGATCAAAACCTGAAATATAATATTCAAACATCCTAGACCTCAAAATAATGATCCATAAAAATAACTGGCTTCAAAAATGCTAGAAATGAGAAAAAACAAATATGAATATGTATAAATGTCCATGAACCATGAAGGTTACAATTAAATGGAAAAAGGAAAAAAAATCTTGAGGAAAAGTTAAAGAATTGCTTCTGTTGGAGTTCAAAAGACTCTCGGCTTCCCTTCTCGGGAGGGCTAAGCGGGGCTACGTGGAGTGTGAGGCTTGCTCCACCCTCAGGGTGGAGCTGCTGGGGTGAGAGAGGTAACTGTGTAGGCAGAACACCTGGAGGTGGGGATTAGGCTTAGGTGGGCTCCAGGCTCTTCACTGAATGCCAGTTGGTCTGGAGAGTGCATGTCTAGGGCCCAGCAATCGCCAGTTCATGCTGGAAGATTGCACCCCAGAAATCGCCGCTTGGATCCACTGGTGTACTGGAAGAGCCAATTCTTAGTCCACTTCAGCAACTGCAGAGCCCAGGTTTCCTTGTCTGTTTCAGTCTCCGGACTCAATCTCTCCCAACCCAACCTTCTGAATTCCTGGGCAGGAGAGTCTATCCCAGCTGGTCCTACAAGCAGTCAGATTAGAAGGAGATGGGGAGGGCCAGGTGGATTTCCATGACCAGTTGTCCCCTGTGTCAACTAATCTCCATGGTTGATTTTCTCATTGTCACTTTGGCACACGCAATGTAGTACAGTGTGGGTTTGCCAGGCCTGTATTTCAGACCAAACTCAGGTTTGCCAGGAATTGGCTCTCTCAGCTGCCGGCCCCCATACCATGGCTGCAAAATGGTTACCTCCTCTGTGTTCCATGCAGCCAGGAGAGATACGGCTTCTTTCCCACACAAGGATTTTGTACCACGCCTCTTTCAGTTTACTTGGACAGTGTCTTTGATCTCTACACTCTTCATACCAGATACTCATCAGGCCTCCTGAAAATGAGGGTCTCTTTAACTCTCTTATCCTGCCACTTTGTTCACATAGGGGCTGCTCTGGGTGGTGCCTGCAGCCATGGCAGCAGCTCTGGCCCTGGGAATTTCTTTCTTATTTTATTATGTTCAATTTTCTGAGTCCCCAATCTGCTTTGGATGTCCAGTATTAAATTCCAGTAAAGCCCCGCCCCACCCCGTTTTTTTTCTTTGTTCACTCACCTTGCTGAGAAGCTGTCTATCTACTTTCTTTGTCTTACACCGAGGAACAGCTGGGAAAGTGACCTTCTCTATTCTGCCATCTTGAAACCTCTCAAATATTGCAGATCAACCGGTAGTCAGTCCATAATCTTTCTGTAGGCTACACAAAAGTGAATTCTAGAAAACACATACAACAGGAGTGGGCTAACCTGTCCTTCCTAACAGTAACTAAAATGAGTGCACACTTCCCCAGGAGTCGTGAATCGCAAAAGAGGAGAAATACTATCTCAGAAGAGTATTCTAAAAAAGTACAATAAGTAAACTAAAACACCCAGACAAAGAGGGAGCGGGGTATGAAAGATGGTGGAATGAGACAGACATCATTACCCTATGTACACGTATGATTACACGAATGGTACGAATCTACATTGTGTACCCATAGAAACGAAATGATGTACCCCATTTGTGTACAATGAATCAAAATGCAGTCTGCAAAAACAAATAAATAAATAAATAATTTTTAAAAAGAACATTAAAAAAATTAAGACAGAGTTTGGCATGTCAAAGATGCTAAATTAATTTTGTTTATGGTAATGATTGTGATTTCTCTTTATGCAACCAACTCCAAAATAAATTATCTTGTAATAAAAATGTGAGAATCAAGTAATAAACTAGATACCTATTATGTGCTACACATTGTGCTAGGTAGGCCTCATGCCAAATAACTTGGTTAATTTTCAAAACAATCCTATGAAATGGTCTCAGCAGTAGATGAGAGAGCAGAGGCACGGTTTCAAACCAAGAAGTCACTTAGGAACTGAGTTACATGGTCTGATGCAAATATTTATTGAGTATATATTACGTCCTAGATGCTATTCCAGTTACACAGGATTTGAATGCGAAGAAAGTGCTCACACTTGTGTCTGTTAGTTTGTACTGTGTAATGAATCAAGTCAAAATTTAGTATCTTAAAACAATATCCATTTTATGTAATTTAAAATTCTGTGGATCAGCTGGGTGGTTTCCCACTGAGGATGGTTTGCTGATTTTCTCATGCATCCCTGGAAATCTGGCAGGTTGCTTGGTGGCTGGATGGCAGGGTGAACCTCCTTCCCATGTCTGGTGGTTGCAGGATATGAGGGTCTGCTGATAGTCAGCCAGAGCCCCTGGATCCTTCCCAGAGTGGCCTGACATCTCCAGCAAGCCAGCTGAACTCACTCCTGTGGTAGCCTCAGGGTTTCAAGTGGATTAACACTGACACAGGAGCGCATTTTTAAAAATACTAATTTGTCCCCTTGATTTGGGGAAGATAGTTGTTATAAAAAATGACTAAGAAAGTTTTTTTTGTTTTTTTTTTTAAGAAAACCTTATTCTTATTTTAATGAGCACCAACTGTATTTCTAACCTAATGCCAAGCATAGGGGGCATAGAAATGTGTGACTGCTGAGTGCTGTCTGTACTCATAGAGGTCTGCTAGGCAGGGTGGGCAGAGATGTGGAAACTATTCTAAGTATGACAAATACCGTGCACCAGATCCTGTTGTGAGCATTTTTCAATACTAAGCTACTAGCTAATTTAATCTCCACAAGGCCCTTTCTGTGTTTGTCAGTGTTTTAGTCAGCTATTTCTCTCTGAGACTAAAGGATCTGATCAGCACAACTGGAGGAAAGGTTTACCTGAGGGCTGCGATTTCAGAGTTCTTAGTTCACAGGCAGCCAGCTCCATTCCTCAGGGTTCAAGGTGAGGCAGAACTTCGTGGCGGAAGAGTGTGGCAGAGTGAAACAGCTCATATTGCGACCAGGAAGCAGAGAGAGAGATTCCACTCTCCAGACACAAAATCTGTACCCCAGAGCCACACCCCAGTGAGCCACTCCCTCCAGCCCCACCGACCCTGCCTCCGGTTCCTGCTCAGTTAAATCCCATCAGGGACCAATTCACGGTTTAGGTGAAGACTCTCACAACCCAGTCATTTCTCTCTGTAACTTCTTGCATTGTCTCACACATGAGCTTTTGGGGGACACCACATCCAAACCATGAGTCAGTTTCTCAAACACAGAGAGCAGTTCGGTATCTTTGAGAGGCCTACCAGCTGCAGCATGAAGAGCCAGGCCATTTGAAGCAGTGCAAACAGGCTCCTGGGTCCAGGCTACCTGCATGGTGCTTCCAATAGCTGCCAGGCTGCCTCGAAACCTGGAAGATCCCAGGTGAGGAAACCAAATATTTCATGAATATGCTGTTGAGGCCAAATGCATTCTCCTGTTAAAGGAGAATTCTCAGCACACATGAAACTCTGAGGCTGAGCCGGGCACATTGAATAGGACTTTCAGGAACAGTCATGAGTAGATACAGTTTTCCAGTTGAAGAATTAAAGTGTCTACAAAAGCATAAGGTGGGGAATAACAGCAGAGTTTGAATCACTACATGTGCAAGTTTTCTTTGGCTAGAGGAAGGTAAGCAGCAGGGGACAGGTGAGAGATGGCCTGTAACGTTCATGCTTTGGTGCTACAGCTTCCAAATTCGTCCACTATCAGCAATCATGATGCTGGGAAATTGCTGTATGCGTTAAGGAGCCAGTACGTCTGGGTGTGCCATTCCCAATGCGTGGCATAAATACCCTGTGATACGTGATTGGGGTTGTGGTAAGGTGCAAGCCCTGATGTTGACTTTTTTCTACTTAATGGTTCCATACGTAAGACAAATTTGATCAGAAAATGGGTCAACCCATCAGTGATTGGGATCCAGATGTTTCCCAGTTGGAGAGATGAACATGAAAGAATAACAGATAATTGGTTCAAGTGCACCAGTGTGGCGTGATAGCAGAAGCGTGGCACCTGAACATAATTTTACATATTTTAAGGACTATTGTATTATTTCTACATTTGCAAGCGGCCCCAGGAAAAGCGTGCATGA
The DNA here is from genome assembly GCF_902686455.1 of Sciurus vulgaris. Taxonomy (NCBI): domain Eukaryota; kingdom Metazoa; phylum Chordata; class Mammalia; order Rodentia; family Sciuridae; genus Sciurus; species Sciurus vulgaris. The sequence continues at coordinate 8,258,804 of NC_136462.1, forward strand.
AAAATCAATGAGGACCTAATGCATCAAGTGGAGAGCTTATGATAATACGGGTGATCATCTCACGGGGCAGAGCTAGCATCCTGAGAGAGCTTTGTAGTTTGCTGTCTGATTATCTATCCATCTTTCTGTCCATCTGTCAATGTATGTAGCTCTGTGTAATATTGCCTATATAGGTAATGACTTTCATCATGGAATGTTTCAAGTGCTAGAAGAGCAGAGGACGCAGAGAGGCTATTTTTGTCTAGACAAGGCAACATTACTAGCAGGTGTACTAAGTAGATTCTAACATAGAACATTCTATAATTCTGAGGAAAAAATTCTCTAGCATTTACTTTCCAAGTCAGGGTGCATTGTGGCTCTAGGAAGAACCTGCCATCATCCGGCCGGCCCATCAGAATCCACAGGCCTCCTGTGGTGGTGCCTGTAAAGGAACACACTCCACTTCTCCTTGTTATCCAGCTTTGTACCCTCCAGGCCTTGAGTGCCAATCTCTTTTCTTGTCTTAACCTCCAAGTTCACTGAATTTCCATCTCTGACCCTGTCCTCCAGGAGTCCCTGTATCCATAAAACTTAGTGATAATGGAAGCGACTGGAAGTGCACTAATAATTCTATAGTTAAGCAGAACATTAATTGTTTATAGTTCCTGGGTTTTGTCTTACCTCTAGGAAATCTTTGACTACCATAAAGTCCTAAAGTTTTTTTTCCTAGATAATTTACTATTTTAGCTCTCGTTTTTAGGCATAAATCCATCTTGAGCTCATTTTAGTATAAAAATGTTCATTTTCACATGAGTTTCTATTTACTTCTCTTCCTTTTGTTGAATAGTATTTTCTTCCATTGAATTGGTATATTTTTTCAAACATCCAACAATATATTCCATTATTCTATGTATCTCTTCTCATGCCAATAACATACCATCTCGATTATTATGGCTTTGTAGAAAGTCTTAAAATCAGCACAGTCATCTAATTGTGTTCTTTGTGAAATGTGTTGGCAATTCTGGTTCCTGTGTATTTCCATATAAATTTTAGAAGTAGCTTGTCAATTTCTACAAAGTATCCTTCTGAACATTTGTTGGGGATTATGTATCACCTGTAAATCAATTTGGAGAGAATTGACATTGTCATGAACATTATAGTTTTCTGATTATGTATATTTGCACTGTTTGCTTAGTAGTATTATAGTTTTTGGTGTGCAGATGTGTTTTGTTAAGTTTACCTCAAGTTATTTCATGTAAGAGTGATATTATTTTATTTAAATTTTCAATTATTTATTGCTAATGCATAGAAATAAGTTGGGTTTTTTTGGTACATAAACCTTAGTGGACTCCTTTGATAATTCTACACACGTATTTCTTTTGTAGGTATCGGAAAATTCAAGAATAATACGTGCCATGAATATCAACTGCTAAATTTGATTGATGACATATTAAAATGATTTTATTAGTGCATTATAGTAATGTGTAATATTGGGATTCATTTTGACATAATTATACAAGCATGGAATCTAGTTTTCTCCATTTCAGTCCCCAGCCACCCTGTTTCCCACTTCTTTTCTCTCCCCCATTCCCCATCCTCTACTTTATATCTTCTTTCTATTTATTATATTTTTAATTGTTGCTTTATGGATACACATAAGGGTGAAATTCACTGTGGTATATCACATCTGTACATGGAATAATTTGGTCCATTTCATTCTACGGTACTGTTCTTTTCTCATCTCTTTTTCCTCTCCCTCAATCACAGTCCTCTGCTCCATGATCTGCTTTCTATTTTCTTGAGGTTCCCCCACCCCATCCTTTTTCCTTATCAGCCATAAAGAGGAATGAAATTGTATCACTTGCTGGTAAATGGATGGAACTGGAAACATCATACTAAGTGAAATAAGCCAGACTCAGAAAGTCAAGGGTCAATCTCTCTCTCTCTCTCTCTCCCTCTGATGATCACTTAGAGTATTCAGTGTACACTATGATATTGTCTGCAAATGAAGGCAGAAATGTTCTTTCCTACTTGTATGTCTTTTATTTCTTTTTCTTGCCTTATTGCACTAGCTACTACATCTCACACACTGTTTGAAAAAAGGGATAAGAGCAGGTATTTTTGCCTTGTTTCCTACCACAAAGGAAAAACAAATAGTCTTTCATGATTGTCTATGATCTTAGCTTTGCAGAAACTTTTACCAATTTGAATATACTTATTTCTATTATGAGTTTGCTGAGTTTTATCCCAAATTGGTTTTTAATGTTGATAAATATACTCTGAATTTAATGAGATAATTATATGGTTTTTAAAAATTTTAATCAATTAATACAGGGAATTTTACTCTTCATTTAATGTTGAACAGGCAATGCCTTTCTTGATTTACTGAATTTTGTCATGTTTATATATGATGTATATCTCTGTGTGTATATGTTATGCATCATTATGTGTGTTTATCTGTCTATATATGAACACACCTTCATATATGTGAGTGTATGTTTACATGTGTGAACTTACTTGTTAATATTTTGTTGAGTATTTTTTTCATCTGCAATCAAGACGGACATTTGGTCTGTAATTTTTATTTTGCTGTGATATTTCTGTCATTTTTGGCAACAAAATTAACTTGACTCCATTAGATTAATTTAACAGCATATTTTTATTTTATGAACGAATTGAAGTTTGATTGGTAGACTTTCTTCCTTAGAAATTAACCAGTGAAGTCACCTGGCCCATAAAATAGTATATGCAGAAAATCTTCTAGATAAAAATTTAATTTTTAGGAACGGCTTGTATTTTTAGTTTCATCTTGGGTCACTCAGTCATTTGCATCCAAGAGATTCACCTGTTCAATCTAAGGGTTCAAAGTGGTTGACATACTATCTTTCATGATATCAAAGGTCTGCTGGATGTCTTAGACTCTCCTTTTTCATTTTTGCTTGCCCATTCTCTCTGATCAAAGTAGGTAGAGTTTTTTTTTTTCAATATTTACTGATTTTTTTTCAAAAGAAAACTCTGGTTTACTAATACATTTTATTCTTTGTTCATAATCCTTTTCATTGATTGTTGCTCTGTTATTACTTATCTCTTCACTTTATTATTCTTTTTTCTTTCCTAATACCATTTTTCTTTTCTACTTTCTTAGTGTGGAAACTTAAAACACTGCTTTAGACTTTTCTCCTTTTCTATTTTAGATATTTAATAGTGTATAATTTGCTCTGAGAACTTTTTTGTCTGTGTCTTCAGATTTCTGATGTTGTATTTTCATTTTCAGTTATTTTTAAATTAAAACCATTCTAATTATTATTATGCTTGCTCTTTCTGACCCATAGTTCATGTAGAAATGTTTTGTTCAATTTTAAATTGTTTGAGTTATTTTAACATACATTTCTAATTTAATTTCATTATTACTAGGAAGCATGTTCTAAATCTAGGGAGACCTGTTTTAGGGATCAGTGTATGGTCCCTCTTAGTCTGTACTGCATGTATACTAGAAAGAAAAAGAATATTCTGTGACTGTTGAGTGGAATGTTTTGTAATTTTTAATGATTCAAGTTGGTTCTTCCATATGCTTGCCAGTTTTTTATTTACTTATTTTATTTTTGAGATGAATGTTAAAGATTCCAACTATGATTGTGGATTTATCTACTTCTATTTTTAATTCTGTGAAATTTTGACAGGTCTGTTTTGAAGTTCTGTTACAAGGTGCACATGCTATATTAAGGAAATAAAACATCATCTATTTTATTCAGAATTAAACCTAAGAGAAAACTCATGATCTGTGCAAGGGTGCTTTGGTTACTAGGGTTATCCCATAGGCTGTATCACCCCGTGATGGTTAGTCTCTGTAAGTGCATCTGCCATGTTGGAATGATGATAAGATTGCCAGTGATTCATTTCTCAGAACTCACCCCACATGGTTAAGCAACTCACAATGGAATGTTCAAGAAATTTAGTAGATAACTGAAATCCCAATACTTACATACTCAAAGGACACAACTTTATCCACCAAAGAGGAAATTCAACTGGTAGAGAAACATAAGGATAAATGCTAACTCTTTCCACTAATCAAGAAATATAAAATAAAGTTGACTATGAATCTTCTTTGTCTACTAATTGAGTAATGTATTTTTAAAATTTTAATAATCAGTGCCGGGAAAGGGACAGTGTAATTATGCTCTCAAACAATAATAATGATATTAGTGATTTTAATAATGTATAAATAAATGCAGTTTGAAAATAACTGAACCATATTAATTAAGAACAAGAAAAAGTCTCACACATTCATTCATTCAGCATATTTTTAGAATCCATCACAGTTTGGGCACTGTGGTAGGTGACGGGGACAAAACTCTTATCAGAGAAAGAATTTCTGTTCTCATGGAACTTAGTCATACTTTTGGTATATGTGGAAGTAGATGTTATTTACAAAAAATAATATTGCTTGAAAATAAAACCAAGTTGCTCATATTACATGGGTGAACATGTTTATGATGTCACCTATAACTCCCAAATTCCTTAGAAACCCCTCAACTGTTCATTAACTAAATGAACTACAGTACATCAATATTGTGAAAATATTGTCCATGCACTAAAACAATTGTTATTCATTTGTCAACTGAATAGATGTTTGTCACTCAGTACACGCCCCGGGTTACACCAGACATTATGGATAAAATGACACTCAAGACAAACTCCTTGGAGTTAATGTTCTAAGACGAAAATGCCATATTGTAAGATCTAACATTATTTAGAAAGAATTATGCGAAGTATCTTCTGGCATTATGATTCTAATTTTCACAAAAAAAAATAATTGGGAGAAGAATACTCAGATGCATTAATTTTTTCCGGGTGGTGCAAGATTACCATAAACTTAGTGTCTGAAAGCATCATACACAGGGCTGGGAATGTAGCTCAATGGTAGAGCACTTGCCCAGAATGCATGAGGTCCTGAGTTCAATCCCCAGGACGGCTGAAAACACAGCAAGACCAAAGAACCTCACTCACATCCTTTACCCTGCAGGGTCTGTGGTTCAGGAGCCCAAGTATGGCTTCCTTCGTCCTTGACAGACGTCCATCAAGGTGTCCGGTCTTCATTCTCAGCTGGAGGCTCAAAGGGAGACGTGTTTGCCTCTGTGCTCACTCTGCTGGAGGAGAACTCATTTTCTCCCTGCTGTAGGACTCGCGGGCGCTTGCGCTTCCAGAGCCAGCGCGGAGAGCACGACCCAGCGCAGGTGCACCTGCACCAGAGTCCACTGACGGAAGGCCGCCATAGGAGCCCGGCCTTCCCCACGTGTGTGCCATGATCACCAAAGGTATTCTGTTTACCTTGCCATGGTCTAGGGGTCAGAGACAAGTGCAAGGTCCTGCCCACACCCAACAATGGGAGAAACTGTACAGAACGTGAGTCCGAGGGCAGGGGTCACAGGGCCACCTTAAAGTCTGTTCACCACACCCAATAACCGTAATTCTATTAGGGCTGGGGCATCACAGGTCACTTTCCAGTCTCCACTTTTTATTTTTATTGTAAAAGTGCCCTGCCTTTTATAATTGAACATATTTTAATTTCAAATGCGATAGTCACCTCTCTGTTCTCCCATTTATCCGTTAGTATACACATATTTTCTTAAAGGTGCAATGATTTCTTTTAAAACAACCATTGATCCTTAAATTTTATTACTTTTCCATTATGTCTCTTAACTAATGCAGCAGTACTTCTCTTTTCTGCTCTTTTCACTGGATAAGTACATTATCTTGGTTAGAGTTCATTATCGGCTTTTCCTGAGCTAGCCCTGGAGCACCACCACTTTTAGAAATTTATTTTCTAAGCTTATTGACTCTCTGTGATTATTTAGAGCCAGGTGTGTGTGCAACCTGCTAATGCATGGCACCTAAACACGGGCAGTCAGGAATGGCAAAGGCAGAGGTTTCGCCTGGGCGCATGTTCCTCAGGTGGGAAGCAGAGGAACTATCCCAGAAGCCCAGTGGAAGCAGCGGCCGACTGAACTCACATCTTCCTTCACCTTTATCCTTTGCAGGGATCCTTGGAGCAAGTGGGGGCTGGGCCTATCTAAATCCTGATTATTAACTTACACTCGGTAGACCTTGAGGGTGTGGTAATTGTCATTTTTACAATATTGTGATATTAATCTTAGGGAATATTGAATCTCCAAATAGCCCATGACATAAAGAGACCTTTATGGCTCCGAAGGCGCTGTTATACTTTATTATCTCACGGATCTTCAGATTTAAAGAGTCCTCAATGAGACCTTGACATAATTAAGCCTAATGAGTCCAAAGGAGTTACAATGGTCTATTGTGCCAATAATTTAGACATGACAGGTCTTTGTTGGAAGCAGGCTTTGGTATCCAGTGGAGCCCGTGGGTTGTGTGAGACTGTCAAGTTGAGCTAGATGGTAAACTGTGTTTGTTCAAAAGGCACTTTTGATGCCAAACGTGGAGTTTAAAATTTCAAATACAGGTCTTTTACTTCAGTGAGCCAAGCTTTCAAGGGCAGCTTGGGCCTGAGTCCCCGTGTTCATCCATTCACAGGCAGATATGTCTGCCTTCTCCTCTGTCTGCCGTGCAAGGTGCAGAAATACAGACACGAGAAAAAGAGGCCACGCCCTCAAGGAATCTGGTGTCTGAAGGTCTTAAGAATTCACGGACTGGAACAGTGGGTATAAGGCTGTGACCCACAGGGTGATGCCAGGCTTTGGAATCCAGCCGTGCTCATATGTTTCTGCCTTGCCTGCCGCTGCCGCTCTTGTGCCACAGCTGCAGTGCTGAGTAGCTGCAGCGGAAACTGTGTGAGCCACGTAGCTGGAAGTATTCACTATGTGCACCTTTAAGACAAACTTGGCCCATCCATCCCCAGTCTACAATTTCGACGATCTTGAGGTTATTTCAGTAAATTCCAAATATGCAATAATTAGCATTTTGAGTTCACATAGCTTTGTCATTACCTTCTCATGATTTCATATTTATTATATTTTAATACAAGTCAAATGTTATAGCTAATTCTCCAAAATTTTACTCAGTACCTCTCCTGTTAAGTCCAGAGATAGTCTCTTTGTGTACTTCCTAGAGTACAAGAGGTACTTAATTAACGTTTGCAAGACAGGAGTCTGTTTACATAATGCACGAGAAGGGGGCGGGTTTGTTATTTCCTGCTCCTCACCTGTAGAAGTGAATATCTTTCTTCCCTTGTGCGTAAATTAGGTTGTGACTCACTTCTACCAAATGGCACCTTGGCTGTGAGGTGATGTCACTTCTGAGATTAACTTATAAAAAGACCGTGGCTTCCATCTTGGGTTCTCTCTTTAGTCATTTGGGGGAAGCCACCTGCCACAGAGAAGGTTTCCTGAAAGGGAAGCCGGCTTCTGTACTGTGCGGACATCCAGGCAGCCTATGGAGAAAGCTACCTGGTGAGAAACCAAAGTGTACCAGCAACCCCTAAAAGTGGACTTTCTGTGGCATGCCAATGGCTAGGTGAGTTCACTTGGAATTGAATCCTATTCTTTTTAGGGGATAGGCTGAGATGAGTATGGTCCCTGCCACCTCACAAGACATCTAGAGTCTCAATCTCACAGCTAAGCTGTTCAGATTTCTGACTCACAGACACAGTGTGAAAAATGACGGTTGTCTTAAGTCACTAAGCTTGGCGTAATGAGTTATGCATCAGGAAATAACAAATGGAGGTGGGGTCAACCAATAGGGCGTGAGAGACTGTCACAGCTGCCTCTGTCTGAATTCCTGGCAACGTCTCGTCTCTCAAGTCTGTTGAGTGTTGGGTCAAGGTCCTGAGACTTCAATGCCGTGTTATTCCAAGATTCCCAGGTGTCAGGATCCTCTCCAGTGCTGTGCTGTCCTTACTGAAGGCAATATTAGCTTAGACCTAATTGAGGCATGTATTACTCTCAGCTCCTGCAACTTCGAGCTTAATGATGCTGTCTTGGAACTCCCGTGGTTCATTGCTTCCTTCCCTGTGAGAGGTTTCTGCCAGAGTTAAAAACCACTTCAGAAGACAGACAAGTAGGATTGCAGCTGGCAGTGCTTTTGAGTCTCACATCTGACTTGCTTTCACCATTTTTGTATCCATCTTGCTTGTCATTGTAGCATCCAAGAGTCAGTTGGAGAGTATTATTTGGGATGGTGCCATTCAATGTAGTAGCCCAACAGGTCTACCTTCGCTAGCTAATGACTGGAGCTGTACCTACCTTTCAATCTCTGTGCAATCCCCATGCCCACATGGGATCATGGAGTAGATGGCAGGTCGTCACTCTCCTTTTCTGACAGCCTGGGTCACAGGATGTCTAAAGAGTCTCTTCCAGAAGATCAGCCAGGACCTGGTGTCGATAGGAATGTCCCTCCTCACAGGACAACCCTGAGATGTGCCTTCTATGCCATGATTCCTCAATGGCAAGTTCTGGGACTTTCTGTGCCAAATCCTAAGACCAAACCGTCCTTGGGCCATGCTACAACAGAGATGCAAGCAAAGCTCAGTGAAAACACATGGGCAGGTAAGTACAGCATTGTGTCCAACATGGATCCTGGAATGGAAGAGCATCACAGTGGAAAACCAATGACACCCACATCTGGTCTCCAATTTCAGTGAGCAGTAAGTGCCAATCCAAAGCTGGTTTCCTAGATGTGATCCATGTACCATGGTTTTAATGTAAGGTGTTGAAAAGAGGGAAAACGGTGAGGGTCTTCTGGGACTCTGTATTGTTTCTGCAAGTTTTCTGTCGTGTTTGCACATAGATATCCCACATGTGCAGATTTACTCTGTAACCAGGGCTTGAATATTTCAAAACATGGATTCATTCATGGGAGTCAGGAGCATGTGAGCAGTCACGTGAGGTGGGTGTGGGTAACATGCCAGCCTGAAGTAACAATGTGAAATGTTGGTATCTTCCAACTGCTGCCAGCCTCTGAATGGTGGGGTGTCCTGTAGAACCAGAGCATGCCATACTGTTTATGGGCGAGTCTTGGGGGGATGGACAAAGGAGAGATTGAAGTGATCACACTGCAGGCATGGTGGCCACTGTGGATGCCCGCAACGTGAGCAGAGCTGGATTTGCAAAGATCAAGTCTTTTATAGGCCGTGTTTCCATGCCCCGGTCCAGTGCACACGTATAGCCTCACCTACACAGCGCCACACCTTTTCTTGGGTGACATCCGACTGTTTTCCAGAGGAGGCCCCCATGCTCAGGAAGTCCTCCTTTGGCCCCCACAGGCTGGGTTGGGCACTCCCATCTTTGTCCTTTCTGAGCATTTACTGCCTCTTGTCAAAAGATGGCTCCTTTCCTTTGCCTGTTGTGCCCAGAGGAGTGGAGACCTGCCTCTCCTGTCTGGGCATCCACAGGACCATGCACATAGTGGGTGCCCAGGGATTTTGTTGAAGAAATGATAATGAGTAAATCCAGGGAACTAAGGGGACCAACCAAGAGTCACTGGTGCATAGTTAGGTGACATTCCTGGCTCTCTGTGGGTAGAAATTATTAAGTGAAATGGACACAGTAGCATCCAGATTGATCTTACAAGATCTTTGGGAAAATCTCCCGGGCCTCTAGTGAGTTGGGAGGGAGGCAGGAAGGACTCTTGATGCTCTAAGGGAAACAGGGACAGGCAGAGACCTGTGATCTGGGCCAGCCTCCAGGCACCTCAGCACAGCACCCAGCCACACAGCTTTGGCCTGTGTAGACCTGCTGCCCACCACCATGGTTCAGAAGATCAAGGTCCTCAGCACCCCCAGCCTCTAAGATCTCAGACAGCCCAAAAGTCTATAATTCACACGGATCTGCGCTGGCTCCATCCAACTTTCAGCTCTTTGAAAAGTTTGTCTTAAGAATTGAGACATCACTTTTCTCTTCCCAAAGAAGGTGTATCTTTTCAGGATTCAAAGAGGCCCGAAAAAATGTCCTCATTTTCCTTGACGGACGACATGCTGTGTTCTCCAGGTTGCTGATCGGCAAATGGAAACAGAAGATTTTTCCTTTTTATCCCTCCTCGTTACCCCGATGTGGCTTTTTGGTCTTTCTCCCAATGAAGCCTTGGGTGAGACACTGCATGATGAAAGGGACAGTGGTCTCATGGGCTGTCACAGAGCCGATCCAGGGTTTCACATTTTGATTGATAACTCTGCTTTGTCAGGGACATGTGTATGTAAAACCCTGTGAAATTCAGAGCGAATGTATGTGAAAGATGCATCTGACATTCCTCCTTCATGGAAAGAAAGGCCAAGGTCAGGGGCTGCTTTCCAACATTCTTGAACATAAATCTGGGTTTCTTTTCTGACCTTTCAGTGTGTAAGTGGCAATACTGGTGACAGAGAAAGAGGGTTTGAAGCTCTTCTCTTTTCCCCTCTCTTTAATGCAGCAGCACCCCGTCCCTGTCCCTTTCTGTATCCAGAGCATAAATTAATGCTTCCTTGTTGGGAAAGTGGAGGACAAAGGGAGATTATTGAAAATTACTGACCTCGGAAGCACCATAAATGGATTACACTAAATCTGAGGATTTCCAGGGACAAAGAAGCAAATCCCGGCAGAGACAGTGGCTGCAGATGAGCGGGACCTACAAAGGCTGGGGCGAACCTTAACTGATTTTGAGAGCTGCTCCACTGTGAAGTGTCACCTGCATTCTTGGAAGCTCATCCAAAGGGACATTCCTGTTTGCAGACTGTCACCAGGTTGCTGGAGAACACTGGAGAGCTTCAACCAGTGCAGATGTCAAAACTTGTCCTTGGACACCCGGGAACCCACACAGACCAACTCTCCACGTGTGCTCACTTGCTCGCCCACTGTGTGATGCTCGGTGGGTCCTTTGAACTGTGTAAACCCCAGTTTCTCCATCTGCAAAGTATGTGTTGACTCGCACAGGGTGGTCTTGCATGTTGAAGGAGAAAAGGTGCTTGTCACAGTACTGGGAAAATAACGAGCACCCCTTAGATGTTACCCCTCGTCCTCTCCACCATCACTGGTAGCCACGTGCAGAGGGACATTCTGTGGCACCATGTTTGCTGTGGCTCTCCAAACAAGTGGCCAGAGCTGTCGGATCCTTGAATTTCTCCTTACTCTGCATTAAATCTTCTTTGTCATACTGAACCTTGCCTTCAAGAAAACTCAGCATGGAGCAGATCTTATTTTTTTCTATTTCTTCCTAAAGGGAAGCCAAAACACAGTTTGCCCTTCTCTCAATAGATTGCTGTTTGGACAGCCTCTCCTCCACGCCAGTTTGGTTTCTATTCTGAACATAACTTTATTTTCCCCCATTGAAGGATGCAGCAAAACCCCTCTTTGTGCACAGGCCATTAAGACTGCCCATTCTTAAATTAGCTCAGCAAAAAAGAAGTGCATTTTATAGTCAAGCCAGCAGTAATTGGACACTGTGACTATGAGTGGCCCTTGCGGTGTTTGGATGCGGGCCAAATGTACCTTCTGTCTGTCTCTGACACCGGCAGACAATAGCGGTATTATTTACTGCACCGGCTCTGTGCCTTTCCAAAGGCCAGCTGCGAGAACAAAAGAAGCGCTCACACTCTGCCCAGCCCTACCCTCGACCGGAGGCTCTATCCATGTTTTGTAAATAATTCACCCCACCACCCCAAACCTTGGATCCTCTATTCTTTACTTCTCTCCCTTTGCACTGGCCATGGCTGGAAAGAAAAGACAGATCTCTCCCCCAATCCTTGGAGGGGGATGGAATGGAGGGAGGGGTGGCCAACCTCTCTTTGTTTCCACACCTTGGGATGCAGCCTCCTCGCTATAGACCAGCTAGGAGGAGGAGCAGCAGTGGTACCTGGGAAGAGTTGACAAGGCTCACCTGCCCCTGGGTGGCCGTCCTTCCCAATAATGCCATTTTGAGTTTTTTCTGCAGAGCTTCCTAAAGAAGTTGGTGTTCACCCAGGAAGCACTCACAGGTTGCCCCACTCGAGAGCATATGATCATCATGTTACCAACTGCCTGGGTGTTACACGGACTGAGCAGAGAGTGTCACAATTGATGTGGCTCCTGTTCAGAGACAGAATCTGGGGAAGTGGACTTCACCGGCTGGGATTGTCTAATTGCCATCCCTACCAATGTGGTGCTGCCAGGAAGCAGCTTCCTCAGACATAGGACATGCAGTCTGTGCAAGGGGATAGGCGTCCGAGGTTCCTGAACTGGGCCTGGTCTATGAAGTCCCAGTTGAACCTAAACTGTGCTGCCATCTTGTAAGCAGCAGGGCCTCCATGGAAGCTTCTGTCCGCGGCACCCTGCGGACCCTTGTCACCTTCTCCCACCTTGGACTGTGTTCTCACCCATTCCCAGGACACCCAGCTCCCTGCCCTCTGCTCATGTGCTTGCACTTGCTCTTTCAAGTTGGAGGAGGGGCCTCCCTCTGCAGGCTCAGCCTGAGTGTCTGCCTGCAGAACACCTGACAGCTGGCTCAGTGAAACTCAGAGGGAGGGTGCTGCCAGGCCACAGAGCCACCCTTCATCCCGCTGGGTCCAGAAATCCCACTAGGGGCACTTTCCCAGAGGAGCCACATGGGGATTCAGGGTGGTTCCTAAACTAACGGTGTGAAGCATTTACCTCCCCTTTCCTCATTCTCTTCTCCAACTCCACGAGACAAGCCAGGCAGGCATGTCAGGCACGTTCTAGAGGCAGGTTAAAGGGAGATTTCAAAGACGTTGTGGTAAAACGGGGACAGGTCAAAGCTAAGGCCTTCAGCTGTGCAAATCAAATCCGTAGGCATTTTTAAACACCAGAGCCAGGGGGACTTCACCTTGGCCTTTGCAGGGCTTGACTCTGACGTCCGCTGAGTTCATGCTCTGCACCTGGATTTTTCCTTGTGGTCAGTGCTCCTCCTCCTGACTCGGGTCTTCACCTGTCATCCAACACTTGGATTTTGCTGCAGGTGGGTGATGAATGGGGTCGACCCCCTGCCCCTCCAGACTCTCAGAACCAGACAGGACTTCAGGGACCCCATGTTTTTTCCCTTATTTCTCAAACGGAGAGACTTGGCACTCAGGGAAGTCACCAGTCTTGCCCAAGGTCCCTGGCCTATCAGCGACAGATAGGAACTTGAGACCACAGTGCCCGCCCAAGTTTTCTAAGCTCCTGGGTCTGTTCTCACTGTGCCGTTTTTTCTTCCGGGTTTGTCCTGGAAGGATTTTGACATTTTGAGTGTGGGGACGAGGGCTGTTGGAATGTCACCGCTCCTACTCTGAGAGGAAGCCAATTTCCCCTCAGTTCAGTCCTTGCAAATAGCAAAGTTAATTAATCCCCTGTAAATAAACATTTGCAAACTGCAGCTCAATATAGTACCATCTAGGAAGGTTTCCAAATGTGTTTTGAGATTAGATGAGAAAAGGACCAGAACCCATCATGTGACTGAATCTGCAAGTCGGACCCATTAGTGATTACTGGAGGCTAGAAAGAAGGGGGGAGAAGGGGGGAGTGGGAAGTTGGGTAAGGGGTACCCACACACAGTCTGTAGCATTAATAAGCTCTGGCATTCTTCAGCATCATTTACTTTATGAATAAGTAGAGGAGTGGGGCTCGAAGGTGCCATACGTAATGATGAAGAGATGGAAACCTAAGTGCTGGGCTCTGATCAACACGTGTCACAGGTGTAGATTGCAATGTGACGCTGTACTCCATAAGTATGTATAACGATTCCATGTTAATTGGAAATTTTCTTCTAATATGTAAGGAGATGGAAATGTGAACTACACTGATTTGATCTCTACACACTATATATATACACAACACTGATCACACTGCATCTCACAAGTATGTATCATTAAAATTATAATAAAAAAACTCATTGGCTTCATGGGACATAAAGACACCATAAGGATTCCAGCCCGGCCGTTGTATCACTGAGACTTTTGGCAAGTTGACATTAGTCTTGAGCCCCTATTCGCATATGAAAAATATGTTGAGGTCACTACTCTGAGCATTCTGTTAAATTTGGAAAGAAGAATCACCTGCTCTCTGGAGTGCCCCAAGAGGTAGCTCCCTCTGCTCTCTGTCTATACACCATCCTGCCTTCTAGCTTAGCAGAGCCTGACTATAGAGCTGACCTCCAGGGATGCCCCAGCTTGCAGAAATTACCTTTGGATAATGAAGGTGTTGGGCAGGAGGGTGCAACCAGACCACGTCCAGCTCCTTCTCCGTCTTGATGGCCTCTCACAGACCACTGATTTGCATCATCCCCTCCCCATCTAATGAGCTGTGTGCTCACAGCTAATGAACTAATTACTTCTGGGCAAAATCAGCATAAAGTTGCAAACCTGCTCTCTGCGGCCTCCATCAGACCTCCATTCTTTTGTCAAGTTCGAAAAGCAGGGCAGTGCACCAACTCGGCCAGATTCCGATGACAGGTCGTCACCAGCTGCAGACAGCCAAATCTGCTGCACAATGTGAATTAAAATGTCCCACTGGATGAGAGACATCAGACACGACAGGGACTTTCTAGAGATGCAGGACAGACCTGAACGCATGCTGACCTGCGGGCCTCATCGCTTTTCCAGTTGGAAATACGGCTCCTCTGCAAGGAGAGAATCCCCCCAACCCCAAATGGCTCGATTAGTGGCAATTAAGTGGAGGTGTGCAAATGGATTGCTTTTGATTCAGATGGTGGTGGGCACACTGTCCCTGAGCTCCTGGGAGGGAGATTACACACAAGGTGCATTTTAACTGGAAGGAAAACCTACTCTATTCTGGAACTCCACTCTGGCTGCTTGTCCGGGGAATGCCTTCAAGTGATGTGGTGACTGGCCACTTGCCATGAAGTCCTTTGTTTTTATTCTTTGTTTACTGAGAGGCAAGAACACAGACTTCTGAGTTAGCCTTTCTGGACATGAATCCTCGCCTTGTCCGCATTAGGTGTGGGACAGTGGAGGAGTCACTGAATCTCCTTTGTTTGCCTTCTTTGTTGACACGTGGAAGACGATAGAGCCCAATCACATTGGGGTCACTGTGAAATCTAAATGGACTGGGGATATATGCAACGGTTCTATAAATATTTTCTTAACACCAGGCTGACAGACACCATGGACCTTCATCTAGTCTCCATGTGTCCCCTGGCATTTCCCAGCCTCCCTGGTAATTGGGTTAGGGACAGGTACCTGCGTTCTGACCAACAGGAACTGAGGCCTCTCCATCCCTTAGCCACTACAGCAGCACCGTCGGTGGTCACCCATCCAGAAGCTTCCGTGGGGTAGGATCTTGTGACTGGGCTGGTCTGGGCAAGCGAGAGACATTCATTTTCTTTGCTGCATTTGTGCCACCTTAACAAAGTACCACAAGCCAGCTGCCTGAAAAACGAAGCAAAGGAAATCTCTTCCCTCATGGTTCTGAAAGCTGAAAGTCTGCGCTCCAGGTGCAGATTGACCATGCTCTTTTGAGCCTCTGCAAAGTCCTTCCCAGAATCTCACTGTGGCTGTCCACCTTTGACATTCCAAGCACGTAGCTGCTAGACTCCCACCTCTGCCTGTCGTCACGGGCACCCTCCTCTTATAAGGACACCAGTCACGTTGGATCAGGAGCCACCCGTGTGGACTCTATCCCACTGGCAAAACCTTATTTCCAAATAAAGTCATATTCACAGGCACTGGGGAGTAGGATTTTTGACATATCTTTGTGGCTCACAATTCCACAGAACACCTGTAGCCCCTACTAGTTTGTATAGGAAATAAAATACAAGGCAGGCAGGGGTCCCTATTAGGTAAAGTCAGAGATTTGGGTGTTTGTTTGTAACCGAAGTTTCCACTTACACAGGTAGTTGATGGATGTAAGCCGCAGGCCAAGGTGGGCATGAAATACCCACAAGCCTTCCAGTCCAATTCAGCGCCTGGCAAATAGGAAGTGTCGAGCAAATGGTCACTATTACAGGTGTCACTGCAGAGAGCGAGGATTCTGGTGGTCAAGATGGAACTTTGGGGAGGGGCTGGGGAGACACCAGAGGAAACAGATTAATAATATAAAGGTGCCCGACAGAGAGTAAGAGTGTTATTTTTGGCACAGAGGAGCCGGTTCTCAACTCTCCCAGGCATGGAATGTCGGGCGTGAGGGTGTGGAAGGGTGGGCGGCGGAAGGAGGCCACACCACAAAGGCCGCCGTGTGCCAAGCTACACGTGGAATGCAGGGATCTTAGAAAGTACAGAGGTGTGGACGGCTTTGTCCTCAGAAGGAATGAGAAGCTGCACCTCTCTTACCAAGCTCAAAACAACTGCCATGACTGCTTTGTCACCGGCTGTGGGCTTTGCCAGACCCTGTGTCTGTTCCAGAGTGCTGCCCTGTGGCCTGCCCTTCAGCAGAGAAGTCCCCCTTTCTTCCCCCTTCTCCATGGGCCCTTCATTGAGATTTAGTGTGTCCCTCGTCTGTGTGCATCCTCTCTTATGTAACTATCACTTACATGTTTCTGTACGTGTTTAAATAAAATCATTTGGCAAACACTGAATGTCTGTCAGGAGTCAAATTCTGAGCAGTCAGAACAAACCAGGTTTTCAGAATGCATGCCTCCTTGGGTGTTCGTCCATCATGATGTTCTGCTGGCTGCCCTTTCCCCTCCCTTTCCTTGGCTCGCCTTTCTTGTCCTTCAGTTTTCTCATTGTCCCCTCTAGGAAGCCCTCCTCAATACCTCAGTCATGGCAGATCTCACTGTGGATTCTTCCATCTTCATTGGGCCATACGTGCTGCCAGAAAGAAAACAGGCCAATTCACTTCTGAAGACATTGGAAGGAAGGAGGGGAGAAGGTATCCAACATAGGTGGGTCATCTGGTACTGGCTGGTTCTATGTAAAGTCATTCTCTTGTATCGGTTAGCCCTTTCCACAGTAATGCTGCATAACAAGCAAGTCCATGGGTCTTCAACACATGGTTTTAATCCTTCCAGACCAACAGGTTTGTTGGACCTTGCTTGGGTTGGATGATGGCAGAGGAATAAGGTCAGTGGAAACAGCAAGATAAGAAGCTACACTGACTTCACCAAAGCCAGTCACCTAATCATGCCCAAAGTCGAAGATTGGGGATGCAGGTAAAGGTGAAAAATGGAAGCCAATTGCTCAATTTGCCACACTCATAGAAACAGAGTTGTTTCCATTACATGGTTGAGGAAGCTGCTATCGCAAGAGTGGGAGAGGACTTGCCACCAGAGAAAGGTGGAAAGTGGATTAAAACCTAGGTTTGTCTAGCTCAGTGATCCTCAGCCAGAGGAGACGATCACCCCCAGGCAACCTGGACAGTGTCTGAGGACACGTTTGTTTGTCACGCTGGTGGGCAGGGTGGAGGAGTGGTTGTTACAGGTGCCTAGTGACTGAGGCCAGGAACGCTGCCAGATTCTAAAAACGAGTGGGACAGTTCTCACAGCAAAGAATTACCCCGTGTGGAGATGGAAACACTGATCCAAACTGTGGCTCCTTCCTTCTACCTCAATCCCTTCTGAGACACTATCTGAGTCAGACCAAGTGCAGAGAGTGACCTGGCCCTCGTGAGTTTGGTGCTCTTAGTTTGGGGCTTGACATATTTAATTTATGACTTCCTATGTTCTGTCACTTATTCATTCAACGTGCACTTCGCACACCAGTCATGCCCAAGGCCCCAGACTATCGCACTTTCCCATTGATACTGCGATGTTCCCAAGTGCTGGTCTCTGACTATCTTTATGCATCTCTCTGTGCTGGACACATGTACAATTAAATCTCGCCATGATGGTTTGACTGGCCTAGTGCTGGGCACGTGGGCAGCTGGAGTTCTGGGCCTCACATCAGGGCCATGACCTCACTGTTGAACGTCGGCTGCTCATCAGCTTCTCCCTCCCCGTCCTACATGCTGTCCCCAGCTCCGCATCATGTAACCTGCTTCCTTTATATGCTGCTTAATCATCCTTCACCTATACAAACTCCTTGCCAAATAAAATATTCAGACCACTTCTCCAATGGGGGCTAAAGAGTAATATGTAGCATCTCATTTTTTCCATTAAACCAGGGATGACCATTGTGGGGTTCCTGGAGATAATGATTCAGGACTGGCACTCTGATGTCCCTCATCTATTTGGTCAGTCTGAACTTCACAGAGCGGCCTCATTCTCTCTCTATTTACGTTTGTCCAATACATCTGTCTTTTATTTCATTGACCTGAATGCTTCTACCTGCAGGGCTGCGTATCAGCCCCGATTTTATATTTTTATTTTATAAATGCCTTTTTTTTTCTGCTGCTACTGTGATCTCATTAAAATGTCTTTTAGCTTTTAGACATGAAAGTGGAAAATGGCTAATTAAAATCTGCCTGGTTCTCCTCTGTTGCAAAATGGAGAAATGTCAGGTACCCAGTGAACACACTGAACCAAAGAGGGACCCACGGTTGCTGCTCCAGCCCTTGGAAGCTGCGCACGCCTTAAGAAAAGTTAACAATTGGAACAACTGAGGCGAGCCAGTCCCACGGGCTGCTCTCCTGTCCCCGCTGGGGTCAGAGGTCAGTGAGAGGGACCTTACGAGGCTTTTGCCTGGTAGCAGACTCTAGATTTTAAGTAGTTCTGTCACAACTTTGTCCAGCTATTCAGTGGAATAAGTCTTGCTGAAACTTATGGTTTCATTCAGAGCTATGTGTGTATATATATATATATTGTTTTTAATCAGCATCCTGGCGTAGCAAAGATCTACCTTCTCAAGGGTGTGCTGTCTACCAGGCTGGCACCCTCTGGACTTCACTACAGGCTCCTTTTCATTCCTTGATAGTACCAAGAAGTAGGGTATTAAGGAGGTTTTTTAATTTACTTGTTTCGTTTTTTTAGGTTGGCATATGATTAGGTGCAGGGAAGTGCACAGAGCTCACGTGTAAAGTCCCGTGAGTTCTGACACACAGACACGCCTGTGTAACGCATCTCCACTGAAATTTGGGATATCCCTCTTGTCACAGGAAGCTTCTTTGCACCTTCCCCATCAAATCTTGCTGACCTCCTCCTCCTTGGATGACACAGCTTTGATCTTTCTCTCCGTCAAGTGTCTTTTCCTGATGAGGAATCTGAATAGCAAGTGGCCCTGTCCTATATGTACTCTTTCTGTCTGGATCCCTTCCCTCAGGGTCACTGGGGAGTCACGTTCTTGCATGGCACTAGTTAGCTGAGTGTGGCGTGACTTGTGTATCTGCCCTTCTGTCGATGGACTTTCCCAAAGCCCACGACTTTGGAAACAGTTTGGGGCTCTTATAGATGAAGGGGAGCACATGTCACTTTGTAAGTTTCTGTTGGGTAAATACACAGGAGTGGGGTTGCTCGGGTCTTGGCTGGTGCACGTGGTTTGAACCCTGTGTCCCCTGAAATTCACCTACTGAAGCTTTAATCCCCGGTGTGGTGGTATTTGGAAGTGGAGGAGTAGGAGTAGTGGTTTCACAAGAGAAGCCCCCAGGAAGCGAGGACATACCAAGAAGGTGGCCATGTGCACACCAGGAGGCAGAGTCACTTTGATGGGGGACTTTCCAACCTTGGGAATGTGAGAGCTCATCAGTGTTCCAAGCCACCTGGTCCGTGACAGTTTGCTACCCTGGCTGAGTGTATGAGGAAGTTGTGAGTGATCACTAAGCTCCTCAAAGTCCCGAGCTATGTCACACTTCTGCCAGCGATACACAAGTCTTCCGTCTGGTCCACGTCCTCTTCCACGTGTGGCGCGGTCTCAGGGTTTGAACTTCCTTCTTCTAAAGGGCAGGCGTCTCCGGGCGCCTTAGTTGCCTTTCTGTGCTGCCTGGTGACCTGCACACTTTTTCACGTGCCCGTTGGCCATCGATGTATCTTTTTGTGTGTGAGCTGCACAGTCAAGTCTTTCACCCACTTCCTGCTGTTGAGGTGGAGGATTTCTTTATACCTGTCAAGTCTGAATGCAGCTCTCTACTCAGACAAGGCAGGGAAGATGCACGGACCGTCAGTACATTCTCCAGGTCATGGTTTGGCTCATTTCCTTGATGGTGTCTTAATGAGCCATTTTAAAATATGTTGATGTCTGAGTTTTCAATTTTTTTAGAACTTTGTTTTATTTTGATTGACAAATAATAATTGTGCAAAATTGCAATACAGGATCTTGCTCATCTGTGCACTTTTAAGCAGTTGGTCTTGTAGGACGTAGAGCACAATAGTGTTTCCTGGAGGCGGGGAGGGTGGGTGAAGGGGAACGAGAAGAGCTTGGTCCATGGGTTCATTTTGTTTGGGTTTGGGTAGTACTTTTGTGTGTTAAGAAATCACTGCCTGTCCCAAAGTCATACTTGCCTATTTTCTTCTATGAGCTCTGTAATTTTAGCTTTTGTGCGTGTTCCAGCCTACGATTCATCGCGATTGATTCTCGTGTGTGAGAGAAGGGTTGTGTGACCGAATGGCGGAGGTTCATTCTCATTTTGGAGGCCTTTGTTCAAACTCCTTTGGAGGCATTGGCATATATATTGCCAACATTTTTTTTTTTTCTTTTTTGCCTTTTAAACTGCTGAGGATGCTGAGGTAGAAACTAGTGCCACCGTTTTGCTGAGATCAGGCAGGTAGCAAGTGACGGAGACTGGATTAGGGAGTTTCGCTGGGCAGCACGTTGGTTCCTCCATCACACTCTAAAGGGGAGTGGTCAGCGGGCCTCCCGGGGTCAGTGAAGCCCAGGACTTGGAGGTGGGGGCAGCGTTTGCAGGAATCTGACGATTCAGAGACTTCGATAAAGAATACTAGTTAAATGGCCAGTCAAGATCATGGGTTTTCTATCCCGAAGGACCTGGTGTGATTGCAGTTTATATATTTGAGGGAGGATGTGGACTCACTTTTAGTAAGTCTTGTTATAAAAACAACTGGTGACTCACTCAGACCCACCTCTGTCACTGCCCTAGTCCCCATTAGTTGGATTAAAAGAGAGGACAATTGTGGGAGGGGGACAATTTTGGGAGGGGAGGTAGGCCACAGGCCAGATCTGCCCATCTCCCAGTGCGTGCTTGAATTGGAACTTCACTTTTTGCCCCACAAGTATACTCAAGGGTGATTAGGCAATCAAAACAAAAACTGAAGTTAAAAACAAACAGGCTGATGCAAACTTAGCAAGCACCCATTACACGCAAAGACCTGGGTAAGTGGGAAGTGGAGAAAGACATTCCCTCCTCGGGATCCGTGGTCAGGATGCAGGACACGCCTGTCCTCCATCAGGGGTGCAGAGGGAGAGTCTGGACGGGGAAATATGTGCCTGAGTGAGTACATGTCTGACAGAACCCCAGGAAATCTGAAGGGGACAAGGAAGACGTGAGCAGAGCGGGCGACTCCATGCAAGGCCCCGAGACGTTTGTTGAAGGGATGTGGTTTGGTCTCCAGGGCGCGTCACAGTTTGCTGATCAATTCTCAGCTGAAACAGTTCCACCTGCGGTGTGATGTCAGGGGTCAGCTCCACCACAGGGGTGTCTGTGGCTCTGCGACATTTCTGCCCTCGGCCAGGCACCGGCTTGTCCCTCCTGGCACAGCTGGAGCACATGGTAGCGTCTGGCTTTACTAACCCGTGAAGGGTTCTTGTTTTGGGGAAGTCCGGGGGGAACCCCGTGAGTCCTGTGTCACACAGATGCCGGCCTTTTCAACCCCTGGCCCTGAGTCCACAGCTGGGATCATGAGGAGCCACTCCAGGGCCAGGGTGCGGCTCCCACCCAGACCACAGGGCCCTGGGCTCGTCCCCAGCATTGCCATCAACAAAGCACAACAGGGTGTCATTCCAAACCCAGCTCCTCCTGATTTAGGCAGCATCTGTCACAGTCCCTGATGTCTCCTCTTCCCTCAGCCTGCAGTCCAGGACGCCCTCAGCGGCTCTGCTTCCCCTCCCGCAATACTCTCCTGGGGCCCTGGGATGCTCGGCCCCTCTGCCAACCCAGTGACCCTGTCTTCCCTTCCTCATTTTGATATATTCTTTTCAAAAGTTCCATGTCCGTTTCACAAATGAATTCCCATTTTCAAAATCCCAATAACTCAGGGGACCCTATCCTGCTGATGTCCCAGAGGAGCTTCCTGGAGCAGGGAGAGAAGGCGGCAGAGTCCACACTGCAGGGTCTTGGCTCGGGTCCCCTGACCTGCCGTGGGACCTGCTTAACCTCAGCCTGTTTCCTTAGGTGAAGAAGGAGGGGACCCTATTTCCCCCTCAGAGGATTGGTGGGAGGACGCGAGGCAGTTCACAGCTCCTGGAAGGATTTTTGGCATGGGGCGAGTCTTCAATGAATGTGACTTCTCATGATTAATCTTGTGAGTATTTTCTAGTCATTTGCGAAAGCATTTATAACTAAAAATATAATTTTAACATAAATTGGCCTACCTTCTCATTATTATATCTTTCCCCCACTTATCTTGGAACTCTTTCCACATGGATATCTACCTCATCATTTTTACTAACTGTATAAAGTTCCATGCAATTATTCCATAATTCATTTATACCTTGTCTCAGTGGACATCTCATCTTAAAAATGTGTTTTGCTTGTTATTATTTGATAAAAAGAAGTAAACAATAAAAACAGAACAATGGACAGAGGACAAAGACAAGACCATAGAAAACCTACCAGTGTTCACAAAGATATGAAAACACATAATCAATTTACCAGTAATTAGGGAAATGAGAATAGATACCATAATGAACAGTGGTGTTCCCCAAGTGATATAAGTGGGGGAAAATCATGTAATTATTGTAGCCTCTCTGCATGCAAAAATACGTTTTCCTTATTGGTTTGTAAACATCTTTATATATTACAAATATTGATAATTTTCCATTTGTGTTGCATTTATTTATCTTACACTCAGATTTGCTTTTTAATTCTGTAAATGCTGAGTTTTAAATAGTTATAGGTGCCAACTTTTATATAATGATTTCCAGTTTGGGGGTCTTATTTAAGAAGCTTCTCCACATCATAAGGTTGCAAAACTATTATTTATTTCCTACCAATGTCTTGAGAGCTGATTTGCATACAATGGGCTTTGTAATCCATTAATTGTTTGTTGTATAAAGGAGGCTGGTAGTGATCTAATAATGTTTATCCAAAGGTGAGCATCACTAAGCTCTTTATTAAGATTCCATCATTTCCTTAGTGGCCTGAAATATCAGTTTTGTAACAGAGGCCACTCTTTCCCAAGTGTTACCTTAAAGATCCACATGTAGATTCCACAGTGATAGTGGTGTGCGGTTTTGTGTGATTCTGCGTACAGTTCTCTGCCTGTTGGATCTGGAAGGAGCATTTCGTGTTGGGCTTCTAGGGTGAGTTGGGATGTTTCCATCTTGTTTATTGTTTTGGCACAGTTAATAAAACATAGGGATTTTCCCTTCACCCACTTGATGGAGGTGAAATTTAAATACAATAAAATGAATGCCTTTAAACTCTTTTCATTTGATAAGTCTTGAGATTCACTTGTACTCATTTAAACCCTAGTACTACCAAAATAAAATAGAAAACTTCATTTTCCTCCCAAATGTTTTTGTCAAATCCCTTTGTAGTTAATTCCTCAGGGCTTGGCTATTCATTTATCATTCTGCTTTTATTTACTATAACTTAATTTTGCATTTGAAAGAACATCACATAAATGAAATCATAATAGGTATAGTCTTTTGTGCCTGCCCTTTTTAACTCAGAATGTTGTTTTTCAATTAATTGATGCCGTGGCTTACACAAGCACTATGCTTCTTTTCATTGCTGAATATTATTTCACTGCATGGATGTATCACAATTAGCTTATTTACCTGTTGATGGGCATTTGGATCATTGCCAGGTTCAGGTTATCATAAATAAAGGAACTATAAATATTTTCATTCAAGTCGTATGTGCACATATGTTTTCATTTTGTTTGGGCAAATTCCCAAGAGTCAGATTGCTAGGTCACATGGTAAGTGAATCCTTAACTTTGTTTGAAATCATGAAATTATTTTCTGAAGTTTTCCACATTTCACATTTCCATCACAGGTGCATGTGGGTTTCCATGGCTCCATGTTCTTGCCCATCACTGACATGTCAATCTTTCTAACCTCAGCCACACCTGTGGGCATGTAGGAGTACGCCATTTTGGTCTCAGTTTGCAATTCCTTGATGACTAATGATGTCACATGGTTTTGGGCTGTTGGAAGATCTTTTGTTGAGTGTCTCTTTGAACCTTTGGTCATCCTTTCCTAGGCTGTTTATCTTCCTAATATTTGGTGGTGAGGATTCTTCGTATATTTTGCATATGAGTCACTTGTCACGTGTATTGAAGACATTTTCTCCCAGTCTGCTCTTGATCTTTCCATTCCCATAACTGCTGGTTCCAAAGAGGGAAAGATTACAACTTTGATGAAGGACATGAACTTTGTGAGAGATGACTTTTGAACTATTTTGTTTTTATTCTTCTGGATCATCTTTTACATTGCCTTATTTAATTTTGCAATTTATATTCTTCTTGTTAATCATTCATTGCCTAAGTTTTTCAAATTTATAATGGCAATAAATGTGTAATGCCATTTAGAAACCTTTTTCAATCCCATAATTATTATATAAACTCTTATTCCTGATGTAGCTTTTTTTCTGTCTTCTTTTTTTCTTCATTTTGGATTTCTTGGCAAATCGAGATCAATTTTTTTCATCTAATTTTTTAAATTAATTCCTTTCTTTTAATTTTTAGATTATTTTTATGATACTTTTAGGATTTTAAGTTAAAATCTTCATTTGCCTTTTTCTAGTCTTTATTTTCTAATAAATGTAGTTGTGACTGGAAGTTGTTTCTTAATTTATCTTTGTTCATATTTTAAGGATTTATGTTATATTCTTTTTATTTTATTTATAGCTAAAATGTTTTTATTTTCTGTTTTAATACCTCCTTAAACTAAAGAGATAGTTTTTCAATTCAAAGTGAAAACTTTCATTTTTCCTATTGCTCCTATTCTTTAAAAATGCTATACTCTGATTTTTTCTCCCTATTTTCTGCTTCTATGAATATATTAATTTTTTATTTGACACATTGTATATGGTCAAGTTCATTTTCTTTATCAGAGGAATTTGAAAAGACTTGTATTTATTTTCCATTTGGCACTGCACGTTAACGGTGTGTTCAATTTTTTTTTTCTGTATTTTTACTTATTTTTGTTTACTTGATGTGACATTTGATCTCAGAAGAATGTGTTAAAAATCTTCTATTATGATTTTGGATTTATTGGTTTTTCGTTGCATTTCCGACAGGTTTTGTTTTATGTAGTTGGGAGTTTTGTTACTAGATGTGTGAATGTTCTTCTTGATGGAGTGTAATATTTAATAATATTGAGATCCCTTTTTGTCCTGTTTAATATTTTTGACTTGGAGTCTATGTTGTCTGATATATATTTTTCTTCACCTCTTTTATTTAAGCATTTGCTGGCTTCTCTTTTTCCATCTGTCTGTTTTCAGGCTTCCCCTGTCATTTTCTTTTAGGGGCATGCCTTATAAACATATCGTAGCAGGATTTTTGTTAAATTTTTCTTTTTAAGATCCAGTCAGAAAATCATTATCTTTTCATAGGGGTATTTGACCCATTCACATTTATTGTAATTATTGGTATTGTTTGATTTGACAAGGCTCTTAATTTCCATTTACTTTGATTTCTTTTGCTTTCTCTTACTCCCCAAAATCTGTCATGTTGGTTGAGCCTTCTTCAGGCTCCTATTTCCCCGAGGGTACTAAAAGTATGTTTTTTATTTTAAGCAGTTATGAATTCATAATATGAAGAAACTAAGAACAGTTTAATGGACCACAGTCTATCATGATAAGTGAAGGAAAGAATTTTAAGGACAAAGAGTTGTTGTAGCCCTTGGGATCACAGTTGACTGGTAAGAAAGCCTCAGTAGGTTTTCCATGACGGATTCCTGTGAAAGCACCTGCCGAGTCTCTGGAGTGTACTGTGAGCTCCTACCTCCAGGAGCTGGGAAGTGAAAGACTAGGAGCGAGACCCAGGGTGATCCTCAAGGTACGCACTGCCTTGGGAGAAGCAGGTGCTCACGTGCTCTGTGATCTGAGCGAGTCTGAGTCAAGCTCGGACTGCAGGAACCCCAGGAGGAGGGTGGAGAGGGTGCAGTGAAGCTGTGGGTTCAGAGACGGTCCCATGAGCGCTGGGTAGAGTGAGCGCAAAGGACACTGAGCATGTGCCTGGGCCACGCTTGAGGTGAGAGCCTGCAGGTCTTGGTGCAGAAGTTGCAGGGACATCCCAGCGGCCCTGAGGTGTTCCTTCAGCCCTTGGATAACCATGTGGCCAAATCATGGGCTGGATGTGCAGAGGAGTGAATGTCACTGAGTAGAGAATGGACTTTCGGGGGCCTGAGAGCACTAGAATCAGTATTTGGCCTCCTCTGTGGTGGGAGAAGGTAGGCATATGGAGCTTGTCTGATATTTGAGCTAGTCCTTGTTAACAGGGAAGGTGACCAGAGGAAACCCAGGTTTTCTTGAAACTTCCCTATCACCAAGACACTCCATGCCATGCCCCACTGGATTCCCACAGCCCTCCTGCCTCCTGGGTGGGCCTCTTACCACAGGGGAGATTAGGAAGTGGAGATCCAGGAGGGTGGGGCTGCTAGCTCAGCAGCACAAGGTTGGGGATTGATCCCTGCAGTTCAAACAGAGGACCAGCTGGAGAACAGGGAGGCTGAAGGGGAAGCTCTGGGCACCTTGAAAATGTGCTCCTCCGCCCACCATGGCCGAGTAACCTCCACAGCAGCAGCCCTGCAGGATTCTCCATGGACAGGTAGTGTTTCCTCAGCAGCCTTTGGAAGAAGGGACGGAAGCAGGCTAGGTGTGGAAGGGCCTAGGCCCTCCACGAGACCACAGAACCATGGCAATAAGTCACCGGCCAGCTTGTGCATGCAGCCCACTTAGAAACCCCTGCAAATGAGGGACAGGCTGTCTGCTGGCCACAGAATAATGGGCCTTCCCTTGAGGCCCCTCCTCTGTGAGCGCCCTGCCTCACCACTGAGTGGCCTGAGTAGCCAGAACCAGCAGAGCTCGGTTTTGATTTTCCCACTTCCAGGTAGTTCATTTGGCTGTCTCCACAAACCAGACAGCCCCTTGTCACACAGGGAGGGTTCTCTGCCCCAGTTCTCTCTCTGGGTTCCCCTTGAGGTGGAAGTGGATACCTACCTCTTACAGATCGCCTGGACTGCAGCAGGCCCTCTGCACACCCGCTCCAGTCAGTGAGTGAGAACTGAAGAAACTGATATTCTGAGACGTGACGTGAGTACAGAGCTGCCACCGCCCACCGGCTTGTGCCTGCCTGTGGCCCAGGACTCCTGAGGAGGCCCTCCTCCCTGCCCACTGCTCTCCACAGTCTCCTCTGCAGGCCCTGTGGCGGTGTGTGGAGCTCCTGATCCACAACACTTCCACATGGCCACACTAGCCGAGATCCCTGGCACCTGCAATGGGAGAAGCAGCCTGAAGCTAGAGGTGGAAGGGATGGCGGTGGACAGGCATCCTGGAAGCATGAACTTGTATGTGGCCCGTGTAGCCCTGAAAACAGGACACACAGGGACCACTACCAATTAAATAATGGGTCTCTTTATATTGGGACTTTGCCTATGAAGCTGCAGATTTTCAAGTCATGTTCTGGGAGAGATCAGCTGCTTCTAGTGGCCATAAGATTTAATGCTTTATGATCCAGCATGAGCAGGTTCAGTAACACCAGCAGAATCATTAAGGAGTTTAATGCGCTTTCAGATTCTCAGCCATGTAAACCTGCTTGAGTTCCAATGACTAAAGGGATGCATTTACCAGAGGATACCGAAACACCTTCTGATTACTAGTATATTATTTCATTCTCAATTATGGGAATCGCCAAAAGCATCTTTCAAAGAAAAACTGCAGCTAGAGAGCGATTGTGGATTAATAGTAATAATATTAACAATAGCAATAATAACTAAAAAGGCTCAGTGATAAGTCCATACAAACAATAGTCGTCACTTTCCATTCCATCCTTCTACTTGATTCACATGACAGTCCCAGGAACTAAGGAATATTGTTCCCATTTTAAAAATGAAATTAAAATACTTAGAGCAATTACAGATAAAGGAAGGCTGAGTCATGAAAAATATGCTATTTTTGGCTCTGGCTGCATAGGCTAAGGGAAGAACCGTGTCACCCACAAGAACATTCTCATGTGTGGAGATCTGTAGCCAACACTGACTCCCCCAAAATACCCACCTCTGAACTCTCAGGTTGTCTGGACTACAGTACACTATTGGCTCCAGGGACTTGTGGGGACAATCAGGTATCTTCAAATCCATATGCCAGCCCTGCATGCTGTGACCTCCTCTTTGACAGCAGGAAGCTCAGGAATTTCCTCCCACTGGGTCTCAGCTTCCTTGGCAATGCTGACAGGTATCCATAAGGCAATCTTTCATTGCTTTAAGATTTTAAAATTTGTTATACATGACAGTTAGAAAGCATTTTGATACATCATACATAAATGCAGTGTATCTTCTCATTCTTCTGGTTGCACATGATGTAGAATCACACCGGTCATGTAAACATATATATGCACATAGGGCGATAATGTCCAACTCATTCTACCATCCTTGCTACCCATATACCCACCCCCTATCCTTTGCTACCCTTTACCTAATCCAAAGAACCTTTATTTTTTCCCTAGCCTTGCCCCCCTTATTGTGAATTAGCATCCACGTATCAGAGAAAATATTTTGGCCTTTAGTTTTTGGAGATTTACTTATTTCACTTAGCATGATATTCTCCAGCTCCATCCATTCACCAGCAAATGCCATAACTTCATTCTTCTTTAAGACTGAGTAATATTCCATTGTGTAAATATACCACTTTTTCTTTATTCATTCATCTGTTGGAGGGCACCTAGGTTAGTTCCATAACTTAGCTATTGTGAATTGAGCTGCTATGAATATTGATGTGGCTGCATCACTGTAGTATGCTGATATTAAGTCCTTTGGGTGTAAACCAAGGAGTGGGATAGCTGGGTCAAATGGTGATTCCATTACGTGTCTGAGGAATCTCCATACTGCTTTCCAGAGTGGCTGCACCAATTCACAGTCCTACCAGCCGTGTATGAGTGTGTCTTATAACACACATCCTCCCCAATACCTGTTGCTGTGTGTGTTCTTGATGATTGCCATTCTGAGTAGAGAGAGAGATGAAATCTTAGAGTAGTTCTGATTTGCATTTCTCTGATTGCAAGAGATGTTGAGCATTTTTTCATACATTTGTTGATCGATTGTATTTCTTCTTTTTTTGAAACAATTTCATATAAACAGATTCTCACACAAAGAAGTAGCACACGTACAGAGCTCCCAAATTAACAGTAAGGTGGACCCTTGTCATTCTTTTCTGCGCTGCGACAGAGAATGGGGAAAAGAAGATTCCATTGTTTTCTTAACTGTTTCCACCTCTGCGGTCAATTATTCAAGTAGCATTTCTATCCCTTTGCTGGTACTCTTGATTTTTTTCCAACATGGGAATCAGGCTTTTCAGTCCGTTTTGACTTTGTTTGCAACTTCTTGGTCAGAACTCTGCAGAAGGCTGGAAAGAATAATGGCACCTCAATTTACACTAGCCCAGGACTTCAGGATCTTCATACCAACATGTCTGAAGTGTCTGTTCAGTTCCTTAGCCCATTTATTGATTGGGTTATTTTGTTGTTGTTGTTGTTGTTGAGTTTTTCAAGTTCTTTATATATCCTGGACATTAGTGCTCTATCTGAGGTAAAGGTGGTAAAGATTTTCTCCCATTCTGTAGGCTCTCTCTTCATGTTATTATTTCCTTTACTGAGAAGAAGCATTTTAGTTTGAATTCATCCCGTTTATTGATTCTTAATTTTACTTCTTGTGCTTTAGGAGTCTTGTTAAGGAAGTCAGTTCCTAAACCAACATGATGAAGTTTTGGTCCTACTCTTTCTTCTATTAGGTCTCTATTCTAGTGCCTAAGTCTTTGATCCACTTTGAGTTTTGTGCAGGATGAGAGATAGAGGTTTAGTTTCATTTTGCTACATATGGATTTTCAGTTTTCCCAGCACCATTTGTTGAACAGACTATCTTTTCTCCAATGTATATTTTTGGCATCTTTATCTAATATGAGATAACTGTATTTATGTGGGTTTTTCTCTGTGTCTTCTATTTTCTACCATTGGCCTACAAGTCTCTTTTGCTGCCAATACCATGCCGTTTTTGATATTATGGTTCTGGTGTATTGTTTAAGTTCTGGTATTGTGATGCCTCCTGCTTCACTTTTCTTGCTAATGATTGCCTTGGCTATTCTGGGTCTCTTATTTTTCCAAATGAATTTCATGACTGCCTTTTCTAGTTTCATGAATAATGTCATTGAAATTTGAATAGGAATTGCATTGAATCTGTATAGCACTTTTGGTAGTATGGCCATTTCGACAATATTAATTCTGCCTATCCAAGAGTGTGGAGTTCTTTCCATCTTCTAAGGTCTTCTTCAATTTCTTTCTTTAGTATTCTGTAGTTTTCATTGTAGAGGTCTTTCATCTCTTTTGTTAGATCGATTTCCCAAATATTTTATTATATTTTTGAGGCTACTGTGAACAAGGTAGTTTTCCTAATTTCTCTTTCTGTGAATTCATCCCTGATGTGTAGGAACATGTTTGATTTATGGGTGTTAATTTTCTATCCTGCTACTTTACTGAATGCATTTACTACTTCTAGAAGTTTTCTGGTGGAATTTTTTGGATCTTCTAAATATAGAATCATGTCATTGGCAAATAGTGATAGTTTGAGTTCTTTTTCTATTTGTATCCCTTTAATTTATTTTGTCTATCTAATTGCTCTGACTAGAATTTCCAGGACTATGTTGAATAGAAGTGGTGAAGGAGAGCAGCCTTGTCTTATTCCAGTTTTTAGAGAGAATGCTCTCAATTTTTCTCCATTTATAATGACGTTGACCTTGAGCATAGCATAGATAGCCTTTACAATGTTGAGGTATGTTCCTACTATTCCTAGTTTTTCTAGTGTTTTGAACATGAAGAGATGCTATATTTTGTCAAATGCTTTTTCTGCATCTATTGAGATGATCATGTGATTCTGGTCTTTATGTCTATTGATGTGATGAATTACATTTATTGATTACAATATGTTGAACCAAACTTGCATCCCTGGGATGAACACCACTTGAGATCACTTTTTAATATGTTTTTGTATATGATTTACCAGAAATTTATTGAGAAATCTTGCATTATCTGGCAAGGATCAGCCAAGCCTGGCCCAGCTCAGAACTGGTTATTGTTTTAAGTCACACTGAGTTTCGGGATGTTTGTTACACAGCAATAGTCAACTGATTTAGCATCTTTTTCAACTACCTTCCTTGGGGCTCCATGCCCTTTCCTGCAAGCTGACCTCAGATGGACCTCCTCTGATGCCAGAACTGGCAAGCCCAGCCCCTGTCTCCTGGTATGTCTGCTGGCCTCAGCCCACACTTCTTCCTGGATGCTCAAGCGGGCCTCTCTTTCCCTGCCTCTGTGCCTGCCCACCATCTGCTCTGCCATCCCCTCTGCTAGGATGACGCTCACTCTGGGCTCTCTCTGCAATGATTTTCTCCATGGCTCACCTTCCCTATCAGATCGAGCCCATTAAAGGATAAGACCTGAGCTTCAGGCCTCTCAACCCCGCAGCACCGGAGCCAGAAAGGGATGTGTGGATGGACCTGTGAGTGATGACTCGCTGGGAGGGAGGGAGGTGCGGATGGACCTCTGAATCCCGGGGCTGGCGTTGGCTGAGGGCCTACCATGGACTGCACGTCCTTTATCCTGTTGGATGCTCAGCAGGGGGACTCGAGTGCAAGGACCATTGCCACTTACAGATGAGCGACCCAAGCAGAGCTGCCACCAAGTTGCCTGCACAGATGGTCAAGCTAGTATTGGAAGCCAGTCTGCTGGGCTGCAGGCCAGTGGTGGAACCTCCAAGCCACGCTGTCTCATAGTACAGGACAGGACAGGATCCAGAAGGGGCTTCAGGGTGGTGCCAACAAGGGGTCTGGGGAAGACTTGCTACTTGAGGTGGGAGTGAGCATTTGTGCAGGTGTGGATGAGTGACCCAGGCCGACGGCCACTCACTGAGGGAAGGGCCCTAGGTGTGTGGATGCACTCACGGATAAGGGTGTGCAGATGCGCACGTGGGTCCACACGCGGACGGCTGGATGAATCCTGAGCCCTGCAGGGAGACTGTGCTGCTGGGCACAGGGGCAGCCGGCGGGGTCTCTGGTCACCAGGCCCAGCCATGCTTTGCTGTTGCCACTGCACATGCAGCAGCTTCCTTTCCAGAGCTGCAAATTCAATTTCCCAAAATAGCTCCTGAGCATACACGGCACAGAGGCGGCAGGCGGGGCTGCCCACTCCAGAGGCAGCGAGGAGCACTTTAGAGGCTCATTAGAATCAGCAGACGGATCTTGGCACAGGCTGTTGTCTCTTCTTACAGCTCCTGACTTTCAACAGGCCCTTGGCTTCCCCTTCCCTGGGTCTCCACCTCTGCAGGAGGCTTAGCTTGAGGAGACAGCTTGCCATTCGATGGCCTGCTGAGATCTGCTGCCATCCACCCTACCGCACCCAGCTGACTTCCCAGCTCTGCAGGGCCTCCTGCACCTATAACATCGAGTCTGAGCCCTTAGCCAGCCTCCCAAGTCCATTGGCTCCCGACGGTACCCTGCTGCTTCAGCTTTGGTTTACCCAGTCTCTGCCCTGCCAGCATGGAGCATCCTCTGGGCTCCCACGGTGCACCTCCTGGAATCTTCTGGAATCTGCCACCCAGCCCTTCCCGGTCTAGCTTCCTGTATATACTCAGGTCATCCCCAGGGAAGCTCATCTCCCTGCGGACCTGGGTTGATGGGAGCCGGCTGCTGGGCTTCCTGCCTTACAGCTACTTATTACCACGCCCGCTTCCACACTGAGCTGGGAGCTCCTTAAAGGCTTATTTATATTTGTATCCTAGCTCATTGATTGCTGTTGAATATGTGCATTACGAGCTACAATTACTGATCGTTTTATGACAATTATTGTCTGTTTCTTTCCCATGGAACCGAGGGCGTGGCCTCTGAGCTTGTGTATCAGCTAAAGCCTGTTTTACATCTGGCTTCCGCCACTCACCCTGTGGGCATAACCCAGTGGCTGAGCCTGGTTCCAGCCCAGTCCAGCCAGAGCCCAGCTGAACAGCCCCCTGTGCCTGCGCTTTCTCCTCTGGAGAGTGGGAATGACGCTGTCTATCACACGGCACCCATGTGGAAGTGTACAGTAAATAAGTAAAAAGTGTTTGACTTGTACTGATGTTGGGACTGTTTTTTGGTTGTTTGTGTGCTGGTCTTGGACATACCAGTGACACCCTCTACCACTGAACCCCATCCCATCCCTACAGCAGTCGTTATTCTGCAAATGACAAACCAGGGTGAGGGTTTGACTGTTGGCTTCTTATTAAGTGCGGCCCTGGGCTGGCTCTCAATACTTAACAGACAGGTCCTAGGGAGCGGCCACTGCTATTCCTCTGCCCCACGTGGTGCATGTGGACACCTCCTCTCAGAGCTGCAGGCCGAGGCCACCCAGCACCGTGGCGTTAGGCCGCCCCTCACAGATGAGGCTGTGCGTTCAGGAGGTGTGCGCCAACATCGTCTCCACGTTAGTGCTGAGCTTCCTGCCGCTGCGGGGAAGCTGCGGGGCTCTCCGGGCGCTTTCCTGTGCCTGGCAAGGGCAGGCTCATTCCCAGGACCTGGGCTCTCTGCTCCTGGCTTGCATGGCTGCGGGGCGTTACGGGCGTCGCCAAAGCCTTCCTCTAGGCCACAGGCTCATTCAGGGATGCCCCCGGTGCTGAGAGGTGCTCAGATGTCCCTGTGTAGCAACTTTTTCCTCAGATGGCTCACAGTTGGTTGAAAGGTGACATTCTTTTGTGATAATTTACTTGAAGGTCCTTAGAACCACAGGCTTTTCACAGGAAGGAACCAGCGAGGTGACATTCACACACTTTTTTATGCTGCAGAAGCACACCGAGACCTGAGACCCTGGGAGGATCTGACGGAGGGCGGACACCCGTTGGGCAGCGCCAAGGCCTGAAGAGTGGGCAAAACAGACCTAACAGGTCCCCCTAAAGGGCCCTCCCACCTACTCCCTCTGACCCCCAATGTCAGCTGTGGCCCCGGATTAGGAGACAAGCTCCAAGTCCGACTGTCACGCAGGGAGAGTGGGTTTGTTTGCCCAGGTACTCACTTGGCATCTGGTCTGGGCCAGGCCTCATACTGGGTGCTTATGGGGACGACCACATGAGGCCACCCGCAAGGTGCTGTGTCCACAGAGGGTGGAGGACCAGTGAGTTGGTCAGCTGTGCTGGGTGACTTGGGCTGTGCCAGGGGAAAGGCCAGGAGGTGGGGGGCATGTAGGACACCCAAGTCGCTTCCCACAGGAAGGGCCCCGAGGGTGTGCAGACTGAGCTGAGCGTGACCGAGCCCGGGGGGAGAGGCTCAGGGTCCTGGGCGCACAGCCTTCCCACACCCCGTCCTGGGGAGATAGAGGGAGAGCTGCTGCTGCCCATCTCTGCTGGCCCTGGAAGTGCCCGGAGGTCCTGCTCTCTCCTGATGCAGCCCATTTGGAAAGCCAGGCACGAGAACGGCTGCGTGTTACACACATGATACTTTTAGCGATACACTCTAACAGCCAGGACATTCTCAACCGGCTCCTTCTGAATGTGCGCAGTGGCCTCTTGTTCTGGTCCCAGGTGCGTGGCTGGCAGTGCGGAAGCCCTGCCTCCGTGAATGCCAGAGCCTTCAAAGGAATGTTCTGGAAGCAGCGAATTCATCATTGGAGGGAGTTTCCTGGTGGCACTTTGAGCTGCAAGATGGGACTTGTGCTGCTGGCCCTGTGCCAGCCTCTTCTTCCCCCAGGTCTGCTGCAGCCGCCCTGGGCCCCTTCCAGCTGACCAAGGTCCGTCTTCGTCTCCGCTGTCGCTGCTCTGCCCTCAGGGGAGCCCGGCCTCCAGCGTGGGCAGAAGTTCTCTCTCTCTCTTTTTTTTTTTTTTTTTTTGCGGTGCTGGGGTTGAACCCAGGGCCTTGTGCTTGCAAGGCGAGCACTCTACCGACTGAGCCATATCCCCAGCCCCCAGAAGTTCTCTTTGTGTGGCAACCTCCTGCTCCGCTCCCCAGGAACAGCCTCTCCCGAACACCGAGGTATTGACCTGGCCTGAGTTTCTGTGTAAGCTTCACAACTATTACATTACTAGTTTTGTTTTATTTCTGATTCTAAAATCAATGTGTCGAAGAAAATTTGGACAACACAGAATTTCAAGAACAAAAATCTCCTGGACACTCACAACCCTGAGGGACCCGCCACTGATCGGCCAGGGCCACTGATCTGAGGTCCGAGGAGTCCCTCTTCCTCTCTAAGCCCCGTCCACTTGGCGCCCCTCGGAAGGCAGGGGTGGCTTCTGACCTTGGTCCTGTGGTGACCCTCAGCAATCAGCTTCGTGCTGCAACCTTTCTCTCTTGGGGTAAAGAAAGCTCCATTCTGTCCAGGCCCATGGCATAGCGAAGGATTGCCCCAGCTGTCAGCTGGCCCGTGCCCCTGGGCACCCAGTCACTTCTTACAATGAAGGAGAGAGAGGAAGAAGGAAGGAAGGCAGGTATCAGTGGGAGAGGGACAAAGAGAGGGACGCAGAGGGCGAGGGCTGCAGCTCACGTTGGTGCTGTCTACGCCTGACACTGGGCTGGGTCGAGTGGCACGGGAACCCCAGGTGACTCTGAAGTGGCCGAGGGACCCTGACCGGTGACTCATCCCTCTGAGTTCCAGAACCCTCTCTGTAAACTGGAAAAGGAATACCTACCCTTCAGAGCTGCGGAGGGAATGAGGGGCAAATACAGATGCTGCTCAGCAAAGGTCCTGGGGCACCATCCAGTTCCCCAAGAACACAGCTGTTCTAGGGTAACCATCAGTGTGGAAGTCGGGAGGACTGGCCTCTGCCCTCCCTTCCACCCAACCCCTTCCTGTTCTCAGGGCCAGCTGCCCAAAGCCTGCAGGGGCCAGGGAAAGTCAGGGCATCTGACTCCACCCTGTGCAGACAGCTGCTCCACCTCAGCTCAGCCTCTCCAAGCCAGGCGGCCATGTGTGGAGGTGGGAGGTCTCCTGAGCTGCCTGGGTCTCAGTTCCCTCCTCTCTAAAATGGACATGAGATGATTTGGGCTCTGGATCAACCAACCACTTTGGAGGTGGCAAAGCTGCAGGTTTTGTGGTAGCTGCAAACTCAGTGCAAACAGAAGTTAGATATGGTGCAGGACGGATCTCTGGCCTCCCTTGATGGCTGGACTCTGGGCAGGAAATCTCCTTTCTTTCAAGGTGCATTAGTTCTCAGCAGGGGAGACAAATCAGATTCACAGGGCATCCCTGGCCAGGTCCCAGGCAAGAGGGCCAAAGAGAGACATCCCAGCATCTACGGAGATGGAAACATTTGTCTCTGGGCTGGAATTGCCCATTATGCAGTGGGGCTGGCAGTCCCAAGTGGCAGCCTGGTGTCTTTCCTTGTCCCTTCTGGGGGTGAGTGGGGCTGGGCCCAGGTGATGTTCTTCACAGAGGAAAAAAGAATTCTCGTGGCGGGTGTGGTCTCCCAGGGACAGCTCGGCCTTGTCCGGCTGCAGGATGGTCAGGTCAAGTGGTGAGCCCTGGGTCTGGGGCAGGGCAGCGGCAGGGAGTGGGGAGCTGCCACTGACCATTGCTCATTAGGAGGCTTCAGTGTGCTGCCTACTGTGACACATGCTTAAACAACGTAGTCCTCAAAAACTACTGTGAGGTAGATCCAGGCCGCACTGAACCAGTGGACGAGCCTTTCCTCGGAAGGGGTCAGTGACTCCCCCGGGGCTGCACAGCTCTTCAGGGGTAGAGCTAGGATTCAGATCCAGGGCTCCAGGGGCAGTGCCCTCATGCAGATGTTGGATTCCCGGAAAGATCAGTGAGAAGATCTTGCTGTGCCCTACCCATCACGCCTGTCCATCATGGCCAGCTGTCTGGGTCACACAGGTGGGCTTCCTCAAGCTCCTCAGGAGCCTCCTGTCCCAGCTCTGCCCCTTGCTGGGTGTCTGACCATTGGGGTCAGTTATAGCTCCCTCCTTAGTCACAGGATCCAAAGCTGCTGCCTGTTGGGAGAAGTCCCTATGGCAGGGTGTAGCGAGAGCTCAGTCACACAGGAACCTGCATCCCAGAGCGC
Organism: Sciurus vulgaris; assembly: GCF_902686455.1. Taxonomy (NCBI): domain Eukaryota; kingdom Metazoa; phylum Chordata; class Mammalia; order Rodentia; family Sciuridae; genus Sciurus; species Sciurus vulgaris. The sequence continues at coordinate 8,295,933 of NC_136462.1, forward strand.
TTCCTCCTGCTTCCCTGCCAGGTTGGCACTCCCGGGAGCAAAAGATGGTGGTCAGTGTGCAGAGGCTTAGTAGGAACCATAGGAAGTGAGGAAGTGAGACTGGACAGAGGGAAGAGTCCAGTGGAGGTGGTGCCCAGGCACAGCCTCACTGTGGAGCGGGAAGGCTCCTGGGGTCACCCTGCCCTTGCTCTCCTCTGCCCTTGCCCTGTCACTGAGTCTGCCCCATGCAGCCTGCAGCCTAGCCAGCGTGCCGGGCCCAGGGCTCCCACCCTGACCCCGAGCCCCACTGACGGAAGGGGGTTGTCCTTGGTAGGATGAAGAGCGGCTTGGGAAGGCTTTGCTTCAGCTCCACTCATGGCTCACATGCCAACAGCGGTCTCTGCTCCCGCTCTTCCCGTACCGTGGGCTTCGGCTAGTCACTCCTGCCACCCACACCGCCTCTGAAAATGTGCGTAATGGGAACGAATGGGGCCTCTGCTTAGCAGAGACGCAGAAGCTAATGTTACTTGAAATGAAGAACATTTAGTGTACAACTTCCACAACGACGCCCCTGAGCAAGACGCCACTGATGGCGGCAAATGAGACCCAGCAGGGGGCAGGCAGGGTGTCCCTCAGGTAGAAAACAAACTCCTTTCTTCAACGGTGGGCTGGCTGTTGGAATTCTGAACAGCCCTGGACTGGCTCCGCACAAGCCCTCAGAGCGCTCTGGCTGCAGGGGCTCTGTCTTGTCCCGTCCACCACTCATTGGCTTGACCATGTCTTTCCTGGCCCGGTCCAAGCAGGCTCAGCTGCATCTCCACTCAGACTGTGGGCTATTGTGTTCTCAACCTGCGGGTCTCTCTGTAGCAGCCCTCAGGCCAAACCTGCCTGCTACGCCATCGGGGCCTCGCCAGCCCAGCCTCCAAGGCCCTGCCTCTCAGTGGTGGATATTCTCCCCATGTCAGGGTATCAGATGGACAGAGCCAGGTATCCCCTATCTAAATGGCTTTAGAGACTCCCCAGGAACTCCCCACCTTCTTTGCTCCCTTCCTGATGATTTCCCTGGCTTTTGGTCTTCCTCTACCTCTCCAGTTTTATCCTAGTTGGAGATTTTGACTATAAAATCCCAGTGAATAGAACTTGGGATAGAGAAAGAAATGATCAAAATCTTCAGGTGTATTGCTGGGACCTTGTGGCTTTATCGGTATGATGTTCCCAATTTTCTTCCAGCCCTAACATTCTGTTACTCTGTTCTTAAGACTGATTATGAAATGCCATGCCATTGACATTGAGGATCCAGGCTGGGATGGGATTGGAGGGTAGGGGACCATTTATAAATCTGCCACGGTCCACAACATGATTTTGATGTGCTAACAGCTCCTAACCCAAATGGAGGACATTGATTGCACTAATAAGCTATTAAATGGAGTAAGATTAATCATGTCAGCTTAAATTTAGCCCGTTTCCTAGGATTGTAGCACATCAACCACAGCTTCCCACTTGTATTTGTCTGCGTGCACTCCTTCCATGCAAAAATCTATAAAACTAATCCAACTGGCATAGAAAGTTTTGTGCTAATAAGGTTGCTAATGGACTAAGGACTAGGGTTTAAATAACTAACATTGAATGCAGAAAAGAAACATTTTAATTATTTAATAGGGCATGAAAAGGAATTCCAAAGTATTTCTACAGAAGCAATCCCAGTGGGTATAATTTTGGTCCCCAAATTTTATCCTTATTCTTTGAAGATGATGGCCTGAACTTCTGATTTCATTGGATTAAAGGAGTTGAAATTCTCAGGGGGAGGTGGTGGGAGAAGACGCTCATTTGGAGACCAGCAGGGGAGGCTGTGTCCCAGCGAAGGGAGGCATTTAGGGGGAGATGAGGTGTCCCGAAGAAGAGATGGAAGAATTGAGATGAGGAAAAACACATCTTGGGACAACCCTTGGGTCCTTATAAATAATCATGATGCTCAGCCTCTCGGTAGCATTTTATAATTTATGGGACTTTCCCACATTCCTTCTCATCTGTTTCTCATTAGAAGTCTCCCCAGAAGTTTTTGTTCCTGTTTTACAGACAAGGAAACCGAGGCTCAGAAAAAGAATAGGCTGCCCACGTGGTCAGCCCACATGCTATGTCCTACCCCACTCCTGGTACAGTGGGTTCCCATGTCACGGGAATTCTAGCCACAGGTGTGATTTGTTTCAGAAAGGCAGTCAGGAATCGGGATGGGAACCAGAGGGAAGGTAGTCTCCAGGAAGCTCTTGGTTTTAGGGCTTGGGATTTGGATCTTAGCATAGTGTTATTCCTCTAGGTTGTTCCAGAGGTCTGCTTATGAATGCTGAGGATGTAGATTTTCCCTAAACTGAGCAGAACCTTGGTCTCAGTCCAGGAGCAGAGATCCCTGCACAGGAGAAGGTGCAAACAGGGCACCTCTCAATTTCTCAGTACCTCCGCGTCTTGATGATTCCCTCTAACCAGCATCCTCATCCCACCAGGGCTTGGGCTGTTCCAGGGCCTGACCTTGGTCAAGTTCTTTCCTACACATTTGCTGCCCAGACCCTTAATTCAGGTGCCCCTCCCACGTGACCAAGTACAGGTTGAACAGCCCTAATCTGAAAGACTGAAATCTAGTATCTTCCAAAATTCAAAAATTTCTGAGCATAGACAAGATGCCCCAAGTGGAAAATTCCACCCTATGAAAATTTGTTCCATGCACATGATTATTAAAATTACCTCCGGGCCATGTGCAAAAGGTAAATATGAAGCATCGATGCATCTCATGTTTAGACTTGGGTCCCATCCCCATGAGATCTCATTATGCATTTTCAAATATTCCAAAATATAAAAGAGTCCCGAAATCTGAGACACTTCTGGTCGCAGGCATTTTGGATAAGGGACACTCAACCCGTATTTGCATCCTCTGAAGCCATCTCAGAAGTACTTTATGGACCCCGGGGACAGACCATGACCTTTCCCTCAGAGAAGCCTGGCAGAGAGGAACATAGCTGGAAGCCTCACCCGCACGCTTGTGGCTTACATTTTAGATGCAAAGCTTTCTTTCTGGTATATTCTATATGGCTAAACGGTTCTTTGGGAAAGTTATCTTGTGAGTCCTATAGACATTCCATAGTTCTTCAGAATCATGTTGATACTTTCAATTAAATCCCATCTTGACTGGAATGTTCTGGAACATGTGCTTTCTTTCATGAAGGCTATAGTACTTAACCCTTTTTGGTTCCTTTTGAATCCTGAATATCGGAATCATTTGTGTGAGGCAGCTTCCTCAGCACGTCTAGTGCGTCTGCTCTTCTGTATGGTGATGAGAGTTGTTGGCAGAGAGTTCCAGTACGTGTGGCCATCACGTACGCGCTGCCAGTGTGCGTGACGACTTCTCTCTCGTTTCTCCGATTTAGGTTTTAAAAATCCCTTTACGGAGACAACGTCGGACACTCCCGAAAGGTTTGCAGTTGGAAAACCAAACACAAAAAAGGACAGTGGCTTGAGGATATGATGAAGATTTTGTAATTTTGTCTGAAAAATTCCTCTAAAAATTCATTTCATTGTGAGGATTATTTTGCAGCCTGTGTGCATTTATATACAGGGTAGTGATGTTCACAGGGAATTTAGTAATGTCTGTCCCGAGTCACTGTGCACTGTACCTCAACCTCGTAGAACCTCCAAGGACCACTGTCCTGCGGTGCGTGGAGGGTACTCAGGACCAGGGGACCAGCCCGGGGCTCAGGGAGATGCTCTCCCACTGGGTCTGGCCCTTTGGTCTGCTGTCGTCCCTGCCATCATTCTTTGAAGCTCTCAGGTAATGTCCATCATTTGGTGCCAGCACGTTGCTGGCAGGGGATGGCAATCGGGGTTACCTGTCAAATTCCTCTGGACTATCCTAAACAGAGGGTCAAATGCTTTCATGCAGAGCTGCCTCCCTCCGCTCTGTTTGTGGACCTGTCTTTGACCTGTGACCTTCCGCAGCCCACCTGCATCCACACGGAACCTCGGCGGCCTGGCGCCTTCCTGTGCTGAGGTCGCTGCTGCTGATCTGGCTGCTCAGGCCCTCCCTCTGCCTGAGCGTCTTTCCCTCTCCTTTGAAAGGAAGGTGGAGCTTCTGGCAGTACTTCCTCAGGCTGCCTGGTTTCCGCTGTGCTTGGTCCCCTTCTCTCAGCCTTCTTGACCTTGCTTTAATTTTCCCCACTTGTCTCTGTCACTTGTTGTGACCCTAGTGGACTGAGTTTCATGAAGACAGTGACTGAGGAAGGCATTTGTTTGGTTTGTTTTCTGACTTCCTGTCCTGCTTTGCTTGGTCAAGAGAAGCCCCTGCAGATACACTGAGTAAGTCCAGGAGCAGATTGAAGATGGCCCAGGACCAGCGGCCATGGAGAGGGGGCTGGTTCAGGATCAGTACTGTGCTTCAGGCATGCGATTCAATCCAAGATCAGAGGGGTGGAATTGAGGGTGAGTGGTGAGGGCTGCAACCCTCCAGGTTACAGTCCCCAATAGAGGAAGACAAGTTGGGACCAGTACTTGACTGCAGTGCAGCCCTAGGATTACACCTGGGAGAGGTAAAGGTGACAGGTATGCACCAGGGTGCAAGGGGGGTGGTAATTTGATCACTTTGCCCAGTAACAGGTTTTCACCGGTGACTCCTACTGCTCGGTGGTGCACAGGCTTGGGGCCCTGGTGCTGGAAAAGCACCTTTGGGTAACTCTTGGGTGAGCTGCGTTGACCGCCTGGGTGCTTCTGAGGGGGTTTGTTTCTTACCCTTCATCCGTTCATTCATTCACAGGTCAACACAGGTGTGCCAGACGGGGTCACCAGGCTGTGTGGGGCAGACGGGGAGAGGCAGATGGAGCTTCATCCGCATGGAGATCACTCACTGTCTTGTGGTTGATGCCGACGTGGTGACAGACGGCATGACAGAGTGCTTGGGAGGCAGATGAGGACCTCTAATCCACCCTGGGGAGGCTGGGGCTGGGGAAGGCTTCCAGAAGAGGTGACATTTAAGCTGAATCTTCAAACTCAGGCAGGGCGGGGGCCACAGGAGGTGTCATGGGAGGAGGGCACTGCCAGCAAGAAGAGGGACAGCCAGGGAGGTACTGCTACTCTGCCTGGACTTGGAGCTGCCTCTGTAGGCACAGCAACAGCCGGAGCAGGATGGAGGCCCAGCCAGGAGAGCCATGATGGAGGCTTTGGGGTTGGGTGGAGGGACGTAAGTTTGGTCCTGCATGTCTGGAAGACTAGGGAAACATCGGAGAGGGGCATGGGGTTCGGGCTGTGCTGGAGGAAGCTGTTTTGGCAGGAAGAGCCGCTGTCTGCTCATGCTGAGATGCTGCACAAGGCAACCCGGCACGTTGACAGCCTGTGAGCAGGGACCCACAGGCTCACAGAGGACTCAGACAGGACAGGCTGCTCCTGTGTGGTACTCACCTGCCCCAAGGCAAGACAGGGTGTGGGTTAGGAATTTCCAAGGAGTTCCAGAAGCAGACACTACCAGCTCCTGGTGGGTAATTCCCAAGTAGAGCTTGGCTCTGGGGCTTCTCTAAGACAAGTGTGTCTTTGTGCTGCTGTGGGTGTGGGGGGGTCGTCCTGAAGCAAGGCCTCCTCTTTGGTTCCTCTCTACTTCCTGGAAGAGCTTTTGATTCCAGGCACCATTGACTGGAGGGGGCTGCGTGCCCAGGGGCAGGGCACCTATTACCAGTGGAACGGGGGGTTCTTGTAGATGGAGCTGGTTGGAGAGGGTGACTTCCCCTTGGAGGTCTTCGGGCGCTCTGAGAGACTCGCAGCACCACCGTGTTAGAAGCGCAGAGACCATCTCAGCAATGAATGGAGGAGATTTTCAAAAACTGTCCTAAAGTTCAAAACGAATGCATTATTGCAAAATTGAAAACAAAATAGAGCAACATACAGAATAAAAACCCCTACATTATTGACTTTTTCTTATCCCACTGAGTCCTCTCTCCTACTCCACAATTCTATGGAGACCAACCTGGAAAACAATTTAATTTCCAAATTAGCATATATTTAGTATGAACAAATAAGCGCATATTTACATCTGCTCAGTTGCATGGTTATATATGTATATTTTAATATAATATATAAATATAAATAAATTTGTGATTGTAGACATACACAATATATAGTTGCCATATAGCTAGTGTGTGTATATGTGTGTGTGTATCTATCTATCTGTATATATGCCAATGTATACCAATGCATTTACGCAGTACTTTAAATATACAATTAATATTTTCCTTTGAATTGCATTTCTTACATGTGCATGTGTTCACATCTACATGCTTTCCTTGGTGTTTATCACTTAGTAACGTAATGTGATCTTTCTATGAGAGTGACCAGACACATACTTTTTAATGGCAACAGAAGATTCCACAGTTTAGACTTAATTAACTGTTCTCTACTTTCTTGTTTTTGCTATTTTACAATCATTGCCAAAACTATCATCCGTACCATAGTTTGTACCATTATATGACAATTCACATACTGTTTTCACGTGGGCTTTTCGAATGTGAAAACCCTGTGTTTTGGTGAAAGTCCTATGCACATTTTTAAGACGTCATTGAAAAACCAAAGCCAAAGAGCCCTTCCAAATCGAGGTCAGTTTTCATTCTAATGTACTTCGTTGGAAGATGTCTGCATCCCAGCAGTTTTGCCAATTATATTAAAAAAAAAAAAAAATGGTTTGCCAACCAGAGTCATGAAAATTGTATCTCAACTTTCAAATTTTCACTTCCCTGGTTAATAGCAAGGCTGTGTTTCTTATCTTTTTATCACTTGATTGGTTTTGTGTTTATTTTTCCTGGACTGACTGTGTATAATTATTGAACACATTCCTCTTCTTTGTCTCTTAAATTCCATGTGTATATAAGGAGTTTTATAAGGTTCTGAGATGTTGATGGAGTAAAACCATCTATTTAGAAAATAACACTTTTATTTTTCTAACCCGTATATAGGTGCCCCTTAAAGAAGTGACAGGTATTTCCCCACGTTGTGCCTCTGCCCCACCCCTCCTTACCTCGGCAGGGTGCCAGGTTTTGCTCTCAGCACCAGGGCTCTCCTTAATCCTATGGCTGGGAGGACTTTGTGCTCCAGGCCCGGGGAGGAGAACATGCCAGGTGGCGGGCGCCCTCCCTAAACAGGTCTTTGATTTCCACGCCTGGGCCCACTGAGGCAATTAAGCTGGATTTGTCTGATGGGGCAGGGGATCAAAGGTTTGATGTTTTGATAACTGAAGAGGAGAAAAGCTCAACTTGAGAAGGGGAAGGAAAATTCCCCCAGGACAGAAGTCACAGGCCCCTCAGTGGTGGGAACCTGAGCCGGAGAGAAAACAGCCCCCCTTGCCCGGTCAGACCCTGGGAGGACGTTGGTGCCCGGGAGGACAGGTCCCTCAGTGCTGCCAAAGGGGAGCCTGCGCCATGCCTGGCTCACAGGAGGGAGTCAGGATCACCTCCTCACGCAGGACTGCACAGCCCTGAGCCAGGGATGGGCTGCAGCTTCTGCCCTGCTCGGAGACCACTGGGCCCATCTCCCAGGGCAGTTCATGTGTGGCAAACAGCGTGGAGAAGACAGGTGCTGACTGACCCTTGGCGGGTGAGTCCTCTACCTGCTTTGAGTTAAAACACGGAGAGTGGTGGCACGGAACACTCACAGAAGACGGTGGACATGAGAGTGATCTGGGGCTGGGTGGCCCTGGTTCCTCTGTTGACCATGGGACTCTGGGCATGCTGCTCCTCTTCCCTGCCTCTGGGTTTCCATCCGTACACCTGGGGTCCTTGACATGCTTCACTGTGTGCAGTTAGCGTTGGCAAGTGCACATCAAGAGCTCTGTGTCTGCCAGTAACACTGTGATTTTCATTAAGATGTACTGCAAATGTCTTCCCTGAAATTTTACTGAAATTTTGAAATTTCAGTTCGGGTGACTTCTGTCATCTAAAAGTGAAACAGTAGTAGCAGTTGTTGTTTTACTGGAGATGTCCTCTCTCAGTCTGTTTGTGCTGCTATAACAAAGCAGCAAAGACTGGGCAATTTACAAAGAGCAGGGATTTGCTTCTCATACTTCTAGAGTCTAGGAAATCCGAGATCAAGTGCCAGCAGCTTTCTCCTCCACGGAGGACTCTGCCTGTGCTTCCAAGATGGCGCTCCAGAGGGGCCAGTCATGTCTTCACATGGAGGAGGCGGGAGGGCAGAAGGGCCCAGCTCTGCACAAAGCCTCTTTTGTAAGGGCCTTGGCTCCATTCGGGAAGGAGCAGCCCAGCCCCTGTGGCCCAATCTTTCCTTCAAGAACACACCTCTTGCACCTCACATTGGCCGTTAAATTTCAGCCCCTGCGTTTGGGAGGGGTCACCTTCAAACCAGAGCAGTGTCTGCACTGTGGTTCAGGGATTGCATCCTTCTTGGGAGCCCCCCACCTCTCCGTTCTGGACCGCCAGGGCTTCCCCTCCTCTTCCCACCTGTTCCTTTGGCACTTAGACTTCAGCACAGCTCACCTCTCTAATCTCCTGTGCTGACATTCCTGCCTTCAGGCGCCACGTCCAGGCCTGGGGGTTCTGTGCGAAGACACACCATGCGTTTCCTGGCTTTGGAATTCCACTTGCCTTCTGTGCAAGATCCCCCTGCACTTCAGCATCGGGGTCCTCTGAGCAACACGTGAGTGAAGTTCACGTTCTCCTCTGTCACATGAACAGGTTGGTTTCCTTCCAGGCGAGGACTGGAATTCAGGGCCTGTGTCTGCTTCATCTTCTACTCTGTGGTCAAGGGTCTAGCAGGGCTTTGGCACATTCAGGTCTGAGGAATATTTCTAAATGAATGAACCATTCCATCTAAAAATATATCTGGCAGAAGGCATTTGATTATTTTCCCCAAACAGATGACCAGAAACAACGTCATTCTCCGATAAGGTGTTTTTCCTCCTTTGATGTGAATCACTGTTGGGACCAGATCTGAACTCGCCTCTGCGGTTTCTGTGCCCTTCTCCTCCGGGGTTAATATGGCGCTGCTGGAGGCGCAGGCCCTCGATCGCCATGTTTACGGCATTTGTAGGGCAGGCTACCCCTCTGGTTACTCTTCCCTTACATTCTTTGCTTTGTCTGTCCATGCACCTTTTCTTCTGTGAGGGATGTTAGTGGAACTCTTGTTGATTTCCACCTAATACTAAATTGTGGCTTTGGACCGAGGTTGTGTTACTTCCGTGGATTGAGTTGAAGAGGCCCCGGGTCTCTCTCTGCAGGCTTCACCATTAATGCATGTCTTTCTTTCATGCTAACATCTCTAGTATTTTGCATTTCAGTCTTGGGCATTTCACGTTGATTTTATTTCTAATTTCTTAAATGTACTTTTCAATAATGCAAATCAGAATTGTTTCCCGTTACATTATTTTCCATTCCGGGGTAATTCACACATCAACTCCAATGTTTTGCCCTCTACTTTTTGTGCTGCTGTGACTCTGTGACTGGTATAATAGCAATACTAGTGATAAATCATGATAGCAATGCTTTATCAAATGCTTCCTGTGCCTCCGCCGCCGTAGATATCCTCACGTGACCTAGCGTGGTGATGCTCGTGGAGTCCAACACGTGGCCTGGGACCTGAGGCTCCTTGCAGGGTCTGCCGTGGGCTTGTGCAGGTGTTGCGAATGTCCCTCCCATCACGGGGAGCTCGCCACCCCACATGGAAGCCCGCCGAATCTGCAGACACCCCTGGCTGTGAGAACAACCCTCCTTGGGTTCAGAGAACCTGACTCCCTCTGATCTCTACTCCCTGGGCCTTCTCTGCAAAGCTGTGGAATCTTTCTCTGGAGGTGTTCAGCTAAATAAGGATAAGGGTAAGAAGCCCAGGGTAAGGTCCCGAGGAAATTCTCAATGAATACTTGCTGGATAAGTGGACGAGCCGCCGTCACGGACTTCCCCAGAGCCAGCCGGAACTGCCCCCTCACCGTGCTTTCTCAGGTCTTGAGCTCATTTGCTATGAGGCTCTTCTGAGCTGGCTGAGCAGCCCCAGCTCAGTCATGACCCTCTTCAGGCGGGGCCTGAAGAAGGCCCTTCCCTTGTCACGTTCCTCTGGGCATGGTGCAGTTCACCAGTGCCCCTGTCTGACTGTGGCGTCCTGGATCACCGTTTCTCCGGCAGTCAGCTGGTGGGCCTGGGAGAGGAGGACCTCACCCCTCCAGCCCAGCCCAGCCTGTTCTCCTTGGCTTCCCAGCTTTTCAGCCACAGCCCTGGCCCCAGTGCCACATTCACTTTACTTTATCAACACCACTGCGCATGTATCCTGGGAGCCGGGGCAAGCGCGCCTCCTACTCCAGTGCAGAGACACACCCATCAAGAGGTTTCTAGAACAGACAGCGTGATACCTGATGCCTGGAAATGTTCCAACACGTGTGTCCTTTGAGAGAATTCTCTGGCCATTTCTCCAGGACCATGGTATTCCTTGAAGGAATAAAAATGAGAACGGGACCTTGAGGGCTCCTGCCTGGGGCCCAGTTCTCCCTGGGGAGTGAAGGCTGTCTGGAGCCGCTGGGCCGGGCCTCGTGGAGTGGCCACATTTGCAGACACACAGAACAATGTGGGGGAGGAGGAGGGCTGGCCAGGCCGGGAACACTCGTGCCCCTGTCTGTGTTTGGCTCTGAACCCCCAGGACAAAGCAAACATTGTGCAGAGGGCAGGCGGCTGCGGATGAAAGGGCCAGCCTGGCGCAGTGGGAAAGAGCCCCGGGGAGGGAATGCGTGCAGGGCGCAGGCACCATAGACAGAGCCACCGGGAGGCAAGACGGACAGCCTGAAGGAGGCGGGACACAGAGACAGGGCACTGAGCAAACAGGCCCGGCACAGAGGCCCAAGGAGGCCAGGGAGGAGGGCAGGCAGGCACACACACTCTCCGTCTGCAGAGAGGCCCTGGGACTGCAGGAAGGGTGAGAGCCAGCAGCTCCGACAGGGCGTGGGAGGATGGCACTGGCAGTGGAGCAGGGTGACGCTGATGGCACCTCATGGCCACGGTGGCACCTAGATCTGTACTAACTTTCCAGGCCTGGCTTTTATGTTGGGCACTGATACTGGGGTCCGGGCATTTGGGAGTGGGGACACAGGTCAGAAGGGCCAACCAGCTCTCCTGGCCCACAGGTGGTGGCCGGGCAAGGATGTGAGGGGCAAGAAGTTGAATGGAAGCAGGTGCCTGTTTGAAGTCTGTAGGGCTGGTGGGCGGGCCACGTTCATTGCAGGCTAACTGAAAACCCAGGTGAGGAGCAGCAGGGCTCTGCACAGGCCTGGGAGCCTGGGGCGGGTGCTCGGGATGAGAAACATGGAGCGGGCACCCCTCTCTTCCAGACCAGGGGCACCTGCTTAGTGTGTTCCACGTGACATCTTCAACGCTCTGTGGTAGGTAGTAGCCGCTCCATTAAAAAAACAATGAGGAAACAGACGTGTTCCGTTGATCCAGCCGGCAAGGGGTCACATGCGCAGCCACCGCCGGCCTGGTTGGAGCGGGTAAGATGCCGTGATCGTGGGCCAGCCGACCTGGACTCCAGTTTTCCTTGTGGCCTTGCTGAGATGTTCAGTCTGCACTAGACCCAGTTTTATCACTCTCACCTAAGGACGCAGCTCTGGCTCTCACAGGGCTCAGTCATGGATGGCACGGATCACCTGGCACAGCCCATCGGCACTCTCTACCAGAGGGACCGGAGGGAGGCTTCCAAGTTTGCCGGTGTTCTCCTGTTTGCTGCTACTCCTGGCCTCTCCTCCCTGACCTTCCTGGCTCCAGAAGTGTCCCTAAGTTTTAATTACCGAGAGAGCTTTTGATGGTATATTTGAGGGCATCGTGTACAGGAGACTCTGTAGACTCCGTGCTGCTTCTGCTACTTGGTACTGTGCGGCCCTGGGTAATACAAAACACCTCTTGGATTTCCTTCTTCTTCTGTTTACATGGGGCCGTGTGCGATTTTGCGACTTCTTTCTGGACATGAATGTGAGTGCTCTTTGACTCCTAAAGTGGAGGAGCAGCTGGAGGCAGACCCTGTTCTCTAGAGAGCTTTCCGGGGTGGCTCCTAGTGTTTGCTAGAAGAACGAGTACAGACCTCCAAGGCCCAGGAGCCGACCCCGCCCAAGTTCCCTGGACAGTGGGGCAGTTTTTCCTCACCCCTGCTCTCCCAGGGGCTGGTGGGTCTATGACATTTCCAACACAACCCAGGAAGACCTGCCAGGTTTAAAGGGAGCAGCTGATGGAACCAACCTAGATGCCCTTCAATTGATGAATGGATAAAGAAACTGTGGTATATATATACAATGGAATATTACTCAGCCATAAAGAATAATAAAATCATGGCATTTGCGGGCAAATGGATGAAATTGGAGAATATCATGCTAAGTGAGATAAGCCGATCTAAAAAATCCAAAAGACGAATGATCTCACTGATAAGTGGATGATGACATGTAATGGGGGGTGGGAGGGGGGCAAGAATGGAGGAAGGAGGGACTGTATAGAGGGAAAAGAGAGGTGGGAGGGGTGGGGGGAAGGAAAAAAATAACGAATGAATCAAACATCATTACCCTATGTAAATGTATGAATATGCAAATGGTATGCTGTTACTCCATGTACAAACAGAAACAACATGTATCCCATTTGTTTACAATAAAAATAAATAAATAAAAAAATAAAGGGAGCAGCTGGTGAAGCTGGGTATGGCTATTGCTGCCTGTGGAGGCAGCAGAAACCAGGGTCCTGCCAAGCCCTGGTGATTCCGAGGACCCAGAGCCAGAACCCTGCTACCCTCCAGTGCCCCAAGATGCTGGAAAGAGGACCAGCCCAGGAAGAGCAGCGCGTGAGCTCTGGCTTGCTCCACCAGGGCAGCTCGCAGGCCCGGGACGCCTCCTGGAGTACTGTCTACGTTAACCCACAGCTGGTAGCAGTTACGGCAAAATTAGAAAACACCGAGGCAAAATCGTCATTTCAAAAGCTAAGCCTCCTGAAATTCTAGGTCATGAGCAGCTGGGGAGGGTGGGGCGGAGAGAAAGGAGGACGACATGACCTCAACCTTCCAGGCATGCTGTGCACGCAGGGGCCAGCTCCCCCTGTGCATAGGCACCTCCTAGCACCCCTGTCCCAGCCTTGATCCCTAGGGTACAATGGAGCTGGGGCCTGGGGACACTCCAGTTCACAAAGTTGGAATAAATGACCCAAATCAGTGTCACTGAGGGTGAAACAGTTTGCCAGTCCTTCATTCTTCTAATTGACTTACATTTAATGAAAAGTTTTGTGGGAGACTTCCAGGTAGAAACAGTCTTGAGAAGCAAGGCAGAGGAGGCAGGTAGGACTCCATCCACTGACTTCCTGTCTAGGCGACCTTTCAGAAGACCCTGTCATGTCAACCAGCATGCCAGCACTGAGGCAGTCACCTGGGTCCAGGTTCCCCGCTGGACTCCCACGAATTCTTACGTGTGCTTAGTTCTGTTGACTTCTAGCCCTGTGTGACCTGCATCCACCCCAGCCAGCCTGCCGGAGCATGCTTCATCAAGGCACCCTCCTTGGGGCCCACCTTCCTTCCGCCCCGCCTCCCAGGGCACAACACCCTGGAAATCACCAGGGCGCTTTCTATCTTTGCTCTCTGAAGATTGCTCTACAAAGAGCATCATAGGTCTCGGCCTTCAGGAGTGTGGCTTCCTTCGCTCAACATGATTCTCTTGAGGTGTGGAAGTTCCTTTCTCTCCCCTACTGAGTAGTGCGGGGTTCCTGGTAGGAAGCACTGGAATTTGTCTAACCGCCACCTGTTGAAGGACAGCTGGATTGTTTCAAGTTTTTGGCAATTGTGAATAAAGTTGCAATGAATATTCATGACCAGGCTTTTGTCTGAACATACGCTTCAATCCTCATTATTTTTACAAGGTTTGGGGTTGTGATTGGTCGGGAGGAATTAAGGTCAGGCATGTGGTTCACGCCCTGCTACTGACCAGCGCCGTGGTCAAGGGCAAGTTTGCAAACTGAAGCTCAGCAACCTCTCTTCTAAATTCTTTGGCAGATGGAATTGAAGATCATATTTGAAAATGTTCTCATTTAGAAGTCTACAAAAATGTACGTTAGCAGCACTAGTGCATTTCAAAATGTCCAGTGTAATTTTCTTTTGACCAAAGAGAAAGAAGGGTCAATAAATTATACCCTCATGAAAAATTGCATCTAAGTGAGCCAGCTGGGAAGTGTCTAAATAAGCTCAGGTATTTTCATCTACAATGGATCACTGTACATGGATATAACTGTCATTGGAAAGCAGAACAGGAGTTGGTTTAAGAACAGGCAGTCTCCAGGAGCTTGACCAGTTAAGAGTTGTGTAATGTAGATGCACGACCGATCCCTCTGAGCCTCAGTATCTTTAACATAAGCTTGATGATACTGTCCTCCCAGGGGACCAATGGACTGATTAAATGAGATAATATGGACAAATCCTCAGCATGGTTGTGGCAACACACAGTAAGGTTTTAACACATGGTTTAAAGTATGAATCAGGAGCCTTAAAATAATTGGTTTTTTTTTTTTTGTTTTTTTTTTTTTTAACTTCTAAAAACTGTAAGACTGAAAATCTGGTTTCTGTAAATTATCCAAAACAAAAAAAAGTTTCATTTTTTAAAAACAATTGAAATACTCACTTATGTGTTGGATTATGTAATTAACATTGATATAATTAGTGATAAGAAAAATGAAACAAAATTTGTTGAAATACTGAACATTTCTCAGCACACTGTCCTGGGTGAAAAAAATAGGCTCCACAGTTTGTCTATATATAGTGTGATATTGCCTGAGTTTCTAGACGGAGAGAAAAGTGTAAAAAAATAAAAATCGTAAAACCCAAAATATTAGCCATGGAAATAACAGGATGTCAGAATTTTATTCTTACCTCAGTAGCCCCTGATTTCACATACTCTCCACAACAGTGAGTGCTCATTCCACACCCAGAAGGACAATTTTTCTCAAAACATCCTGCCGCGAAATCTGATTTCAGATGCATGGAACCACAGCACCGGTGACAGCGAGGGTGAGCGGTCACTTCTGAGGACCCAGCAGGCTTAGGACACCCAGCCCCTGCCCGAGAAGTGGCACTCAGTGCTGGGATGAGTGAAGGGCTCCCTGCAGCGGGAGCAAGAGGCCAGGAACAAGGACACATCCTGAGGTCCTCTTCAGACTCAGGGCAGTAGGGTCATCTCTGCCGCCCGTCTCCTCCCTGCCTGATGGTGGCAACAAACCGTCCTATGGAGGTGGCCTTGAAGAATGAACATGAAGAGATGGACGCAGGGCCCAGGGCAGAAAGGTGTGCTGCTATGGGGGTAGCTACCATAGGTGGACCAAGAGCAAATCCAGCGGGAATTGTCCAATGAGAAGACCCTCGCACGCAGAATTACGACCCGAGCCAGGGAGGCCAAGCTCAGGTATGGCCGCTGTCCTGGTGTCCCGAGGACAAGGAGAAACGACTCTAAATGAAAGAGGATGCAGCCCACATGCTTCTGGTTCCTTCTCCCATCCTGGCCCTGCTTCCCCACGTCTGGCTTTGCTTCTTCCTTTGTGGCTGGGTCACTTGGTGTGTGGTGGCAGCTCCTCCTCATGCTCTGACCTGGGACTTCTGGGGCAGGGACTGTCCACCCCACACTCCAGAGCCCAGTGGCCTTGAGCCAGCCACTTCTCTACTCTTTCCTTGGTTTCTTCATTTGCAAAATGAAGATTGATATCAGAAGCAAATCAAATGGTTTTCATGTGGGGAATGAAATATATTTGATCCACAGAAAGTGCTCACTTAGCACAGCACTGGGCGCAGGGAAAGTTTGCAAAAAACACCATCCATTTCTCTTACTAATAAACTGTGCAAATCGGTTACACTGACTGAGGTTTGCGTTCTGTGGAGTCCTAGAATGCAGTGCAAGATGCTTCCTCCCTAACATCTGTGTGAATGTCCACCCTGTGCCAGGAAGAGGGTGATGACCCAAGAAGACAACCCCCTGCACCAAGGCCTCTCATGCCCAGTGGACACGTAAACAGACTCACACACCAGGCCACTAATGAGAAAGAGCTAGCATAAGCAGTGTAGCTTGGGGAGAGCTTTGGAAAAGAAACTTCTCTAGAATTTTGGGGGAGGCCATCACAACCTAGGAGCCACAGCATGTCACCTTTCTAAAACCCAAGAAATCCCCAGTTCTAAACACCCAGGGATTTAACAAGGAACTGGGGATGGTGGGGACCTTCCAAGCAGCAGGAAAGCTCTTCCAGCTGTTCTCAGATCTGGCATCTCTTTCCAGCCCTCGGGCACCAGTGAACTGGGTGTTATGGTAGAAGACGTCAGAGAGAAAGTGGAGGCTCAGGAAACGTCATTATTTTCCCTGAGATGGTTCAAACACTGAAGGATGGAGACAGAGTCCAGATGCCAGCCCAGGTCTCTGCTCCACCCACATCTTCTTTCCAATAGGTGATGTGGTTCCAGAACCTTCTCTTATAGGGGACCCACATGAACACTCACGACCATGGCTCCCCATTGCCCCCTTTTGACTGTGAACTTGGAAAAGAAGCAGGAGTGTCTAATGAGTCACTTAGAAGCCCTCAGACTCAAACAGAGCAGCTTTCATGATTTCCCATGGACAAAAGGAGTCAGGGTCAGTATTAAATATAATTACCGTGCATGGGGCTCATAAATGGCATTTTTATCCTGTGTGCACTTGTGGGGCCGGGAAGGCCCTGCTATGGCCCCTCAGGTCACCTAATCCTCCTTTGCTTTTATCCTCTGAGTGAGTCTGAGCAGATGGAGGCCGGGGCTCTCAAATTACCTTTCTTCCCCTTTCACTTGGAGCACATTCTCTGACGGATGTGGCTTTCTCTTTCTTCTGTGTTCCCATATCCTGCCCCTCCTCATTCTGTCCTTGCAGCTTTGCTTCCCACCCCAGTCTTGGCCTTTCTGTATTTGGACTTCCTAATGGTCTCAAGTGCAAAGCTGAGGTTCCCATGATTTCTCCCTTCTGAACTCAAATTCTCCTTGACCATATTGCCCCAGCCTGCAACACTGGGGACAGGGTAAACGTTCCCAAATCCTATGATACCACTCAAGCTAACAGGGTCCTGGATCATTGATCAGGGGCTTTGCATGGTCTTCCCTTTGATCTGAAGTGCAATACGTGGCTCCAGGTATGGAGGAAGGTGCTCTGCACTGCAGAGCAGGGTAGGTTTCTGAGTCTCTGTGTGCATGTGGTCCTTCCTCATCTGTTCTGCTGGAGGTCCTGATAGCCCCCTCAAAGGACTCTGCCAATCAAGTGGCAGACACCCTTCTGAAAGCCCTGCCAGGGCAGGAGCCAAGCCAGCCCTGCCCACTGGATGTCCTAGCCCAGGCCATAGGTCTGGTGTGCATGTTGTAAGATGCTTAGTAGGTATGGAGGGGAAGACTGTACAGTACTTGACCATCATAACAGAGTCTAGGGACACTCATAGACCTCAGTGTCCATCCCCCTTGGATGGCAGAGATGACTGAGTTTCTGGCCAGCACTAAGAATACCTACTCAGGTTGGTCTCTGTACTCCCCCCTGGGAAGTCTTCCCCCTAGGGCTTGGCCTTACATGTCTGAGGAGTAAATGAGGTCATTAGATATGTGATCTCCAAATCCCCCTCCACAGCATGACTCCGAGATCTAACAATATATAATCAAGTTATTTGTGCCCTCAAATGAGTTCATTGGGGACAAGGGGCCTCAGCCTCACTTTTCACCACCACAGAAGGCAGTAATCCTTTAATCTCTGGTTTTCCAGAGAGAATTAATTAGGTTTTCATCTGGGTATGCTGAAAGGAAGTACAATTGGCCCTGCTTCCAACACACCTCCAGAATCTCACCACTTGTCCATCATGGCCCCGTTAAATCCCTTTTCCTGGCTACCATCTTGTCTCTCTTGGATGTTGCTTTGGCCTTCCAACCAGCCATCTGCTCTCACTCTTGCCAGGACTTTCTCCTCGTAGCCCCTAAAGATATCCTCTGACATCCAACTGTGCCACATCCCTGATCTTCCATCCTCCAAGGTCCTTGCAGGGCAAGCCAGCTGCGCCCCAGCCCTTTCCTCAGCCTACGATGCTGGACCTGTCTGGTCCCAGCTTCTCCCCCAGTTCCTTCCCTGACTCTCACCCTCATTTCTTAGCATCCAGTCACACTGTCTGTCTGTCATACACCAGGCTCTACGAGCTTTTTGGCCCTTGTGGCTGTAAAACCAACCAACCAACAAACAAACAAAAAAACTTACCATAAAGACTATGTATGGAAAGCTAATGGCTTCAAAAGGATCAATTTAGGGAACCATATTCCTTCTGCAGCTGGGAAAAAACAAACTACAAATAAAACCTTTGACCAGAACAAAAAGGGAACAATGTTTGGAGAGCATTTGCTAATTCAGAGAATGTTTCCATGTGCATTGTCTGATCATCAGCAAACTTTTCACAAATGTGTCATTATTAGCCCTATTATAAGGATAAAGAGTTGAGGTTAAGGGATCCAAGCAAGGTCAGGCAAAGTGGTTGTTGGGTCTTCCCCTGGTGTAGCTGAGCTGGTGAGCCCTACACAGTCTGCAGAGCCCTGCTGGAAGGTGTGCGGCCTCCACCACGGTCCTGGCTTCTGTCTTTGCTTTCGATTTTTCAGTAATTCCAGCCCAGGGCCCGTGCCGGGTGGGTGCCTCTGGCCCAACGCTCTCCTGTAGGAGGAAGTTCTCTGAGCAAGGGATGGGAGTTCATGTCCAGACAGGCGTGCCCTACCTCTGGGGGCCTCCTTGAAGGTCAAGCTGCAATTTCCCTGTGAAATCTTAAGAATGTCTAGGTTTTTAAAAAAAAAAAAAAAAAAAAAAGTAAAGAAGAAAAGAAAAGAATGTCTAGTTCAAATTCTCACTGAATGCAGCAGAAACAAGCTACAGTCCACCCGATGAATGAGGGAAAGCTGAGTTCTGAAGCCTGGAAGACCAAGGTTTGGATCTGGCCTTCGTCAATTACAGCCATGTGACGGTCATCAAATTAATTAGCCTCTTCTGGGCCCTGGTTTCCCCATCTCTAAAGTGAGAGAAATACTAGTGCTTTCCTTGTGGGGATGCTGGGGGCTTGCGCGCCCTGAAGCAGGCACGGCGCCCCGTCAGGGTTGGAGGGAGCTCAATGAGATCCATATGCCTGGTTCTCCACCTCCACATGTGCAGCCTGACACAGTGCTGACCAGCGAGGTCTTGTCCAGGATGTGTCCAGGGACAAGCTACTGTGTCCTTACTGCCTGGTGCTCTGCATACCCACTGCCAGATCTGCAAGAGGGAACGTGTGGAGGTCTCTGCCCTCATCTTCTGGCTGTGGAGCTGCTGTGAGCTCACACAGGGTCCAACGCACAGTGAAGAGCAGAACCAACATTAAGAATCTCACGAGAGAAAATGAAGAGTCTCAGCCCTGGCAGAGTCCATTATCAGGGTGGGCAACAGACACGTAGATGGCAAACCACCAACACCCCGACCAGCAGAGCTGCCGAAGCTGAGATATGGTTGAAGACAACTGAACAGATTTATGCAGAGACAGAAGAGGGAGGGTTGGTCTGCCGTGGAGGAATCAGGGAAGGCTTCCGAAGGAGAGCATGATAGAAAAGTTGGACCTCGAATAAAGAGTAGGACTTTCCATGAGAAGAAGAGAGGAGCAGATAGACAGGAGTGGAGAGCAGAAGAACATGTTCCTGGAGGGGAGTTTGTTCCGGTCCACCAGGCGAGGAAGGACTTAAATCACATTATTTGGAGGTATAAAAGTGCCAAGTATTGACAAGAGGGACAAAATTCAAAGGGAAGGCTGTACTTCAGCCAGAGGAAGGGCTGGATGTGGGAAGTAATGATGGCAGAGAGGTGGACTTCTGGGAGGAGAAGGCAGGAGGAGCCGTGTCCCAGGAGGACACGGGAGGTCTGCAGTCGGGAGAGGATCAGAAAATGAGGCAGCCTGGAGACGGAGGAGGACTGGGAGCCAGGCAAAGGCATGTGCACTGCGCCGGTGGATGGGGACCGGACGGGGAAGACAATGGGACCCAAGGACGTCGGCCACAGAAGGATGCGCCCGGCCGCCATTTCAACCTGTGTTTCATGTTTTTTAATTTTCTGATTCACTTTCTCAACTTTTAATCCAAAGCTCGGCTGGAGAAGCTGCTGTTTTCAATTTGTATTATCTTTTTTTCACATTTTAATCCTCTTAGATCCCATTTCTGCTGGGTTAGTGAACCCACTAATCAGGTAAGCAGCGACAGCAGCCGGGCCAATTAGGAGGAAGAACGAGACGGCGAAGAGGGGTCAGGGCATTGGGGGATTTTGTGCTGCCAGGGAAACCACCTCAGGTCACATGGGTCCCCATCACAGACACATGGAATCCCCCTGGGTGTCAGCTGGGGACTGCTCCTCACCTGGGGAGAGTCCCTGGCTCAGTTTCCTCACAATCCCTGCCACTTCACAGGTGGCAGTGTGACAAAGTCCCATTTGTTCCTCAGTCTCAATGCAAATGCCACCTCCTTTTGGAAGGGAACCAGGCTGCGTTGAAAGGACTGGCGCTTACGACAGTGGTTAGCCACATGCAGCTGGGCTTCCTCTTCTCTCCTCGACGATCATAAGGACGAAGGGGAGAAGGTGAGGGTGGGGCAGAGGTGAAGTGCTCAGTGGGAGTCTCTGTAGCTGATCCGTTTCCCCAGGTCCTGGCCTCTGGCAATTCTCATGGTGACCTTCTCCTTCAGGTGACGTGCTCAGCGTTTCCCTCCCTGTCTCACCACCCACCTTGACTATCAGTTCCTCGAAGGCAGAGCTCACGTTCCCTTTGTCCTTGTAACCCTCAGGCCCAGGAGAGTCCCTACAACACATCTCACTACATGATCATTGAATCATAGGTGAATAAACAAATAGGGAGTGAGGCAGTCTGGTGGCTTAGGAGGTTTTTAAGGGACAAAAAGAGTTTCTATCATTTAGTAATGCTAAATAAGCATTTGCTGCAGGAATTAATAAAATAATGAATGAACAGGTAGGGGAGAAATCAAGTCCATGTTCTGGGGTAGGGCTGCCCAGGGAGAAGAGTCCTAGAACTCAGGGCCAATGAGGATGAAGGAAAAGAGGGTGCAGAGAGCAGCACTCGCCTCTGCAGTGAGCCCCTCTGCCGTGCCTCATGGCCTCCTGGTGCTGCGTGTGTCCGCGCCTGGGCAGGGGCGCCCAAGTCCTGCCGGGTGCTGGCATCCCAGGGCACATCCCTCCTTCTGCTTCACCTGCACCTCCTCTCCAGGGGCTGTCTTTCTTCCCTCACTTGCCTCAAGTCACAAGTGACTCAAGGCAGCCTTGCCCACAGGGAGGCCATGCAACACTTCCTGTTGTGTTAACATATCTGGACTTAGTTGCTTCTTTCAAAGTCTGAGTATAAGCATCTAGCTAACCCACCCCCATCACTAAACACTCCCTCAAATGGCTGTGGGTTTGTCCTGGCTCTTTGGATACGACCGTACACATTGCTTGGTGTCTGCCTTAGATGCAGGTTCCTGCTTCAGAGGTATGCCTTTGATATGAGGAGTCCACTGGCCCAGGCGAGAAGGCTCCCTGTCCTTCCTGTCCCCACTGCACTACTTTCTGCTCTTCCCTAGAGTAGCACTTTGAACGTGGAGCTGAACTGGAGTTGAACAGCTACCTGTCCATGGTGCTGAAACTCCACCGGTACTTCTCCTAACTGTGGGACCCTGGGGAACTCTGGTTGAATGGCTTGCAGGGAAGCATCCCATTGTTCTCTCTTGTGATGATTGTCTTTCTCTTTCTAATAATTTGAAATATGTTGAAATTATTCACTGTCCCGGAATAGTAGCTTACAATACACAATGTTCATGCGTGTGAATATAACTTTTTTTCCCGATTCCAATAATAATTTTTCGCTGTTGGAATTTAGTGAGCATGTGGGTCCTCCTACCCTGCTCTCCAATGCTGCTTCTGTAACACTGTGAGTAAGTGGGGTCAGGCTGGCATCAGGAAAGCTGAGTTGATGTTAGTTCTTCAAGTTTGGGCTCTTCCCTGTTAGTTTGGAGGCTTGCAGGAAAGGCAGTCCTAAGGTTTCCATGTTTTATAGCCAGCATGCCATGGTAAGTTCAGCTTAACAAAGATTTATTGAGTATGTGATTTTTAATGAACATTTTAAGGCAAATATTTTATAGTCTTTTCTAAGAAGTTAATATACCAGTGAAAGTACATATATGCAGGCCACTAAGTTGAGTTGGTGTGATGTTTGAGTAAACGGAAGTCAGAAGGATCCAGATGCAGTGGTCCCTGATTTACACTGGGTACAAATGGTACAGTGGGTGCTTGAGGAGGGGACAGGTGAAATCCAGGAGAAACTCACCGTCAGTAGAGTCAGCCCAGTGCAGGTGTTTGATCAGTGCCATTTGGCACAAACAGGCACAATTTATGATCTGAGATTTCTTCAGACTTCATGAATCAACTAGGGCATTGGTAAGGGGAAGGAATCTTGAATTCACCCACCATTTGTGACATTTCAAAATGACTTCTGTAGTCAAACTCAGAAGTTTTATTTACAACATCACTGTCTCACGAGTTGAAATTTCAAGGATACGAGCTATTTTGAGATAAAACACAATATTTGTCTTATATAGTCCATACTGAAAATATTGTGTTATAGAATTTAACCATAAAGGACATTATGGAATATTCCCATCCATCTTGTTTAAAGAAGCTTCACTTTTTCTTTAGAATTGATTTCATAACCTTGTAACATTATTATCTAAGTTCATGTTTAGTCTTGGGGTGACTCTTTAATGTCTTTAGAGGCACCGATCCCTTTATAAGCTTATGACAAATCCATATTCTCATGCACACACTGTCAGTCATCAAATGTCACAGAACCACTCTGTAACTCACCAGCCCAAGACCTAGTAGCTTGATACAATAGGCATCGACTGAGTTCCTGGTTTGCAGTTTTCTAATTCATTCTAAAGATACTTATTCCACTTCTCCTTGTGCCAGTCACGGTTGGGGGCAATTCTGGCATGTCTCAGGGCTATGCCCTGTCATGACCAAGGAGTCCTCACCTACAACAGCTGAGACACCTCTGTCCCAGTTTGCTATCTCTTCCCTATCTGGTTGGGCTGTTCACACCACAAAGGGGGAGGAGCGGGGAGGTGCAGGAAAGCACGACACTTTGAGATCTCTGCTTGTGTCACACACAAACGCTGACGTCTTTTCATACGACTGAAACAATTCTGGCTGTTCTCATCAACTGCTCAGGAATCATGCTGTGGAGGGTGTGGATACAGGGGATACAGTGGTAAGAACTGGGGCCGTTGCATGCAAATGCTCTCTCTAGTCCATCCATGGAACTCGGTTCTGACAGCACTAGCAGGGGCCAGAGTTCTGCCCTAATCGCCTATGAAAACAAATGTTAAAAGGGGGTGTGAAGTATGTGCACAAAGTATTATAATAACGAATGAGTCCTTGAAGATGAACGTCAATATTCCTACGTAGAAAAAAATCATAAAAGATAAGAAATGAGGACCAAAATAGAAACAACAAAGCGTAGTACCAGAAAAGAACAAAATCAGAGTAGTAAGTCCCCATAGATCCATAATCATAATAAATATGAATGGATTAAATTTGTCTTTAGAGAGACAAGAATGAGGGCTGAAATAAAATTAGGAAGGAGATACAAGAGGAAAGTTTACCTAAAATAGACAAAAACAAAAGAATATAAGGCATTTCAGAAAAAAATGTGGAGAACATATCCTAGATAAAATGTATTTGTACAGAAATATTCATTGAGGCCAAAATTCAACATGGAAGAAAGTTGATAGGACAAGGTGTGGTGTTTTGTACTGAAATGGTACAGTATGTCAAGAAGGTATAAAATACCTAAACCTTCATGCAGCTAACAACCAAGTCTCAGGAAATGCAGAACAAAACCATAAGGAATGCAAGAGGAAAACTGACAGAGAGGTGATCATGGCAGATAAGGGTAATACTTTCCAGAAACACAAAAGAAAATACAGAAACAGTAAACTTGATTAACACAATTGAGACACTGCATCAAACACACATATGTATCTCTCACGCACATGCACAAATAAATGAATATAGATGTATATATTCAACAGACCAAAATAAATTCTTTCATAGTCATTAAATCTCAATATTTTAACATGCAATAAAGGCCAAATTTTTTATAAAAGATAAATTGCAGATTTTATTCATTGATCATAATGCTCAATGTTAAAATGCACAGCTAAATTCTCCCCAATTTAATTTTCTTGCCTCCCCAATTAAATTCCAATTTATCTTGATAAAGAACAGTGTAAAACTCTGTATTCTTTGACTTTATTTTTCATCAAAACAGGGATGGGTTTTAAGTAGATGTTCAAGAAGCACCTCATTAATATGTTCGAGGGTGTGAATTAGTGCTGTTGGTATTTGTTTGTGGTTTTCATACAGCATGGGCAGATAGAATTAAGATGTTTCCCATCCTGTCTTAAAGGACTTTTCATGAGGGTCAAGTATTTAGGCTCTGGCATTTCACTATGGTGGTTAGTTTTAACTTGGCTAGATTATAATACTTAGGTATTTAATCAAGCATGCATCTTGGTGTTGCTGTGGAGGTATTACCACAGGGGCATTTTGTAGCTGTGGTTAACATCTAGATTCAGTTCACCTAAGTAAAGATGACTACCCTTGATGCTATAGGTGGGCCTCAGCCCATCAGTTGATGGCCTCAAGAACAAAAACTGAGATTTTCAAGTAGTGTCTAAGTTTCTAGCCTTCCAGTCGGACCTGAAATCCCCACCATTGTGTGAGCCAATTTCTTGAAATAAACAGAAAGTGTGTGTGTTCGTGTGTGTGAAAGAGAGAGAGAGAGAGAGAGAGAGAGAGAGAGAGAGAGAGAGAGAGAGAGAGAGAGAGAGAGAGAGAGAGAGAGAGGTTCTGCTTCACTGAGGACATCTGAATGAAACTGGCTCAAGCTCTCTGTACCGTTTTCTTCCAAAGCACTGGCTGGGGCCCAATTCACTGGAGTAGAAACGGTCTGGTCTTTGGAGTCATCTTGTCCTGGGTTTAAATTTTGACCACATTACCAACAAACCACAAGACTACATGCAATGCATTTTAGACTTCCTGAGTTTCAATTTATACATGGGTAAAATGGAAATAAGAATATCTTTTTTGTAATATTTTAAGATAAATAAATATAAGCAATTACCATAATGCATCTTAGAGTAGCTGGTATTGCATTTGTTTTCTAATCTAACCTGCAAATCTGCTCTGAAGTTGAATTCAATATGTAAAAATCTCTGTGTTTGGGTGGTTGGAAAGTTAGGGCACAAGATAAGAAAGCCACCACGTGGGAGGCCTGATGCTTTTCTACTCCAGTGATGCAAAACCCAAATCTGGACAGGCCCCACCCCATGATATGGTAGGATTTGTTTCCGGCATATGGAATTAAAAGAAAGCATGTGTTGCAGCTCCTTTTCTTCAGAATCCTCAGAAATATTTCTCATACAATGGAGAGAAACTGCTCTTAAAAAGCCACTGCCACTTATGGAGTAATTAATATGCATATTAAGTGTTCTAAATATATATTTCATCAAATGGCAACAAAAACCGCCTGGAGCAGTGTGTGCCTGCACACTCGCCAGCCTGGGATGGCTGCAGACTCTGCACAAGTCCTGAGTCTGCTCAGAAATGCTCAGGAAATGCAGCTAAGCATGTGCAATGCAGGTAAGCAAAATAGAATCATTTCTTATTGGTTCAGGGCCCGTGGCAGCTGGAGCTATGTAAAGCAGTGGGAGGAGAGAGGGAGATGGAAGTCCACTGTTTACCTGTGTTTTGCCTGAGTCCTGAGAGTGGGGATATCTTGTGGGGGAGGAGAGGGTGGCAGTGGCCAGGGAGCAGCGGAGTGGGGACCCGCCCAGCTGAGGTTGACTGCACAGATCCCACTCAGCCTCTCTCACACAGAAGCCATCCCTGCGTCCCAGGGAAGGCCATCGACTTCAAACCCATAGAGGTGGTCTGTGTCAAGTCCCTTGAAAACAGTGCCTGGTCACAACACAGGCATCTGCACCTGGGGATTCCAGGGACCCCTTGGGGCCCCTTCGAGAGCACCAGGGTGGCACTTTTGGAGCAAATATACCCATCCAGGATTTATTACTGATTTGAAGGTAGATGTAAAAATGTGGGCTGGTGGGGACTGATCGAGCAGGACGCCTTGGTGGACAGGCCTTCACTGAGGCCTGGCATCTGGACTGGGTCTGGAATTCGGAAGGTCTGATCTTTGCTTGGGGTGGAGAAGACAGCCAGCTGAGTGGGTGCGGCTGCATGGCGAGGGAGGGCGGAGTCCTTGCGGTCCTTGGGGGTGAGGTCCTCACGTGCATTGGGGCCTGGTTGGAGCCATGAGGACACACCCAGCTGTCACAGGAAAGGGTGGACACTGGCTGATGACAGGAGGCAAGGCCAGCTGGGCCAGCGGGGAGAAGGAGGAGGTGTCAAAGACCCCTCACTGGTGGCTCTGGGAGCAGGCCAGTGGGTGGAAGGGCAACCTGACAAAGGGTCACTCCCCTCCCTGGAGGAGGGTGGACGCTGACCCCACATCACACGGACTGTCACTCAAAGGTAGATAGACTCTCTCAAGCCCCAGATATTTGCATATCTCATCTCATGCTGAAAAGTGGGTGCCATGTTAAGAACATACTTCTGAAAATTAATTATTAGCCCAGACTTTTAAATTAACAGCATTTTTCCTCCCTGTGCAGTTTTTTTTTTTTTTTTAAGCACTGGAGATTGAACCCAGAATGCTTAACCACTGAGCTACATCCCCAGTTCTTCATTTATTTGTTTGTTTGTTTATTTTTTATTTTTAGGCAGGATCTGCCAAGTTCCTCAGGGCCTTGCTAAGTTGGTGAAGCTGGCTTTGAACCTGCGATCCTCTTGCCCCAGCCTCCCAAGCCCCTGGGATAACAAGTGTGTGCCACTCTGCCCAGATCTTGTGCAGCTTTAGTCGAATGACCAACTGCACCTCTGTTTCTCCTTCTGTTGAATTGGGATATTGGGAGAATATCACTTCTTTGAAATCAGGAGTTCAGGGAATGAGGTCGAGATTCATGGCCAGCAATGTCTCTCCTTTAGTCTGGCTTGCCACTCTGAACTCAGTGACTTGAAATGATATTTATTATTGCTTCCAAATGTATGGAGCAGCTGGGTAGCTCTTTAGGTCTCAGCCTGGCTCACCTGAGCATGGCCAGGCTGCAGGTGGGGGTCAGCCAGCTGTTGGTGGTTAAGAATGGCCTCAGCGGGACCCCAAAGATCACCGGCTGGGCCCACGCCCCCTTGCCACAGTGGCCACGTTCTTGCTACTGAAGAGGAGGGCTGTGAGCAGAAGTGGGAAGGGCCCTGGGAAAACCCTATTTACTTCAAATTTACTAACATCACATTTTTCCAAAATAAGGCACCAGAGAGAGAGCCCACTCCTGCCCCAGTGCATGTGCCTGTTTGATGGTCACAGGCCACCCGGCCCTGACGCCTGTCCTCCCTCCTGTTTTGTGAGTGGCTATACTTCAAGCGTGTTTGCAGAACTCTGCCTGCCTCCAGCTCTGACATGGTGACCTTTGAGAGCATCAGGTATTGTTTTAGTGAGCTTTTACTACTGCTGTGACTCAAAGACGTCACCAGAACCATTTTAAAGGAGAAAACGTTTATTTGAGGGCTCACAGCCTCAGAGGTTTCAGTTCATAGGAGGCGGGCTCCATTTCTTGGGGCTGGAGGTGAGGCAGGACATCGTGATGGAAGAGGGTGGCGGAGGGAAGCAGCTCACATGGTGATCAGGAAGGAGAGAGAGGTCTCTCCTTGACAGATACAAATATATACCCCACAGCCAAGCCCCCGTGACCCACCTCCGCCAGCCACGCTGCACCCGCCTTCAGCTTCCGTCAGTTAATCCCATCAGGGATCGATTCACTGGTTGGGTTAGAGCTCTCATGACCCAGTCATTTCTCTTCTAAACCTTCTCACATTGTCTCACACATGAGCGTCTGGGGGACACCTCACCCTCACATCCAAACCACAGCAGGTGTCAAACAGGGATAAATAATCATACCCAGTATCTGACATGAAGTGACTCATTGTCCTCTGTGCTAGTGTTTAGTCAAATCTTCACTTACACACTCAACACATTTGCTGAGTACCCTTCTCACACTACCTCACATTTCTTCCCAAGACCTTTTATCATCTGCCTCCAGCTACAGAGGCTCAGAACATGAACATCACTTTTCCAGCCTCTCTTGCTGCCTGGTACAGCTAAACAGACCATGATAGATCATAAGACATAAGGGAAAGCCTAATGAATAGTTTCTAGGAAGATGATTCTCCATCGCAAAAGGAGAGGGGATCATGAGAAAAGCTCTTTTCACTACCTGGTTATCCTTTGCTGTTCATCTCTGGCTGTGCTCATGTGAGGAAGATCCTTGGAGCTGTGGCAACCTTCTTGAAACCATGAGGCAACAAGCCTAGGCAAGGAATATCACCCTGATGAACATATGGCCAGTATTGCTGCAGAGGGTGCCAATCCACAGCTGTGCATGGGCAGATGCGAGGGAGCCAGCACCATGGCTGACCAGCACTGTCAGTGGCTATAAGGGACAGAATGTGGCCCGTTCCTGCTGGTGAATCAATGTTAGGGTACACTACCTTCAAGTTTTCTGAAAAGAGTAGGCTTCATTTGGCTTAAACTACTGTCGTTGCTTGAAGACAAGGGCATTACTAACCCACATGATCACTGCTAGGGAATTAGTTTACTATTACAATTGAATGCTCAGACATGGCTACCCAACCTAATCTGTTCACTAGGCTATAGCAAAAGCAAGGCTTCACATATGCTGCCCTGGTGGCAGCTCCAGGCCTGCCAGGGATGCATATGCTAAGGACATTGGGAGAAGCTGGAGTGATGGACAGGGATGCCTCCACGCAGGGTCGGGTGGGTTCTGGCAATTACTTTTCACCTTTCTCCTAATGACACAGAAACACACTGGATTCCACGTGCTTTAAGCAGACAAGGAGTCTGAGTTATTTTCTACAGGGTTGGATGGCTTTCTTCAGAGCATGATGGCATTGGGACTCCAGGCAGAAAATGGTTGGACACCCGCTCCATGACCACAGTGCTTGAAGGGACAGGGCGTGCAGGAGGACCAGGCCTGTGGGATGCCAGAGACAGATTCACAGCAGCTGGTGCTCATGGCCAGCATTGCTGCAGAGGGTGCCAATCCACCCTCTGAGGTGCATGGGCAGATGCGAGGGAGACAGCACCATGGCTGACCAGCACTGTCGGCGGGGAGCACCGTCACATCTACAGGGACAAGTGACATGGGAAGGGTGTGTTCTTGATGGGATGTAATGTCTCTGATTGCTGCAACAAGGCGCGCCCTCGTCTCATGGTGAAAAGCAATCAGGGACCTCCCTCTCAGTGACACTCCAAAATATTTGACCAAACCTCCTCAAAACCATCAGTCATAGAAACCAAGATAGGCCCAGAAACTATCATGGCCACCAACTGCTGAAAGATACCTGATGGCTAAGTACAGTGTGGCTCCTGGGTGAGGTTCTGGATCACAAAGAGGACAGCAAAAATTAAGGACATAGAATAAAGTGTGGACTTGACCTACCAGTAATGTATCAGTATTGGATTGTTATCTATGACAATTCACCTTGCTAATGTAAGATAGAGGGACCACTAGGTAGGGGCATATTGTAACTCTGTCCTGCAGGAATTCTGTAAATTTGAATCTGTTTAAAAATAACAAGTATATTTTAAAACCATTGTAAATAAAAGACATATTACATATAAAGGAATAAATTTTAAAATAATCATGAAGTTCTTGCTAAAAATCTTGCAAGCAGAGGTTATTGAAAGATATATCTGAATGCTGAGAAGAAAAATAAATCAACCCCAGATCCTAAAGCCAGACAAAATGCTTCTCAAAACTGAAGGGGAAATAAAGGTATGAGGCCAGATATCTAGATCAATGGAAATAAACCCACATGAACATTGTCAGTCGATTTTCAACAAAAACCTCAACAGGGAAAGGAGGGCACCATTTAAGAAATGGTGCTGAAATAACTCAGGGATTTGGAGAGGTAGCGGGAAACTGGGTGCTTATTTCACCAGACAAACCAAAAGGAAATTGCAATAGATAGCAGGAGTCAATGTGAACTGCAAAATCAGACATTTCCAGAGACGCACAGGAAAAGGCTTTGCAGTCAGGGCAAAGATTTCATTGGCCGTATCCACATACAGAGCATGCATTTCAAAGAGTGGTAACTGGGACACATCTGTTGTTCTGGAGGAAATCATTAAGAAAATGTAAAGGAAATACAGCCTGGAAGAAGTTATCTACCTATCTATCTTTCTATCTATCTATCTATCTATCTATCTATCTATCTATCTATCTATCATCTATCTCTCCATCATCTATCTATCATCACCTATGTCCTCTATCCCTGCCTGTATCTCTGTCTCTATATGAATCTGATAGAGGACTAGCTTCCACACAGTATGAAGAACCCCTACCAGTAAATTATGATAAACCAACCAAAACTTGCTTAAAATGAGTACAAAGTTTGGACAGATAAGTCATGAAAAGAAAATATAGAGATCAGCCTGTTCATTAAAACAAGCTGAACTACTTAAACTAGCAATACAAATTAAAACCACAGGCTGATGCTTCCATGTGTGCTAGGATGGTATGACTTTAGGCACTGGGGTGGCTAAACTTAAAGACGCATGCATGTCAAGCCTTGGTGAGGATATGGAACAGCTCAAACTCCCAGAGACTGAGGTATGGAAAGCATCTGGCAATCTTCTCACAGTGAAACATCCACTTAGCCAGGAAATCCCACTTGATTAATTTATCCAAGAAAGATGAAAACATTTGTCCAGGTAAATAATTGTTCACTATATTCAAAGCAGTTGTAATTCTTAAATGATCAAAACCCAGCACTAATCCACGTGTCCATCAATACATGAATGTGTAAATGAATTGCAATAAACCACACAGTAGAATATTACTCAGTAATAAAAAGTAGTAAAGTACTACATTTATCTCTGAGTACTGGAAGCCAGAATGGGAACCTCAAAAACATTCTGTAAGTAAAGGGGCAAGACACAGGGGACATCTCTGTTATTTGGAATTCTGTGAGAAGCTAAGCTGTCCCTGGATGGTAGACACGGGGGTAGCGTTTGCCCAGGCCAGAGTGAAGCTATGGGAAAGATGCATGAGAGGGTTGTGGGTGATGAAAGTGTTCTTAGTATCATGCTAGAAGTGACAAATTGTCTTAATGTAGGTATGTCTTTAAATACAAATTTTTCCCTAATAAAGGAATGCAAAATTATATTGGGCCCAGATTGCACGTAGCCTTCCACATCAGGGTAGAACCTCCATAGTCACAGGGCAACTCTGCTTACTGCCATTTGCTCACAACCCAGAGGAGTGTCTGCTGCCCGCTGCACAGGAGACCTGGTCCTGGTTTGGTTCAGTGCACAGAGCAGCCAGCATTGCTGGGGGAAAAGTCATGCAGGGACTTCGATCTTTGCAGAAGAACTCTTTTTTTCTGGTTCTGCAGAGCGGTATCATTGGACTGTGTTTCCAAAGTGGGGCAGAGGTGGCTGTGTGGCAGGCGGGTGTCACGCACAGTGTGTGTGATGAGGGCCTGTCAGGGGAATCGACAAGAAAACAGAGGGCTGGCCCATCCCGGAGGCACCACGTTGCTTTCTCATTGCACAAGTCTCTTGGAAATACAGGTTTTTATCCCAATGGAAGGAAAAATGAGGACGTTGTCATGTGTCCTGCCAGGATGCTTCCTAAACCTGAATGAAAGATGAGAGGATGACAGCATGGGCAGAGGGGATCAGAAACCCGTGCTTCACATTTTAAACGAACCGTTAACGAGATCTCCTCCTGCAGCATGGGTCTTGAGTAACGTGGTCAGGGGCATGATGACTCGGGAGAAATATGACCCGACGGGAGGAAGCCTCACTCTCTCTGTCTCTGTCCCTGTCCCTGTCTCTGTCCCTGACAGATTAGACTGAACAATGTTATTACAACTTTCCTGCTGATGCAAATTCAAAACTTTGCACATCTTAGCTTCACCTTTAAGAGAAACCGTGTTATCGCCTTCAAAACGGAGAGCAACAAATCAGGAATTAGAAGGAAGGCACGCTGACATTGACTGATACCCAAGGCTTTCTCCTGATTCGCTGATTAAACTCATCAATCTGTATGCAGATGTGTCCAAGGCAAATGGAGGCAGCCAGGCTTAACGGAGCTGGTTGTCAGGACCAGGGGGAAGGAAGCTCCTGGCTTGGTGCTCAGAAACTGTGGGAGACGAGAAAGGTGTGCTAGGAGAATGTTTACCTCCAAAGTGTGGGGAGCCCTAGGGATGGAGGGAGCCCCCGGGAGAGGCCTGTGAACGCTCTCCTTGAAGGGGTGGAAGAGTGAGGAACCACTGCTCCCCAGGGTCCAAAAGACTGGCACGTTTTTCCTCCGAGACTGGGAGTTCTCCAGGGAATTCAGGGCCTGGGAGAGACCCTGGCTTCCTTGCTTGCTGATGAACTCTTGCTCTGCCTGTTAGACGCGAACCTGGACTTGTCTTAACGCAGCCAGGCTGCTGTGCTTTCCCTGGGTCCTGCCACTCCCCGCCCACCCCGAGAAGCCGGGTGAGCAGAGCCCTGTCTGGCTGGCACTGGCTCTGGACCTGCGTTTCCTGCAGCCCTGTCTTCACCGCGTCGCGTCGGGGGCTTCCGTCCTTTTGTTTCTTTAACCATTAGACGCGGCCCTCTTGAAGGAGTGGGACTTGGTTTGGCCGAATGCTCTATTGAGAACACCTGGCACCTGGTCGGGCGTGGCCTGGGTGCTGTTCCTTGGTGCCCTCAGTGGTCTGCACCTGTCAGCAGCTCTTGGGGGGCGCTGTTCCTGAACACTTCCTAGGCTCCACTGTCCCTCTCCCAGGTTAGATGGCAAGCCTGCCCTAACATTTGAACACAAACTGGGAGGCTTAAATCAACAAATATTTGTTGTTCCACAGCTCTGGAGGCTGGATGTCCCAAGCAGAATGTCACCAGTCCTGCGAAGACTCCTTCCTTCTCCTCCCATGTATTGGTGGCTCTGGTTGCTGCCTCCATCTTCGGCCGACGTCCCCTCTCTGCATCCCTGGATTCTCTTTGCTGTCTCTTATGATGACAGTTTGCCCTGGACCTAGGTTCCCCCTCCCTGAAACCTAACGATGTCACTGTCTGATGCTTCCCTCAATCACTTTCTCAAAGGTCCTTGCTCCACCTAAGATCTCGTTCGGAGGTTCTGGGTAGACGTACTGTTGGGGGAGTCTGCTCTTCAGCCAGGAGACACCCCTCTCCCCAGCCTGAGATTGTCACGCCTTTCTCAGCCACAGGCGCTTAGGTCTCATCTTCATTTCCTGTGGTGGCTCATAGGAGCCTGAGAACCAGTGTCATCAGTCCAGACCAGAGCGGGGACACAAAGCTGTTCAGGCCAAAGGGGCCGAAGGAGACGATTCCATGGACCTTTTCAGGAACTAGATTCTTCGTCTCTCATTGGAAATGTGGAGGAAAACATGAAACTCGGGAGCTGGTGCCAGTCCTCTCGGGACCACGAAGAAAGACCCTCCTGCAGAGGCCCCCGGGGGGCAGAGGCTGCAGAAGGAGGGAGCAGGTGGACAGAGGCAGAGTCAAGAAGCTGTGTACTGGTCACATGGTTCCTTGGGACCCGGGATAAAAGCCCCATCCAACCTGTGACTAAACAGTTTACCAGGTTTGCTCAGCCAGTGGCTCCTTTCTGTGTTCAAATCTCCAGGTGCGTGTTCTGCTATTTGCAACCCAAGAGTTCTCATGTATGCCCCTTTGGGGATAGTTAGCCTAAGGTGAGGACTATGGCGGAAGGTTAGCTACAGTGGAGTATATCTACATATTTACTTTGTCTTTTTTCAGAATGCAGGCCACAGAGATTATCTTTAAAATTAATGCTAACAGTTTTCAGTGAGTGCAAACCCCAGGGGGGATGCTATTAATAACGTGCACTCATTTCTCTTCCATTTATTTCAGAATTGGTTCCCTGATCAGTTCCACAGATACCGACAGCATTTTTGGGCCTTATACCATCGAAAAAGCCCTCCCTGACGTTCCTGAGCTCACACCCAAGGAGCTTCTGCCTGTGCGAGAGCCGGCTGGATGTCTTCAAAAGGGGGTGGGTCCAGGTGCCCCGCTACGCCGAGTGCGAGCTAGACTCAGCTCTGCCCCTACTGGCAGGCGTGGGGACTGGCGCTGGGAAGGGCTGGCTGATGTGCTGAGGGCTGCCTAGAGGCCACATGAAGGATACAGGATATCAGCACCGGTCTATGCGGCCTCAAATCCTGCGAGTAAATCGGCCATGGGGCAAGAGGCAGGGGGCAAAGACCTGCTCATGGTTCTCAGGGAGATAAACGTTTAACCAGGGCTGTGGATCCAACATGCATGGCACAGCCTGTTTGCTGACAGTCTGACCCTGGAATCTGAAGACGTGGTGTCTGGACCTGCTGATGGACCCACGGTTGTGCTCAGGAGTCTTGAAGTCCCCTAAGGACGGAGAGGGCGTATGTGCATTCTTTAGGGGGCAGTGGATAGTTTTCTGCACATTCTTTTTTTTTTTTTTTGTAAACCTGAAATACTACAGACCAAAATATTTGAGATGGTCTCCAACTAGTTGAGTTCGAGTAAGATTCTGATGGAGAGATGAATTGTGGGAAACATTCTCACGAGCGCTAATATCTCACGGGAGGGGTTCAAGTGAGCTGGAAGAGGTAGTTAGGGATTGTCACGCCTCGGAAGGTAGTGGGTGTGGTGAAGGCTCTTGAGGGGTCCTTGAGGAGCAGAGCCAGGAGAGCACATCAAACATATATTCCTAGAACCCAGAATTGCATTTCCCCATTCAAACCAAAGAAAAGGAAGATTCTGAGTTAGCGTAAGACAATCTGGACAGGGAGCGTGGCCTCTGGATCGTTTATAACCCAAGGAGCACCAAATTACTTTCTCCAGTGTTGTCAGCCCCAAAGGATATGGTCCTGAGCTACAAGAAAGAGTAGGTAAGTCGGCAGGAAGGAGTTGGTGCTAGACGTTCTTTTGGAGTGGAAGTTGCTATTTCCAGGAAGATTTACTCATCTTGATTTCTTATAGACAAACATAAAATCACGAGGTGCTGGCCACGTCTTCTCCCAGGTGCCTTCCCTGTGCCCAGCCCTCCTCGTCCCCAGGCCCTGGTGGGCTCCCACAGGGGCCATTCGTCAGCAGAGCTGCCAGATCTCACTGTCATTTTCCCCACAACTGACACAGTGGACATGTGAGAGAGTACATTGCTCACTAAAACCAGAGACACAGTCTTCCCAGATGCTGGGTTCTGGAACCTTCCCTTGGTGTCCTTCTACATAGAAGCAAACTGCTCCCTTAGGCTGCTTCGGTGGACAGGCCACACCTCTCTTCTCACAGACCTTACCCTTGGACTTGACACCTGCTGCAGCCCCTACTTTCTTTTCTCGATTGCTCGCTGGGGGACCCAGTTCCCAGACAGTCAGGGCAGGGTTGAGTGGACTGCCTCATGGGACGAACAGTGCCTGGGTTCCAGCGGGCATTGGACCTGTAGAAGTCCCTTGGTTTCTTCCATCACGGCTCAGAGGATACAAGGATGGACTTCTCTCTGGTATTTATTATTATTGTTATTTTTATTTTACCATTATTATAGTTATTAATAACAATGATGATTAGTTTAGGAAATGATTTATTTCATATCCTTTCTGTCATTTTTAACAATTTCCACGTGTAAAATAAATAATTACTTGTTCTCTGATGAGAACTGAGATGGCTGAGATTAAAAAGGCTCCTCTTTACTGACAGTCCCCAGATATCTTGTCTTTATATCTGCTATACGGAGGCTGGCGGTGTCTTTGAAGATCACGGTTATCGTAATGAAGAGATAAAGCTTGCTAGAGGCCATTATAGGGAGAATATAAAACACACCTATGTGAGCAGCCCCTCTGTGCTAGGTATGAAATAAACATTATATTTAACTGCCATAACAGTGCTACAAGGTCAACACCATTATTACACTTACTTTACTGGTGACACGGAGGTTTAGTGACGGGTGACTTGGAAGGTCAAAGAGAAAGACACCAACAGAAGCTCGCTGAATCTGTCGGCCCGCAAAGGCCCAACTTTCACTCAGTGCTACAAGCTTGGAAAGCGTCCCTGTGGTGACTGACACAGGGGCCATGTGCTGGGACTAAAGCCATCAGTAACTGGCTTGGCACGTTCACTAGCAATGGAATAGCACTGGGCTTCTCCCTCCAGGTCGCGACCATTTCACCCTATGGTCAACTCCCTGATTTACACTGGTGCCAGGGGAGGTGGGCATCTTGCCATTTTTCTGACCTACTGGCCTGCTTAAGGGCTATCCACAGGCGGAAGGGTTTTCTGGGGCACAAGTTTGATGACTACACTGATTTCAGATGTCAGAGCTGATTTATCAAGTTCAAGAGCCTATGTTAAAGCAATAGCCTTCTTTCCTTATCTTTCTATTTCTTCTCTCTCTCACTTGCCTCTAGTGCTGCTGAATCAATCTTCTTTAAGTGTGGCTGTGAGTGTGTGTCTGGGGGAGTGTGTGCGTGTTGCACACGGCTTCTCCTTCTCTGTGGATCAGTCATTTGTCTTCTAGACAGTTTGGTTCTAGGGTTCTCAGGACCCAACGTTGCTTCCATTCCAGTCCTTTTCAACCCTTGCTTGGGTTATAGCTTCGAAGGCTGTGCCATGGTTAGAGTGGGGGCCACTAAACACACTTAAACCAATTGAAATGGAACAGAATTCAGCACCCTGTGCCTCAGATGCACCAGCTGCATTTGAAGATCTCCATGGCCACCCAGGGTTAGTGGCTGCCATATTGGATCTTGAAAACAGAATATTTCTCATTGCACACACTTCTTTTGGATCATGCTATCCTGAGTCCCACTTACAGGAGGGTACTACTTTTCAGATTCCTTCTTTTCAGACAGTAGGACCCTTGCCAACAGAGTTTGAAGTGATCATCCACATTTACATGTTCAAGTTCAGCTTTCTTAGCTCCACATTGCAAGCTTTCCTCAACTTTCAGTCTCATTTCGTTGAAAGACCGACTTTGGAGCACACTGGTCTGGGGACCCTGGGAAGCATAAGGATTGAACATCTCTCCCTCTTCCAATGCCCACAGCTGACTGGGACATCTCCCCCATCTCTTTTGTCCTCTGTGTGCCTCCTTCCAGAGTAACTCTGAAACTTGGTCAAACGTTCACAGGGAGGACAGGAAAACAGTGTTGCCTGATACAGTTTTGGTTTCATTTTTCTCTGACTTGCCGTTCTTCCTCACCAGCCCCCTCAGCCATTTGCTTTGCCTTTCGGCTTTCTCTCTTATTTTTATTTTCTGTTTATCCTATGGTCCACCTCTGCACATCTATTTGTGTATATTGTTCAGGAAGGTGGCAAGTAGTACCCTCCTGAAATGAAACCCACTTATAGATACTATATATACCTTTTCCACTGCCTATAAAATAGCCTATTTACTCATTTATTCATTTGACAGGTATTTTTTGAGCATCGCATGTGCCTGGTCCAGGGGCATCAGCAAGAGCACACATGGGGTTTTTGGCATTGACGCATTCACTGTCCCAGTATTCCAGTGAAGCAATGATAGATGCTGGATACTTGCAGAAACTAGAATAGCTATTGAGTTGTGGCAAGTGCTAAGAATGAGTGCCATGAGTTACCGATGTCATAGGAGACTCAGGGTGTTAAGTAAGTGTCACCCCGGAGGCTGCTTGAGAGTCAGGTGAGCATCTGGCGGGGTGGGAGGGAAAGTGCCGAACATTACAGATGGGGAAGCAACACCTGTGTCGGGAGGGGACCTGCCACTTCCAAGTCTCTGGCAGAAGACCAGAGTAGCTATGGGGTGCAGAGCAGGAGGGGGCTGGCTGCAGGGCCAAGCTGCAGCGGCGGTACTGCACGCCAGCCAGGAGGATCAGCCCACCCGCCTTTCCAACAGGGGCGCTGCAGGCAGTGAACGCAGGTGCTGCTAATGATCAAACTGGAACCACAAGCATGACTGGGACCACACTGGGAAAACTGGGGTGTACGGTTTCGTGCTACTTAAGGCCATGAGGACTAGCAAGCCACTGAGTCATTCTCAGGCCAGCAACCGCTTGCTCTTGACACTAGAAATGATCTCTCTGGTTCCAACGTGTCACCAGATGGGAAGGTAGCAAGAAGACTGTCACTCTGAGAGGGGTGTGGCAGCGAAGACCGAGAGAGGTAGCTTGGTTCCGGAGATGGTAAAGCAGTGGAAAGGAAATGCACACCTTTTGAGTCTCATGGGAGGGGCTGAGGGAGGCAGGCCATCTGGAGGCCTCTTCTGGAGCAACTGGAAGCAGATGGCTGTGCTGGGGGCTAGCCAAAGGGGTGAGAAAGGGGGCCCGCTTGACATGTCTGTGATGCTGGCACCTTGACCTGAGCACCCGTTGCTTCCTGAACTTCCCGTTTTCAGGTGAGCCTCATCCTGTGTCTCCAACACCAGATTTATCGCCTGTAGTTGCCACAGCTCCAACTGCCTTCTTTGCACCTAGTTAATTTGCAAGATATTTAAAAATATAGTGCTGAAGCACTGCACATCTGCTAAACCAAATTTTTTTCTTTTTGGAGGGTACTAGGAATTGAACTCAAGGTCACTCAACCACTGAGCCACATTCCCAGCCCTATTTTGTATTTTATTTAGAGACAGGATCTCTCTGAGTTGCTTAGCACCTTGGTTTTGCTGAGGCTGGCTTTGAACTCAAGAGCCTCCTGTTCCAGCCTCCTGAGCTACTGGGATTACAGGCGTGCACCACTGAGCCCTGCTAAGCAAAATGTTTTGAAATAGAAAAATCTATATTAAATCAATAAATGCTTAACTGCCTTCCTGGACAGGGGCTTCAATGGTTAAGGTGGGCAGAATCTGCATTCTAGTGACAGCAGCTTGAGTGACAGAGTACTGAGCAAAGTACTCCCTCAAGGCCTTGTAATTTAGAGTTCTGTGTTTTTCGGTATTGTGTTTGGTCTTGGTCTCTAGTTTTCTTTTATTCTGAGTAAGTTATCACATTTAGTGTCTTTCCTGGCATTGTTCATGAAACTCCCAGATCCTAGCAAGGCGCAGATTCCTGCCGTGCACTATATTTGGGTCTTAAATCAATCACAGACATAGAAGCTGCATTTATTCTAAGCAATTCATTTAATATTTTATCAAGAAAATGTAATTAGGATTTTCTCAAAACAAGTTTCCAGACAATCAGGGGAAACAGCCACAATCAATTTGTAAGATATGTTATAGCAAGAACTTCTTGTGTAAATGGGCCATGATCTTAAATTTCTTCATCATGATGCAATTCTATGACTGTGGTCTACTGGCTAGCACGTGGGTGGACATGGTCCTTTGACATGACCAATGGAGGAACGATAGATAACTAGTAAACAGAAGTGCATGCTGTGGTAGGTCACCTCTGATTAATTTGATTTATAAAGTGATTTACTTTGAGATTTGCTGTGTGTACTTGGCCATGTGGAGGCCTGGCTGAGGGACCAGGGGTGATAATGCCACGCAGCTGTCCCTTTGCATTCTAGGGGGAGAGGCAGGGGTAACACAAGACAGAAGGGACGGTGACTGAATCAACAGGGGGGGTCATTGTAACCAGTACAGCTGGGGCGTCAGGTGGGGGACCAACCCTTCATCCTCCATCTTTAGGTTGTGCAGTACCAGTTCCCACCTGGGTCACATGGTGCAGGCCTGCGTGTGCCTGGGCTGTGGTGCAGGGCCATCCGTCCTTACCTAGGCTCACCACCACCTTTTCTGGGCACATGGCTCATTTTCAGCTCAGAGCCCGCCTTCCCTGCAGTTGGCGACCCTGTGACAGGTTCCAATCATTAGATTGCAACCAATAATGGTGACTGTCACTTCCATGCCCATGATATCCTGATTTCTACAAGGAAC
Organism: Sciurus vulgaris; assembly: GCF_902686455.1. Lineage (NCBI taxonomy): Eukaryota > Metazoa > Chordata > Mammalia > Rodentia > Sciuridae > Sciurus > Sciurus vulgaris. The sequence continues at coordinate 8,336,007 of NC_136462.1, forward strand.
AAGGTTGAAAAATATTCAACTAATTATTTTTGGTTTAGCCACATCTCTGAAATGAGCCAAACATGCAATAAAAAGGAATTGGTTAAATAAGGCAAGCCCCTTCCTCCTAACGAAAATCATGTATATGATGATTGGACTGGACAAAGACAAGCATTTGAATATTATTATGTATTTAAATATATCTTCTAAGAAGAAATGCTCTTTTTTCCTCTGATGTTATAAAATAAACCAAGCCATTATAATGAGATCTTAAAAGTATGGTGGGCCCCCGGCACCCTGCTAGTGAGTTAGGAACAAAAATAGAAGAAATAATAGCACGAGTTTTCCAGATGTCACTTGAATTTTGGAGATTCCCCCTCCTCTTCTCTTCCCTAGATCTCTGTTTCTTAAACCTGTGTTTCTCACAGGTTGGGTGAGGTTTTTAAATAAGAAATGCTCCGTGGACCAGCTAAACAAGTCGGTCGCAGAATGATGGCGTGGTCTGACACCGTCAAGGTCATTGGAACTGGGACCCAGGACTCTGCATGGGACACCTCTTGCCAGTTCTTACACACAGGCAGAAAACTGGAGTGCCTTTGGGACTGAGCCCCATATCCATTTTATTTAACATGATTTGCTCTGGAAACCCCATCTCCTTCTTTAGTACCTACGGGCCTTCTCCTGCTCCTGGTTCTCATGCTCTTCTTTCGCGCGGGTCTCCCCTTCTCCTCCATAAGCAACCAAGGTGGAAATAATCAAGATTTTTGCCTCAAGACAATGCATTTTTAAATAAGGAGTGCTAATTTTTAAAACGTTGTATTTAAAGAACACCAAACCTTGATTTCCTACCCCTAAAATTCCCTTCCCAGCATTGCCACCCTCCCCCAGGATTGATTCCCCTCACCATCAGCCTCGCTCCGCCATGCCACGCCCTGCCCCCCCTCGCCGCCCAGACCCGCCCCCAGCCTTGTCACGCCCCGCCCCAGGCCTCGCCCCGCCCCCGGCCTCGCCACTCTCCCGGCCTCGCCATGCCCCGCCCCCAGCCTCGCCACACCCCGCCCCCAGCCTCGCCACGCCCCGCCCCCAGCTTCGCCACACCTCTGTGCGTACCTGGAGCGCTGCTCCTCTACTTGGGGCCGCTCTAGTGCTGACCTCGGTCTCATCATGATGGCAATCATTTCCTTCTTATTCTGATTCTCTTCACTTGGGTATATTCGTTTTAAAAGGAAACCCTGAGCCCAAGGAAATTGAAGGAATCAATGCCAGGGAAAGGAACGCGCAGGGCTAAGTCAGCCAGCAGGGAGCTTGACCAGTGAGGCGGTGGAAGGCGGTGGTGCTTGCTTTCTGCTCAGTACTGAAAGCCGGAAGGCACCATGAAACTGTCATTATCACTGTGTCTACTCGGTGCATTGCCAGAGGTCACCTGTGGGAAATCACAGGTGAGTGAAGAAATGGGACCCAACCTCAGTTAGAACTTCAGTTAGAAGTGTCCCTGGCTTTTGCAGCTGTCTTGGCTTCAGTTTCTTTATCCAACGAATGGGAATAAAGGTACCAGCTTTGCCCCTGGGTTTCCTTAGCGATGTGATATCAGTGTTCTCAGATATGTTTTTTTGGGGGGAACTCTCCAGGGCTAAACTAGTCATTTTGGAAATAGGAGTCCTGTGTGGACAGTCATAATGTTTGGAGGCAAGGGACACACTTCTGGCAGTGACTGAGTGGGTGCTGGAGAGGTCAGGCTACCCGCAAGTGAATTGTGGTACTGACCAGCAAACAGCGCATCCTTCTGGAGCAGGACTCCAGTGTCCCCAGAGCCACGTCCAGGTCAGTACCCAGAACTGAGCTCCATTATAAGTGTCAAAGTCTCTCTCCCTTCCCTCCTTCCCCTTCCCTTCCTCCCTGTCTCTCCTCTCCATATTTCACTAATTTTTTCTTTTAAGTGATTTTAGACACACGTAGAAGTTGCAAAACATGGTAGAGTTTGTGGAAACCCTTCTGCTGGCTGTCCCCAGTGATGACATTGTAAAGGACAAAAGTCCAGTGACCTGAGCCAGGACAGTGACATTGGTGAAACCCAAAGTAAACAACAGAGCTCAATTACATTGTACAAGTCTTCACATGCCCTTATTTATTAATTATTTCTTTTGTTTTTAGCCTATGAGATTCAATTCCATCTCTAGATAATGTATCAGGCTGAGGACTGAACTCACGGGTACTCTCCTGTTATTTATATATATTTTTAAACATTCTTTTAGCTCAATTAACATTTGTTGAATGAATACTCATGGATTGCTAGGTAGGTGGGCGCTCATTTTTTGCACTATTGGAAGAGATGGTTCAGGGATGTTGTTGCTCAAGCACATGGTACCTGTGGATGGAGCCCAACTCAGGATGAGCTTCAACCTACAGAGACAGTCGGCGGCTGAGTCGGGACAGATTCTGTTTCATACAACATACATCGCTCCTGATGCCAAGTCTGGCCAAATCAATTTAATTAACTAACAAAGGTAGTTGTTATGGCAACAATTCTACTAATCTATTTCAGCAAATACTCAGTATGATTGACCTGTTGCTAAGCAACAGCCAATGGATTGGACAGAAGAAGAAAACAAATTTCATCTGACACAGAAGTTGTGATCCGGTCATACATTCGGTCTATGGCCAAGGAGAAGCTTCAGAAAGAATGCCATCATGGAGATATCGAAATGATGCTCCTTAACCCTGCCTGCTTCAGTGATATCCGGAAATAACCAAAGTCTAAGCCTATGTTGCTCTGTAGGCTGAAAGTCTAGGAAAAAAGGTATTATGAAGATCAGGAAAAGGATGTGCATTTCTAAATATACCCCTCATGTGTGGAGAATAAATCAATTTAGGCAGAATTGTTGGGATTGAGCAGATAGACCTACGTCGTTGGAAAACTCAGCCTCCTGGGGACGCTTCTCAGCCCCATGCCCCTTGGTACTGTCCATTCTAGATGGCCTGTGCTCACAATCTAAAACCTTACGTTTACTTGGGGAAAGCAATGAATTGTCTCCCAGGTCGTTAAGTGAGTCTGTCTCTCAGTGCCTGCTTCCTTTAAGCATGCGTTTGAATCACTGTGTTTGAATGAGCTCAGAAGGAAGTAAAAGCAACCGTGCAGCGGGGCAGGCTCAGGGTGAGCAGCGTTGCCGGGCTCATCGGAGGAAGTACCCAGGTGGGTCTGCCTGGGTGTTCTTAGTAAACAGCCCTGGTGGGCTCACTCCACGCCACGTTTGCAAACTCAGAAGTGTTCAGCACCCAGGCAGATAAAGTAGAGGGTGACAAAGCCTTAGGCAGGGCAGTGGGAGTCAGGTGGGGTTCTGGGACCAGAAAGCATCTTCTTAAAAGACATTGAAGAACAATTGATTTTGCCAGACACTGTGACTCATGCCTGTAATCTCCATGACTCAGGAGGCAGAGGCAGGAGCCTCACAAGTTTGAGGCCAGCCTCAGCATCTTATCAAAATTAAAATATAACAAGGACTGGGTGTGTAGCTCAGTGGTAAAGTACCCCCGAGTTCCATCCCCAGTATATCCTCCCGAAAAATATTCGTTTGGACAATGCTGTGTTCCTTTTCCCGTTCACATGTCACCAATCAGCTGAGCTGGGCCCATTCACCGCCTGGGTTGACTGCAGCTGGGGACACTGGGAGACCACATGCGAAAGCTGCCCTGGGTAGATGAAGTCACACGGCATGCTGGACACGGGCTCAGACTCTGGAGACCAGCTTTGAGCTTGCTTCCCATGCGCTCAGGGGCACCGCCGCGGTTAAGTCGCTGCTCAGCTGGTGGGATCCGGAAGGCCTTCCCAATCCCTGGGACTAACCACGTGGTCCCAGCCAGGCACCTTGGGAGCCTGGGCACAAGGTTTTCGTGAAGTGGTGCAGGGGCGTTGCACCCAGCCAGCCCCTCCCGTTCCCAGCTCCAGCACTGGAGGACCAGGGCGGCTGCTTTGCTAGCAGGGAGCGTGGCGCGGCTGCCCAGGACAGAGCGGCCATCAGCACGGCCCCGTGGTGCTCAGCACTTAGGTGCTGAGGCTTTGGGAGAGCTCTGCGGAGCTCTGCCTGAGGAGGATCTGCCTTCCTGACTCAGAAAATGAGAAGAGCGAGCAATAATTGTGATTAAGTAAAAGCAAAAACTGGAGGGAAAAGTGGAAGGGAAGAGGGAAAAAGAGAAAGGAAGCAAGGGGAAAGAGAAGGAAGGAGGGGAAGGGGGCAAGGAAGGGAAGGAGGGAGGAGAGGAGGGAGGGAGGGAAAAAAGGGGAGGAGGATGGGATGAAGGAAGGAGGGAGGGAGAAATGGGGGAGAGACAGAAGAAAGGGAAACCTGTTTGTTGGGTATGATTCAGCCTGGTCTTAAAACACGTGTCAGGGTGTCCTTTTCTGCTAATGTAGCCTCAGGCTATTTGTCCACTATTTGATCGTGTACGTGTGTGTGTACCATATAGCATATATACATATGATCATACACACCATCGTATATTGCATGCGTACTTCACGTATGCATGTATGTATATATATGATCACACACACACTTTTTTTATGGCAATTCAATGTCATCAACCAAAAATTATTGCATAAGGGGAAGCTAATTTGGGAGGAGCAATTTTCTCAGAACTGATTGCAGGAACAGCCATACAATTATCTCAACGGAGCGCAAAGCACGGAGCTGAGAAGGCTGTGCTCAGAGACCTAGCTCACCTCCTGCATCTCAGCTTCGTCTCCTGGTCCAGCCACCGTGAATGAGATGGACGGGAAGCTCACCTCCTGAAAGTGACCCCTGACCCGGGATGCCCAGGGGGCTGGGAAACCCACTCTTCGTGTCCCTCCTGTCCTCCCCTCTATTGCAGACCAGTTTCTGAAGCAGGCTCCTGGACCATGGGCACCTGACATCTCACAGCCTTGGCCACACTATAGAACTTTCCTGAGCTCCCATTATTCAGTATTTCTGATGGAAAATATTTGCAAGCGTGTCTTGCAAAATGCCATACAGATACAAGAGGGTGGTGGCCGTCATAGCAGACATTGCCAGGATGATATTTGGACATGCTCTTCCTTGGCTTGAACTTTACAAATAAGGAGAGCATGCACATTTATGTTCCAGCCATTGGAGTTGAGCGAGGTAAAATAAGAGCTAACAATGTGTGTGCTGGCCTCCAGATGTCAGGTGTGGAGGCCAGCCTGGCCAGTTACTAGCTTCAGGACCTTGGGCAAGTACTTCAGTTCCTTAAATTTCAGCTTATCATTGTGTATGCCGAGGAAAGGATCAGTGCTTTCTTTCAAAGGTCGCGTCAGGCATCTTCTAGACCACAGTCTGGGTAAAGGGCTTGGCCACGACCTTCCCAGAAGTGGTGGCCGTTGTTATTGCTAACATCATTGGGCTTTTCTGGCAGCCGTCCCACGAGGTTGGCTTCCTCCCCATTTTCCCAGATGAGGAAAATGAAGCTCAAAGAGTAGGAATTGGCTGGCCTGGTGTCACTCCTCTGATAAGGGGGGGTGGCTCACGCCAGGCTGCTTCCCAGCCCACCCTCTACCCATGCAGTTTAATGAGGGATTCAGCTTCACGCCTCTCTCCCCTTGATTAGGTGTTAAATATTTACCATCTTGCCTTTCTTCCTCTCTACCCTCTTTAAAAACGGTTTAATTAAAATCGTTCGTTGAGCTCATGATAAAAATATGTAAATGTGATGATTTTTGTGAAATGAATCTATTGTTTCCCTTTCATTCCCAAAGGACTGTGGATAAGAAGGGATAGATAGCTGGGTCTCCCCATGAATTTGAACAAGCATTTGATAATACGTTGTATAACCGATTTCAAGGTCTGGTGGCCACAGGATCCAGCAATTTACGCATGTGAGGCACAGCTGGATGCGTAGGTGTGGATGGGGTGCCGGGGACAGCAGCCCCAGGATTTCTGGAAGGAACGAGTGTGAGGAGCTTGAAGAGGCAGAGCTTTGGGGGAGCTTGTTTGGGGGTCCCCACATCTGCCTCGGTCCTAACTGTTCCTCTTGTCCCTACCTTGCTGCCTGAGGCAGCCTGGCCTCTTGCCTCCCTTCTCTCTGAGGCCACAGCCAGGAGCTCCTGCTCAGCATGGTCCTGCCTGGCTGGTGTCCTCAGAGTACCTCAGTGTGCTGCTTTGTTCTTGAGGGTGTGCTGCGTCGTGTCTGGGGGTCCTTTTCCTTGGATGTAGCACACTGAAGTGCAGAGGCCAGGCTCTGCGGCAAGCGAACGGCCCCTTTCTCAAGGTGTCGAGAAGTCTGCGAATGGTCATGTCCACCCAAGAACTTCTGGCCTAGCCTGGTCAGGGCAAAGACAGCCTTTGTTGATCCCCTGCCAACAAAACACCCACCACTGTTTACTCCCTGGTCTACACCGGCTGGGTTAGGAGGCCGTGCTGGTCCTCTGTGCCCGTGTATTATGGGGTAAGTGGTCATGATAGTCAACATCCACCACTCAACGATCCAGCTCAAAGAATTTCGGTTCTCACTCACAGGTTATGAGTGGCCATTGGTCAACAAGTAGAGAGACTCTGGCGCAGTTATTTGGGGCCAAAACCTCTTCCACACTGTGGCACTACTTCCCTCTAGTGCCCCAGTGAACAAGGGTCCTGGGGGAAGCTCGCGTGGACCAGGAGCTGGTATGAAGCTCTGCTCAAGTTCCGTGTCTCAGACACCCGGCCGTGTGGTCAGGGAGACTGGGAAGTGGAATTAAGCTTTGGGCCCACGAGGAGTATGTGGGGCGTTAGCAAATGTCACATTGTTTTAATCACTTACATGGTGAGGTCTTTGGGGACAGAGACCGTGTTACTGACCTGACCACACATGTGGTGCACTTTGCTCAGGGCGTGGCTTGGGTACAGGGTGGACGCGAACTTGAGTGAACAGTGGGTGAGTGAGCCAGCTGTAGCCATGCTGGGAGGTTGGGGGTGAGTTCCAACCCTGGACAATCTGGGCCTCTCCTCCACAGTGCGTCCCTACACGTGCTCCTCCTGCTTTGCTGTGTTGGGTGAGGCAGGAGGGAAGCAGCCGCAGCCTTGGTGTTGAGATGTCCGACGTTATTGCTGGGATTTCTGAGTTTTACGCTGCCTCTGGCTCTTCCGGGAGGCGTTTCGCCCAGTCGCGCTCGCCCCTGCTCCCCTCCACTGTGCTGAGGTCTTGTCGTCTTCCTTGCCCGTGTCTTGGCCCATTCCTGCTGTTACAAGAGAATGCCGAGGCCGTGCGACTTACAGACAGAAATACTGGAGGTTGGGAAGTCCCCGGTTGAGGCATTACAGGGTCTGTGTCTGGTGAGGGCTGCTGCTCTCTGCTCCAAAGATGGACCCTTCCAGCTGCCTCCGACGTGGCGGAGGGGGAACAGGCTCCCTCGGGCTTCTTCCTCAAGGTCACTGATCCCACTGATGAGAGCTCCATCCTCCTGACCTTATTGTCTCCCAAAGGCTTTGCTTAATACCATTGCTGTTCGGGTCAGGTTTCAACATGTGAGTTCTGTGGAGGGAGGACACCACCATTCAGACTGCATTATGACTCGGTGTGATGGTCAATTTCATACATCAATTTTGCCCAAATGCGTTTGATGATGCTGTGAAGGAATTTATGGTGAGGTTGACCTATTACTCAGTAGACATTAAAGCAGATCACTCTCTAGAAAGTGGGTGGGCTTTGTCCAATCAGTTGGAGGCCTTGAGAGAAAACAGACAGGTTCCCTGGAAAAAGAGGGAATTCCATCTCTAGAGTGCTTTGCTCTTGAGTTTGTGACAGGAACCCTTCCCTGGCTCCACAGCCTGCCGGCTGGGCCACCTGCAGAACTTGAACTTGCCCCCTTCCTGGTCGCAGGAGCCAGTTCCTTAAAATCACTCCTCTCTTCTGCCTTCTCCTTCTGTGAACACCTTACAAAACAGTGACTCCAAATCTCTCATTGTCTTAGAGGATCCGAATGAAAGGTTTCACCAACTTAAAAACATAAACTTTAGGAAGGAAGATGAAGTAATTAAATGTCTCTGTTTCATTAATGTATTTACACATATGTATATAAAACATTTGGTATAATACTTATTTGAATAGCATAAATAAATTAAAGATATACCACCTAAAATTTACCAATTACTTTCTCTGGCACTTATTTATTTATTTTTTGGGGTTTGATTTGTTTGAATTTTGCGAAATCAGGAATTTTTTAAAGCTATCACATCAATAGTACTTACTTTAGCAATTTAGCTCCAAAATTATCCCCTTGAGAATTCTTAAGGAAAGTGAATGTTTTCAGAATCTTGTCTCTTAAGAATTCTTCTCTACTCCCCTTAATTTTGAGAGACATAACCTTTTGGATAATGAAAGCAATCATTTAAAAATTGAGAATTCCTGATTTCTACTTATACCCTCAGCATGAATTTCAGAGAGAAAGTTCCAGATGTACCGGTGGTGGTTAAAGCTCCTTCGAGCTTCAGGAGATTTGTCATTACTTTCAGGATTTACCTTCCACGTTTTCTACAGTTTTGCAAAAAAGTACAACAACCCCTTTGGGACAGTCAAACCAAATATCTAAAAATGTGCTTAAACTAATTTTTTCTTCCACCTTTCCTCCCACTGATGTTCCTAAGCTGCTAACCCATGGGGCGGGAGCAAGGGATCGCGGTTGTGTAGAGGTCCCTTGGCCCTAGCTCACGGGGTCAGGAGGAACACCGTGAGCAAGCCTTGCAGTTTCCAGTTGTCCAGCAGCACTTTCACAAGGTAAAAGGAACTAGCTGATCATAATTTTAATAATGCACTGACCTAACACAATGCATCATCATTATAACATACAAACAATAAGAGAAGCATTTAGGAAACGCTCATAGTCATTTTTTCCTAGTATCTCTTTAAAATCAGGTGTGATTTTACATTGTCTAAACTTCTCATTTTGGATCTGCTGCATTTCAAAGCTCAGTGGGCGTCTGAGATGAAGGCGGACCTTCTGGACAGTGTGATTCCGGATGGAAGATCCAGAGAGGAGCATATTTTTTCCTGTCTGGAGGAAGAGAGTGCTAAATTTGTAGTGTGGTTGAGTAGCTATATGTACGGGGTGAGCAGGAGAAGAGGACATTGACTTCTGGGCAGTTTTGTTCCACAGGCTGTGGTATGACTTTAGTAGTGGACCCCTGTAAGTTCAGCTTGAACCCTGGACACCTTGTGGCTAGAGCAAGTGGGTCTCCAGGGCTCTGTTTCCATGACTCAGCTGATTCTTTTCCTCCTGCCACCTTGAGGTGAAGGTCCAAGGAGTCATGGAGAGCTCATTTTGGGGGAGTCTCTCAAAGGCTTCAAATTTTAAGTTTCAAAACAAATGGTAGAGTTCAAATTTCCTCATCTTAGACATTCAAGAGGAAATGCTCTCGAGATGCTTGCTATTTAGTACCTTAAACAAAATTCACCAATGATGTTCCAAGCTGCCATTTATTGGACGCCTGCTCCGCTTTGGTGTTTGCAAGGTACTTTATTTACTCCTCATCACACCACCTAGAGAGCAAATATCCCCGTTTTATTGATGGTGGACCGAGTCCAAAATGATGTCCTGTGTTCAAGAGCCCAGAACTTGCAAGTGGGAAGGATTTAGGCACAAGCTTTTCTCCTAGTTCAGATTCCAACGTCTGATTCCAAAGTTCATGGTTTTGCACTATTTCTAGAACTCTTTCCAAGTGGCATTAATGACTCTGCATCTGTCGTGAACAACGAGCTTGAAGTGAAAGCAGTCACGTTTCAATCCGGGTGGCCCCCTGGTCACACCCCCCCGGCTTTGGGAGAGTCATGGACTTGACTTCTATTTCCTCTGCTACAACCTGGAATGGAGACCTCTCCACACAAAGGCTGGGCTATGCATAGACGATTAGATATTACTTAGCCGTTGAAAGTCAAGTTCTCAAGCAGCAGTCAATGTCTAGACACTAAAAGTAATGTTAAGTAAATTAAAAAAGCACGGTGTAAAAACAATACACACCAAACGATCCTAATTTGGTAATTCACAGATGCACACAGAAACACACAGGAAAGAAACAATCCTGCCGGGAAAACAGTCATTGTGGTGTTTGTCGGGCTGTAAGTTACTAGTGATTTTTTTTTTTTAATGGAGTGCGATTCTTTATGTTACAAAATTCTATAATGATCACATGTTAGTTTCATTCCCTTTATAAGAAAAAAAAAATGTATCTTTAAGTGGCATCTCGGGTTCCCAGGAAAAGTTCAGTTTTAATGAAGACCATTTGATTCATCAAATAAAGTTTTCTGCCTCCTACTCCTAATGAACTATTCTAAGCCTCCTCTTTCCTTAGACACCCACTGTTCCTGCTAATTCTAATACACTACCAGCTCTCATTAGAACACCCTGAGGGACTGTGCCTTCTCCAGCAGGCACAGAGTGAGGTCATGGGGGAAGTCAGGAAACCTGGTGACTTTCCAGTTCCTCTGTGACCAACGTGGTTTTCCAGTGAGTGAGAAACTTTCCTGTGAAAGGCCACCGGTGTGCCCTACCAACCTCGCGGAAGTTGGACACGTGTATCATAATGATTTCTGCTTTGCGGTAAAAGGCCAGTGTGTTCTGTCTCCTAAAAGTCTCCCCAAAGGAGAACAGCCCCAGCGTGTTCCTCTGGCGCTCAGACTTGGGACCAGAGTCCTGAAAATGGGTTTGATTCTTCTCTGCTCCTTTCACTGATAAATCCCAAGCTAGTTGCTGAACATCCTGGAGACAGAACATCCGCCTCTGTAAAAGGGATCTGGAAGGTCTCAGGGCTGCCGGTCCTGTGGGCCATCTGCCAGCTCTGTGTTCATGAGGTTCAATCAGAACCTTTGTTCCCCTGATGTCAACGTGGCTCCAGACTTTTCCAGAATCATTAGGGAGCTCTTCCCTGAATTCTCCAATCAAAACCAGTGTGACTTTGCCTAAGCTCCAACAAGGTATAAAGGGTCCCCTCTGCCTGCGGAAAGAGCGGAGGGGCATGCCAGCAAAACTTGAAGTCAAAACAGCGACAGGAGGGGCGATTGCCAGGGGAGTTGAGGTTCTTGACCATCTGGCAGCTCTTTCTGTGGGTGCCGTGTGTGTGTGTGTGTGTGTGTGTGTGTGTGTGTGTGTGTGTGTGTCTTTTCGAGGACACAATATAGTTAAAAAGATATTGCTAAAAGCGATCCCTTCACTGTTCCTGCAGGAACTGTCTGCTGAGGGGGTCCAGGCAGTCTCTGCCCCATTTGAAGCTGGAGCCGTGAGGTTCAAAGTCTGCCTCCCACACAGGCTGGGGGACATGCATCAAGTCACCAACCTTCCTTCTTTGGAGAGAAGGGAGAGTATCACCTGCCTCGCAGCCTTGTGACGGTGACAGTCTGAGGGTGGGTCTGCTGCATGGGAGCCGGGTTGTGACGGCACACTCTGGTGACGAGACGCACACACTGACAGGCGCAGGGAAGGAGGATGTGTGACCTGAGCGTTCTGTGAATGCAGACTGTAGAGTAAAACAAGTGCTCTTAGGCGTTTGCTCATTCGTGCTCAGAGCTATAAAACATGCAGTGGTGGGACAGATCCAGCTCAGAGTCATCGGGGAGTCCCCGGGCTGTCACCAGGCTCGCCCTCTCTTCCCGTCCCCAGGTGCAGGAGGGAGCAGCAGCAAGTTCAGATCTGGAGCTTCCCTTCAACTTTTATTTTTTCCGAGGCACCGAGTCCTCTCGCAGACGCCTAGAGGAAGATTTACAAAGAACAGAGAAATTCTTTTTGTGTCTTGAGAAAGTTTTTTTTTTTTTTTTGGTGGGGGGACTTTATAGGCCAACACGAAATCCCAAAAATAAAAAAAGGGACTTTTATGAAAGCTATCCATCAAATGTCAGGGATAATAATCAATTTTCTGTCACAATGAACTGATAAAAGCTTTCAGTAATAATGTCATGGGGGGAAAAATTTGTGTTGGAACTCGAAACGCAGAGCCCTGATATCAAACGAATTCATAAAAGCTCTATGCCTCTGTAGCCCTTGGAGGCATGACAAAATACAATTTCTCATCCACAGGATATGGAATAATTCCCCTTTTTTATTTTTACACTGAGAAAAGCAAAAGGAAATCTGAATTTCAAAAAATAATATTACACAATCCCACTTTGGCAGGTGAACATTAGCGATCGTTTTGGCCGCTGATATCAGAAACCGTTCTGGTGATTTCTCTCACATCATGCAAATGACTGCATAATGCCTGCTCTTCTTGGAATGTACAATCAAATCAGCATTCTAATGCTACAAGCCGGTGATGAGCTTGGGAATAAATATGCAGGAGCGCATAAAAAAAATCAAGGCAATCAAGAGGAGCCAGCGTCCTCGCTCGGACTATAAATCTTTGTCTATTTCAATCGTGGGGCTGGCCGAATCAGTGTAAGATTCCAGCGGGGATGTCATCAATTTCTGTTAACCTCTCTATTCCTCTCCGTGTTGCCTCTGGGGTGATGGATTGGTTTTGTCACTCCCGCTCCGTTCACAGTGTGTTAACATGGGAGGGTGCAGGCAGGTGACCAGGAAAGGTGACTGCCCTCCCAGCCTTGACCCTCTCCCATGCTCCTCTGTGGGTCACCTGTACCTTCCCGTCCAGGGAACATGGCGTCCCTCCTGGTTCCAGGATGCTCGGCTCTGGGACCACATGGTGGCTGGTCTAATGTTGAGTCAGAGGTCACTCTTTTGAGGAAAAATAGGTCTAGGGATCAGGGAAGCAGCTGACAGTGTATCAAGAAACCAGAAGAAAAGACTTTGCGACCTGGACTCTAAGAGGCTCCAAATCTTGGCCACTGACTGGCCCTGTGCCCAGCTGGGTTACTCGGTGCTTCACTTTCCAAACCGTGACGGGCTCTTCCAGCTGCAATGCTGGAATTCTCTCCAACCATCCTAATGAAGTATGGGAGGTTCCCTTTCCCAGAGCTGCATCTCCACACCCTGCGAGACTTACTGCCCAGCATGCATGCAGTCCGACAATGAGAATGGGATCCTAAGAAGAATGAGCTACAGCCCACGTATGTGTAATGTGTCAAAATATACCCTACGGTCATGTGTATCTAAAAAGAGCAAATTAAAAAATAAGATGGACCATGAGCCTAGTAGCTAATCTATACTCTTCTACAGATGCAGGCACTTCTGGATATCTACCCAAAAGAATTAGATCAGAACCCTGAAGCAATCTTAGCACACCCCTGTTTAATGCAGCACTGCTTGCAGGGGCCAAGATGGAGAAAAAAACCTGTGTTCATCGACGAATGCACGGGTAACAAGCATATGGCACGTATGCACAGTGGAATGTGATTCAACCTCGAAAGAAGGAAAATCTGCCACACACGACAAAATGAATGAGATGAAGGACATTACGCTAAGTGAGAAAAACCAGTGGCAGAATAGAAAATATGCCCTGCTTCTATTTACAGGAAGCATCTGGAAACAGCCACATTAGCGGCTGGAAGAGTGTGTGGTGGGTGCCAGGGGCTGGGCCAGGGAGATGGGAGTGGCTCCTCAACAGGTAGGAAGCTTCAGCTAGGCAAGATGAAGAACTTCCAGAGCCTGCAGTGCAGCATTATGCCCAGCGTCACCAAGACCCTGTCTCACCCTCAAAGCTTTGCAGGAGGGTAGATCTCAGGTTAAGTGCTCTTACCACTAGGAAATAGAATTTTAAAAATAAAAAAAAAAAGTAAAAACAAAATAAAACAAAAAACAAAATAGATGGTAGGAGGCATTATTTTTGCTGTTGTTGCTATTGGGAACATATTATATCATTTAGAAAGGCAGCAACTAGCCAGCATGAATACAAATGATCAAAATGTAAAATTCAGCTCTCTAGTCTCAGTAGCCTTGGCTCAAGGCTATTCTATTGGACAGCACAGACATTAAACATTTCCATCATTGTCAAAAACTGCATTGAAGAGCTGGTTCAGGTTGCATTTATCCAAAGGGGTTTGTGCCTTTCAAAGTACTTACCAAGGGAAGCCAGGTACCTAGGTCAAGAAGGTTGCCATTGTTGAAACATGGAAACTTAAATACACAGCTGTTAATCGAAGACCATGCATGCTCATAAGGCGAAGGTTGCTTGCAGATTGACTCTAAAGGGATTCCAAAAAGTTTCAAACTTGTTTTGAGTGATGGCAAAGTTATTGAAATAACTATGATAGAAAGAGACCAGTCAGAATGGCAATCATCAAGAATATAAGCAACAATAGGTGTTGGCCAGGATGTGGGAAAAAGGTCCACTTGTACACTAGTGATGGGAATGCAAATTGGTGAAACCACTATGGAAAGCAGAAAACTTGGAATGGAACCACTGTTTGACCCAGTTACCCCACTGCTCAGTTTATATCCAAAGGATTTAAAATCAACACACTACAGTGATACAGCTACGTCAATGTTTATAGCTGCTCTACTCACAATAGATAAACTATGGAACCAACCTATATACCCTTCAGCAGATGAATGGATAAAGAAAATGTGGAATATACATATATGATGGAATATTACTCAGCTTTAAAGAAGAGTGAAATTCTGGCATTTGCTGGTAAATGAATGGAGTAAGAGAATATCATGCTAAGTGAAATAAACCAAACCCATAAAAACAAAGTCCAAATGTTTTCTCTGATATGCAGAAGCTAATTCACAATAAGGGGGGTAGGGAAGAATAGAATTACTTTATTTTATTCGGTAGAGGGGAATGAAGAAGAGAGGGGAAGGGGTATGGGGGAAGGAAGGATAGTAGAGTGAAACAGACATTATTGCCTCATGTGCATGTATGACTTCATGACTGGTGTGATCCTGCAATATGGACAATCAGAAAAACGAGAGATTCCACTGTATTTATGTATGATGTATCAAAATGTATACATGCATTCTACTGTCATGTACAACTAATTAGAACAAATAAAA